>NC_044191.1:540446-884210 GCF_900880675.1 Sparus aurata | reverse complement strand
ATGGACATCCAGAGTTTAACATTTAACATTTTGGGTTATCATCATTTCAGGATCCTTCAAAATTGATCGACACACCATTAGAATGACTCCATAATCCCTTTGTAAATCTGCAATGAAGTCTTTGTTTTTCCAGACCAAAAGAGAGAGATTTGATAGCCATAAATGGCAGTGATTTTAACCGCATTCAAAGTTGCACTAATCAGTATTTTTGTAAATTTAATAAATGAAATATATATATATATACTTATAATATATTTTTCAGCTCAACCCAGAACAGTATTCTCTATCCAAAGTAGCTTTAACACTACAAATAGCTGTCAAATTTGATAGTTACATTGAAATTTGTCATGTTTATATAATTCCGCAGAACCCTTTTTTGTCATATCTGGGCTTTGATAGTATTTCCCATTCTCCTTGTTGCTAAAAACTGAACAAACAGTCACGGTGGAGGTCAAAATGTCCTGGATGGTCCATTGTGTGACAAGTCCTTTCTGGTTCAATCTCTGTCATGTGTTTCTGGGCTTTGACTGCCAATTGCATTGAAATGTAATGGGAGGCTAAAGGACACAGAGAAGACAGAGAAATGTCGAATTGTGTCTAGCTGTTTCTCTGATTTCATCCTATATGATGTTCCCCTTCCCCCATTTTTGTTTTGTGCATGTGCAGTTTTCTAACACGCAGTCGAGGTAACGCGCACTCTAGCAGCTCATCCATCTGCAGCGTTAACTCACTGTGAGTTATTACCTCTCTGTTACAATGTTTAAATCCTCACATTACCCTTCTCACATCCCTCTTCTGTCGCTGCCCAACCCTGTCTTCTTCTTCTCTCATTATTATGTCATTCTTCTGTGTGGATTGTCCACAAGGACGTGGCAGTTCTTAAGTGCTCACACCTCCTGATAGAGTTGCGTGTGTTTTTCAGAGTTTCCATCCCTGTTTTTTTTTTTATCTTCCTTTCTCTGTGATCGAACAGTGTCACGAGTGTGTGTGTTGGTGATCAAGGTATCTGACTCTGTGAGAATGTTTGTTTTTTCAGTGACTGCACCTTCTGTAGTTTCCAATATCTCACTGTTCATATTGTACCTGTTTATTGTGTATTTATGCAGCTGTGATTTACTTTTATCAAGCTGGTTGTAAATATGTGTTGTATGTTATAACTGTTATGTTAGCTTTGTATGTGCAAGCTTTAAAAGATGAACAGGGTAGAGAAGTCAGAAAGTAACAAGAGATATTTCTCCTGTGAACACACTTTATTGAGTAAAATTGTTAGTTTAAATTTCAATATATGGTAACTGTACATCATAGCGCAAATAACTGAGATGGAGAGATTGGGTAGATTTGAGACCAAGGCTGAAAATAGAATTAGTAATAACGACAATTTGCTGTAACCCCACTGCTCCCTTTCATTTGTTTGCTGCTTCTTCTCAGCAAAAACGATTTCTTTTGGGTTTTTCTATAGTTTTGCATCTCTACAGCACATGTTTCTCCCCCTGTCAGTGTCCCAAAATTGACTTGCCCCCTCTGTGCTTTTGTCTGTAACCTGTTGCTGTCCTTGAAGTTCCTTCTCTCCCTCTGTTTGTTTCAATGTTGCTCCCTTTATGTGTTTGTAGGAGTTATGTCTGCACCCCAGTCCATCACTACCTGAGGTAAACCCAACCACCTACTGGCAAGGTGGTCAATGATGTTGATTACACACATACATGCACAACCATGTTCTCATTATTAACGTTCTTAAAACCAAGACCACATTAATGAAACCGAGCTGCCCTGCATTCATGTGATGCTCACCATGCTATTGTCTTGAGTCCTGTCCCATGTTGTCCATCCACCTTTTAGCAGGAGTTCTTAAAGTGTATTGTGTAGTACAGTGTGTTTTACACATGTAGAATATATGTATGTTGTGAATGTGTAGGAAGTCTTACAAAGAATGTGCAGGATGATAGAGAGCTGAGAGCGTGAGATGAAGTTATTTTCTCTTCCTAATCTGTGTAGTGTTTGATGAAATGCCACATTGAGGGATGGCATTGTAACATGTAGTTTCCCACTCTAGAATAAAGTGAGGAGATAGCACTGTTTTTATTTCATACAGTATCAAAAGTGCATGCATTCAGCCAAGTTCTTTAGCTATTAAACTCAGACACTGACAGAAAAAAAGTGGCATGTCCATGCATGGTAATGTTGCCATGGTTCGCCTTTGTTGAGGCATAGCCATGGCCGAGATGTCTCCAAAGTAGGCTGTGATAGATGGACCGTGTGGTTTGCTGTGTTGATAGCTTCATTGCACCTCAGTCATACTGTAAATCATTCAGCATGTCGGGACTGTGTGCCATCATGAAATGTAAAAAATGGAACATACTGCTGGTTTTATGCACCATGAAGTCATATAGTGTAAAGTACATAAACATGAATGTGTCACGCCTCAGAGAAGGCCATGCCTGTCAGTGTAATGGAAATGCTAATATCCCTTGGAGATAAACTATTGTAAAAAACTGTGGCACTAACATCAAAATACAGGGTTTTTTCAAAATGGTTTACACAGTATTTTATACGGTAGTATCACTCTCAGTGGTTTTGATTTGTCTGGTTCTTCTGCCCCGCCTAGTAAGGAGCAGCAGAAGTCAGTGAAGGCGATGTCAGTGTGGGAGCAGAGGGCCAACCAGCTGAGGAGGCAGAACCGGGCAAGTTGCGAGGCCCTCTACTGTGAGTTGGAGCCTGAGGAGCGTCTCCGAATGTCCTCAGCCCTCCACATCCGGCCCGACATGAAGACCCACCTTGACCGGCCGCTGGTTGTTGAACCTCGCGATGGGCCTTTGCTTGGTGGCCACCAGCACCACCATCACAAGTCCTGCGTGCCTGAGGACGCTGAGACCACTGCCGACCCTCCTCCTCCTCCTCCTGTGCCTCACCAGCCCCGTCGCCACCACCGCCACAGAGGGAGGGATCGGACCAGGACGAGAGAGGAGACAAATGATAACGGCGACACGAGTAAGGACGGGGGGCACCACGTGCATCACAGCCGTTCCAAAGATCACGATGGCAGTAACAGCAAAGAGGGGGAGAATGAAAGGTCCCGCAGCCAAGAGGGAGGCAGGAGGCATCACCATCAGAACTCAGTGGACGACAGCGGAGGTGGAGGGGTCACGAGCGAGAGAGAGCATCGGCATCATCATTCACACAGGCAGTCCCGAGGGGGCAACGGGACTGTGAACGGTGGAGGGAGGGGAGAGCGGAGACCCCGCCACAAAGATGGACGTTCATCTCACAGGGATGGGGATAAGATTTCCAGAGGAGACAGTGGTGTCAATGGAGAAAGGAGGAGACATAGGAACCATGGATCCAGGGGCCAATCCACAATGGAAGGAGAAGAGTCCAACGAGAGAGAGAAGACACACAGTCACAGGTAAAAATCTGAACATCTGCATAGTAGATGCTCTTTTCTCTGAACAGTGACTTTACAGGACTGTGAGCTTGTTACAGAGGGTATATATCCACATTAGTTCAACAGTGTTGGAATTGTTGCCCTACAGTTTGGCAGAGGCAAAGAGTCATTGTCACTGTGTCAGCCAGACATGTGACTCAAGTCATTTGGTCCAAGTCTCGGGCAAGTCCCAAGCCCTTTTTTCTTGGGCAAGTCAAGTCCCAAGTCAAGTCTTACAATATTATCTGTCTAACCTGTTCAAAAAGTATGACAATGAGTTGAGTTTGTATTACAATGACTGATATTAGTACCAGTGCCTTATGTCTTCTAGTTTCAGCCCGCTACAGCCACTGAATGATCCTAGTTTCAGATAGACGTAATGTAAGAAAAGCTCCATCGAGGGACAACAATCATTCCATGCTATGACAAAGTGATTGATCTCTTTTTACAGTTTGTTCATATAAGAAGTAAGTAAGTCAGTTTTATTTATATATATCACTTTTTTCAAATCAGAGTTTGCAAAGTGCTGACAGGGTACAGTAAACATAAAACTATTTGTCACCTGTCTTCCTGATGCTGTTTGACACATTCATTGTTATAGATTTTACTTTTGTACTTGTACCTTGTGTGACATGGAACTCACTATGATAACACAGAATACAGCTACCACATTACAACAGCTTCATGTAAAGAAGACAGTGTACTGAAGTGTGTGATGCAGTGTGTCCCATAATAAAAAAGGGGAGATATTATGTTAAACACAAATCTATGTTTGTTGGTGACAGAAGACCCCCTTCGAGAGCCATTGTGTAATTAAAATACTGTCATAGAGCTAAAGGCCGGAACATACACCTCACTGTCACACTTTGATTTCAGATTCATAGAGCCAGAGAACAGAACCTCAGAGCCTATCACTGTCCTAATCACTTTTGAAGTGCACTTACCTTTGAGAAGGAAAATGAAAATTGTACTGAAAGGGATCATCAAAGATTTTGCATCTGGGTACATATTACATATTATTGCTTTTCAGGGACCCTGCAGTATTAAATTGTGTTTCTACTGGTCTGTACATATTTAGCCAGACCTATCAACCTGTAGTCAAATGGAATTGCATTGACAGGGGTGGCAGGCACACTATTTAGGATTCATCAACTGATACTGATAGTGAGGGACAGTGATATCGCCTGATCACTACGTTTTAATAGTGTCCCACCCTCACAGCCTGCACTGTTATTAGCTGGGGGCTGCACACCCGCTGCCCAAAGGCTGAGGTCGACAAATGTCCTCAAAATGGCAAAATACTAAGAAAATAAGAAAATCCAGACAGAAGTCAAGGTGTGTGCAGCTACAGACACTTCTACACACTTCTTCACTTTAGAGTGATTACTTTCATATAAGTCTATACATTGCATTGTATACCTTCCCCCCAGGGCAGCAGCGTAAATATGCTCTATATTTACATGTTGTCTCTGTTCTAGGGACCGGTTTGGTGACTCAGAGGGGGAGTCCCTAGCCCTCTCCCCCCAGCAGGGCTCTGGGGGGGACAATTGGCCCCCTGACCGACCAGAGGACTCAGACAACCAGAAGAACGTCAGACGAACTGGCCAGACTTCCATCCACATACCTCCTGTGACCGTCACCTCCCCGCCGGGAGAGACCACCCTCATTCAACGTCAGTGTCCACGGAGGCCCACCAGTTGCACACATAACACGACTCAGATTACTTCCATGGCAGCCATTACATTTAATTTCCTTTAACATTGCTACTTACAGTTAAACCAAGGCATTTACTGTGAAGAGCAAGGTGAAGTACTTCTTAAACAAATTTCTGCAGTGTCTCTTGTCCGTACATGCAATGAATACGTGCCCCATTATTCTTACTATGGTCTCCCCTAGAGGAAAAAACAAAATGTCTTTCAGAGGTCTGAGTAATTGTTCATCAGGTCTTTTTACAATAGATTAATATTAACTAATATAAGCCGACCCGACTTCCTTATGGAGCAGTGTTTTTTTCTAAATACAGTAGAAATACAGCAGATAAGGGAAAATAAGCAACATTTCAATAAGAAAAAATCATATACAGTATTATAGCTGCAGTCGAGAGGTGACAGGACATAATGGGAAAGAAAGATGGCGCTCCTTAACCTCTAGGCCACCACAAACCAGCCTCTTGATGTGCATTTTTTTTTTCTAACTTGAACAAAATTGAATACATCGTCTGTAATCCACTCGCCTTGTGGTGGTCAAAGCATCAGAAAAATACAATTGAAAAACTCATCAACAATGTAGTTTGGTAGAAAGGAAATAAACCTTCCATTTAAGAGAGACTTTCATGACTCTGACACGCGTTGCTGTAACTGAACTCTGTGTTTTTTCAGTGAACAGTATTGACTGTGAGACGATGCCCATGAATGAGAAGAACCTGGAGGATCTCGGTCCAAGCGGACCCAAACCCATCCTGCCTTATAGTTCCATGTTCATGTTTGGACAGACAAATCCGTGAGTCACCTGGATCTCCTTCATCCACTTCGTCACCTCCTGTAGGACCTCTGACATGCATTAGATCATGCCATTCACCTTTTTTCCTCGATTTTGTTCATTAGTTTTCACAATTTAAAAGAACACGACAAAACATTTCTGTGATCTCAGAAGTAGGCGGTAAGTTTGGTTCTTGTAAATGTCCTCTCCTTTAACAGCCGACGTGAAAGCTTTTTGATAAAATAAAGGAATATCTGTGCTTAGCAACCGACGCAACTGTTAACAATCATAATGAATGGGTTAATTGAACAACCAATTAACAAAATGATAAAAGGGCTTATATGATGTTCAAGGGCTGCATTTGTCCGACTGGCCGCCAGTTGAATAGGTCTGTTATAGCTACCCAGAAAAATACTCAATTTTGGGGGACAGTTGCAACAACATTATTGAGAAGAAGATATGTGACAGAGGCAGGATATTTTGCAGTCTAACAGGAAGCTTTATTGTGTAAAATGATGACCTCACTGGGAATCTTATGATCATAAACAACCCCAAGCATCCTTTTGTGTTTTATAGAAAGATAAAGTTTCCATATCGGTCAATATGTCAGTCGGGCTCTACTACGGACCATGGAGAGTTTGTATATCAGCTCTTTTATTTCTTATCTCTAATTGAGCGTCTCATCACATCGGTACCAAGAGTCACCCAGCCCTACAACACTGTGAGTGATTAGGAAGCTTGTGTGTGTGTCGAACATGTCCCTCTCCCCCTTAAGAAACCGGTGCCTCTCAATACCAGGGTCCATCTCCTCAGTGTACCCATAAACCTTTACATAAACACACTGTCGATTCCCGATACCAACACACACACAAGAGACTGTGCTAGCTGGTCTGCATGTCAGACGTTAACAGGAACACTTGTAATTTAATTTAAGGCTAAGGCTCTACACCTACTTGTGTGCTGAGCTCATAGATAAAGTTTAAGCATGTTTGGCTACAGTAGATCAGCCTCCATGCAGGGTATAAATGTTTAATTCATGCTGTATTCTTGAAAGTATTTGAATGACAAATGTGTGTAAAGGTTTCCCTCCTTCATCCTAGTAGTGTTTAGGTGATGCTTTATGTTATATTCTGCTCTTGCTTTCCTTTCCTGGTCATTTGACCTGACATGTCCAAAAAAGTAAAAAAAAAAAAAAATCAGCTATGGAGAAAGGAAGGCTCAGTACACTGAGGTCCACAGTCATTAGACCTTCATCATTGCAAATATTTACCAACACGAGAGTTGCTGTCTGCAGCTGTAGCTCTAGAGACTCTGCAGATCCACCATGTCTCAACACTGAGAATAAATGAACAGAGAAAAGCAATCAGGATATACATTCTGTACACCTTGTGGGTGCACGCTTTTACTACTTCTGCATTTCCTGTATTTAGATTTCCTGACCCCTTTTTCGCAGATTTCTTCTCTGTTTCACTGACACAGTATATGATTGTAAACTGTAAGTCCCATGTGTGGTTGTGAAAAAAAAATGTTGGTAACTGAGAGCTTGGCTTTATTTTGATCCTTCCTTTAGACGTTTTTGTTTGTTGCAGCAAATAAGTGGTGAGGAGACAACAGTGGCTGCCACAATCTTTTTTATATCTGTGTCTGCTGCTTACTCTTTGCCTCCCTCTCTCTGTCTGTCTCCTCAGAGTGAGACGCTTATGTCACTATATTGTGACTATGCGTTATTTTGAGATGTCCATCCTGGTGGTTATTGCTATGAGCAGTATCGCTTTGGCAGCAGAGGATCCTGTCTGGACCAACGCCCCTCGAAACAATGTGAGACCAAGTATACACAAACACATGCACACTAATATTATGATATTTCCTACAGTCACATGTACCCAGCTGTGCTTTTTAAAAGGTGTTTCCTATTATCCTGAAATATTTTCTAGTTAGTGGGGTGTTTTGTCTGTTAACGAAGTTAATTATCCTGTTCCCAGTTAATAATGAGATATTATATATACTGTTCCAGCACTGATTTAATCTCTCTTTTTCAGGTGCTCAAATATCTGGACTATGCCTTCACTGGTGTTTTCACCTTTGAAATGGTGATTAAGGTAAACTTGGAAATAAAGACACAATTTAAACATTCATAACTTAGTGACGTCACTGTCTTTCACAGCACTCTTCTTCCTCAGAGTAAGTCATCTGTGATAACAATGTGTTTGATTATAATTTGTCAGAATTGAGTTGCTGACTCATTGCATTTCTACTTTTGCAAGCACTTAAGTGATGAATGTGGAGCGGTGACTGAGGCAGTCTGTGCCAGGACTTCACCTCATTGTGACCATTGTGGTGTATTCAGGATATCAGGGCTATGGATGGACAGGGCTATGGATGCCCCTTTCTATTAATAATCCTCTATATTTTCATTTAAATTCATGTCTTGAACTCTCTTTCATGGTTTAATCTAAAAAAATAGTGATGATTGGTAAACCTGTCTCTAAGTCAAAAGTAGCAGTTAATAAATGTGTTCTTAAAGAGACACTGAAAGTCTTACAAATTAATATCTAAATATAAATATGGGGCAATCAATAGAAAATCACCAGTGACATTATGTAATAATGAGTGTAATACTTTTCAAACTAAACTAAAAGTAAAACTAATAAATCAAAAATGAAAAGATGTTACAGTGATGTGTTTATGGTTTCAGATGGTGGACCTCGGCCTGCTGCTTCACCCTGGATCCTACTTCAGAGATCTGTGGAACATTCTGGATTTCATAGTGGTCAGTGGGGCGCTGGTGGCTTTTGCATTTTCGTAAGTTCAAAAACTCTTTTATTTTTGTTATAAACTCAAATGTCTACATTTGCAAATAGTTAATTCTGATCATCAGATTTGTCAGATGTGTCTGGCGACTGGTGGTCTGATGTGTCAGGTTTAACATACAGTATCTGCCTAACTCCAGTCAGAAACAACTTGTGTGATATGACTGTGGTGGGAACAATTCTGCCTTGCAGCATCTCGTCCGCCTAATGTTTTTAATGAGAAAGCAGTAAATTACAGTATACCAGTATATTTAAGCAATAACCAAAGGTTAATGTAAAGGGACACTTCACCCCAAAATCAAGAATACACATTTTTCCTCTTACCTGCTGTGCTATTTATCCATCTAGATTGTTTTGGCGCGAGTTGCTGAGTTTTGGAGAAAAATAGGCCTTCGAGATGTCTCCGTTATCTCCAATATAATGGAACAAGATGGCACTTAATGAGCTTGTGAAGCTCAAACTGGCAAGAATATGTTTGAAAAACTCAACAGCAATGTCTCTTTCCAGAAATCATGACATAATCCACAGATTGCTTGCTTTGAACAGTGTTATGTAGGAACTATTTTCTGTCTATATCAACACACAGAAGAAAGTGTGCACCTCAAGAAGCTGGCTAACTAAGCTAGCTAAAGTTACAGCTCAGCTGTGGAGGATGCCATTAATATTAGCATCCTGCTCTATCATGAGCACAAGCCCCTCGTCCATATGGACATTAACTTGTTTTATTGCACGTTGATATGTTTGGCAGGCATAGTTAGAAAATAGTCCCTACTTGAAATTGCTCAAAACACAGTGCTTGGATTATCTAGGGTAACGATGGTCAAGTTTTCAGGAAAGAGACAATGCTGCTGAGTATTTCAAATGAAATTATTTGGCACTTTGAGTTTAACAAGCCGAGAGCCATCAAGTTCCATTCTACTTGATAAAGACGTACATCTCCATGGCCGATATCTCTACAACTCAGCAACTCACACCAAAACGATGTAGACGGATAAGTAGCACTACAGGGAAGAGGAGAAATTTCATGATGTTTTAAATACAATGAGATGATTTGTGGTTGTTAGAATCTCAGTGATGTAGGCTATTATATATACTGTGAGCTGGCAACTCAACCTTTGCTGCTGGCCACAGCTTTTTCTTAAAGTCTGTTGTGTCTGTGTGTGTGTGTGTCTGTGTGTGTGTGAGTGTGTGTGTGCGTGTGTGTGTGTGTGCGCTCGCATTTGTGTGTGTGCGTGTGTGTGTTGTGGTGTTATGTTTGTGTTTATTGACATGATCCTCTCCCCGTTTCTGTGCTGGGATCGTTTTGAAGGAGCTTCATGGGGTAATGCTTCCTCTACCTCTCTCATCTTGCCTGTCTGTGACATTATCTGTGTGTATGTATGTGAGAGAGAAAACATACATGACTTACACTGCAAAAGCAAGTAATTTCCTCTCATATTCAGTCTTACTTCTTGAAATGTATCCAGGTTTCATGTAAAGGCCTGTCACAGGTTAAAGAATGCAGCTGTATTTTCCCTGTTTGTTTAAGTAAAGGGGACTCTGAATTAAAATGAATACAGTGCACCAACACATTCTCTTAGTTGTATTATATTCTAGTAAGTAAGTGTTATCACTCCTCTTAAACTTGCCTTGTCTACTGCAATGACTCATATTTGCCCCTAAATTCTGAGAGAAATTTGAACATTTTGAGCAAATATATGAACATTTTCAAAAGTTGTGTTTTGTAGCAAAATTACAAACATAGAAGAATTTAAACAAACAATTCCTTCTTTGTTCAAAATGTGTCATTCAAAACTCAGCCATAGATATATTGACATTTACTTATATGCTTGGAGTTCTTGCTGCATCATTATAGATTATTAGAGCGAAATGGTGATTGCAGAAGAAAGACATACATCACCATGTCCTTTACAAGACTGTAAGACATGCAGTATATGAAGTGAAATTGCTTGTGAGAATGAGTATTTTTTGCAGTGTGCACTGTTGTGCGTTGAACACACTCCCATCCCGTCGTTCATCTAAGACCTTCCTGTACCCTCGTGTGCCAGGATGGAGGTCCTTCTCCATGCTCTCCTTTGCTATAGAGGGCCATGTCACCTGCGTGTCACCTGCGTGTTCATCATCCAGATCTTCCCTGAGCCTCTGATGGGAGGTGTTTCACCAGCACTTTGCCTCACCACTGCTCTGCTTGAAAAAAACAACCAATTTCACATTCTGGCTTATTAATTCAACAGAGGCTCACGAATGTAACAAGCAGGCTGCTTCCAGAAGGCATAAGTACATCTCAGGGAATACTGATCTCTGTGATTGGAGCATGCCCGTTAGATAAACTGTATGACATTAATGCTGTTAGCTATAGGTTTTTAATGGCTACCCTATAACCATACTGTCACATCACTTCCATTTCTATGCAGTTTGTTCCACACAACATTACTCAACCTGACCCAGCATCATATTGTACACGGGGTATATTGATATGGTTCAGTTCCACACCTGAGCTGAATAGCATTTGTAAGTACTTTTTTATGACCAAGACTTATACAGTGAGCGGCACTTTTCAATGACTGACAACCTGCTGATACAGAGACCCAGTGTTCAGTACTGAATAAATGAATAAATAAATAGATAAGACATTATGAAATAATGCTTACTAGCTTACTATATAAACTGGTTACCTAGTGCTGCTTACAGGGTCAAGAGCGAACATATCATTAGCTAATTCAATAGTTTCAGTTTAGTTTTTCCTTATCATATCTATAATACTAAAGCTAACTAGCTTGACTAATGAGGATGCTGATTTTCTTGCCTGTGACATAAAGATATTATGTATGTTGTGTATTAAAGACTCTTTTACAAGATTGTTTTGAAATAAGTTGGTTTAAAGCCTTTAAAAGCCAACCAGAGGCAGCATTTAAACCAACTCATGGAACTGACATTAATTAGCAAGCTTATCACGAGTCATAAAATGTACTATGACAGTTTTCACTTCAGCTGAAAAATCGACAGTTGTTGGCTGGAAGTAAGAAGCCTGCAGTTGTTTACCTATTGTTGAAATAAATCAATAAGTTATTGCTAATCAGAATTTTGAGTGTTCAATCTGCCACCGTTATCACCATAAACGGCTCATTTCTCACTCAAGAAAGTTAAGCTAACAGTTTTTATGACTTCTTGTTTGATTTCACCCAGTAACCATAAGATGCATGTATGCAATGCCAATATTCATTCCTGAGCCTTTTTCTGTCACTCCACATACCAGAACCAGTTTTCATTATGAAAAGTTGAATTTCAAAATAAAACCAGATTTGGGAAAAAGTGCATTTTAAATGAATGTCGTCCAATTAAACTGATGTGCAGTTACATCTATTATTGAAAAAGAGGCAGTTTGTACTTATGTGCATATTTATTTTATATTGAACACTTTGGATCTCTGTAGCAATGATTCTCTCTTGTCTCTTGTTCTTATGCATTCAAACCCACATATTTGATGCTTTAACATGTTAAATGGAACTCACAGGACATATTTACAGACACTATTTGGCTCCAGGAAACTCTCATATAGCCGCTTACAGATAGAAAGTCCTGTTTGATAGACAGCTGTCATTCACTCATCATGCATGTTGCCAGAGCTCATTCTGCCTGCAATCCATCTAATCGACTGCCTGTGGCAAGGACAGTGAACCATAGCATCCTCATCAAAGCCTGAACTGTGAATCTGTCATCTCACCTACTGGAAACATGCGGGTGTCGAGCCCAGTCTGCAGCTCTTTGGTGCATTTCACACTTGATGTTGCAAACTGCAATTCTGCCTTTTAATGTCAGCTTCACATTTTATAGTGAGAAACCTGATTTTCATGACTGGGATGATGAATCTATTTCCTTGATTATATTATTCACAATTACAAAATCTCCAAAGAAGCCTGTTTTGTTGGCATTTGCTCTTTTTATTTGATCTTTTGGTTGACACTGAGAAGCTGTAGCAGCGTGCAATTACAGAGCTGAGCAACTGCCTGTCATAATCACCAGTGATCTTGATGTGTGTGTTCAGTGATAGGCTGCCTCCAAAAAATAACAGGCACATTCAGCATCCAATCACACCTGCTATTTTCTCCTTGTGTGGCCTAAACTGAATCCATTATTCTTTACTGGGATCTACTCACCCAGTTGTCTGCTAGCAGCCAAAATAATCTAATTATCTGTTTTCAGTAATAGAAACTATTGTGTTTTAATTTGATGCAAACATATGCTTTATTTTGTGTGTGTGTGAAGCATCCATAAATGTGCTGTACCTTGTTTTACCACTGTTTTCCCCCAAGTAGATCGCAACAAGGTGTGACCAGGTGGGGAACCTCCCTATGCCACCATGACCCCCCACCCTGTACCCATACCTTACCCTCACCCTTTCTCCCAAATCCAACCCTCTCTAAATACCATCCTACTTATGCTTGGATCAGCTTCATGTATAAGATAATTAAACTCATAATCCAGTTTATTTAATGCAACACAATGGTAACCTTTGTCTGACAGCTTTCAATTGAAACCTTCCTCTGCCTGCCAAAACCACTGCTGGTTTTAGCTGTTTCATTCCAAATTGCTTTATTACCATTTAGGGTGGAAATTAGATTGTTCACGTTCTATTTTGAGCATATGTCTTTTTCATGACTTCAATAAACAATACAAGTTATTTAAATAATCTCTTTAATTAAAAAAAAACAATGATAATCAAAAGTTGGCTTTAAATGGTATAGACATATTCTTTATACTGCAATTTGGAATGAAGTCTGTAATTTAGAGGTTAGTGTCTAATGTATGTTTCCTCCGGTGCTGGTCCATCTACCTTTCCTCACAGCAGCCAACGTCAGCAAACTTGTGTCTGTTAACAGTGACATTCACCCCTTCATACCTCAGAATGAGATTAGAAATACAGGTGTTTAAAGTGTAAAGTTTCTTTCTTCATAACTGTTGACTCATTATAGTATTGAGTATGTGGTGAGGAGCAAGAAGTACTTACGGCCATTGTTGTTGTGGAAAATATGAGGACATGCACAATTTTAGAATACTCCCAAGTTCATATATGTAAATGATGGAAGATATGTATTTCACTTAAGATAACCTAGAGACGTTACGTGAATTATAAACAAATCATTCTTGGTCACAAACTGGATAGAAACCTTGGTCTTTGGAGGGGGAGTCCTGTGAATACCCACCCACCAACCCCAACCCCTGACTCAGATGTTTCTCACTGTTTATGCTACTGCACTAGAAGGGTGTTTCAACAAGTGACATTAGAGGGGTAACTACTGCATCATACTTAAATCACAGGCTGCTCTATTTGAGAGAGAGGAGAGAGAGAGAGAGAGAGAGAGAGAGAGGAGAGAGAGAGAGAGAGAGAGAAGAGAGAGAGACTCTGGGGTGGAATGGATGTAAAAATAGAGCAGTGTTGAGACAGTTGGAAGACAGATTTTGTTTTCAGGGCCTATCTCTGCGTTCTCCTTCCAGGAAAATGATGAACAGTTATGGCCTCAGCTACTTGTGCCAGATATCCTCATTATCATTTGAACCTTCACACCCCCAAGCGTCTCACTATATATATCTGGGTGTTGAGGGGTATTCTTTGAAAGCTATCAGAATGTCTTATGTGGTTGTTCTCTTAGCCCTCATTGTAACTGTGTGAGTGTCTGGGCTGAACCCCCCCAGCCCTCTGTCACTATAAACGCATGCTAGACTAATGTGCATCAGAGCATGGAAGCTGTTGCATGTGTTTGTGATTGATGTAGGCGCCTCATAAGGGCACAAGAAAAGACAAAAGCTGTGTCATCATGTCACATGGATGCCATGCTGTTTGTCATCCCACATTTTACTGGAGTGGTTCTCAAACAGTCCAGGGTTCTTTGGGGCCTTCTAGAGTGCATGTGGCAACACTATGATCTGTTCACTTGAATCCATTTCAGAATAAAATAGGAGATATTTTGCCACTGTTAGATCTCCAATGCTCCCCCTGGATCTGAGCTACGCCAATTAGTCGGCACTTCCTGGCGTAAGCTTTCTCTTGGAGGCTGAACGGTGTTATATTCCAATAACTGGAGCACACCTTCCTCTCTTTTTTATAATGGATAACAGTGCCCCTCTTCTGCCTCAACCACACGAGACTGTTCAAAGCTTACAGCATCTCAATCTCAATCTCATCCACACACGGCTCCTTGCCACTGAATATTCTCTTGCCTGCCTGACCTGTCTTGACCTCTGCCACGGATATGGATAAGACTTCTCTTAAGTCTTTCAATTCCTCCTCCTCTACAGAGGAAGTGTTGGTCGATTTCAGGAACCCCTCAAAGACCCATAGCATGTTGGAGGAACTAAATACTGTATCTCGTCTCACTTGGGAATGCCCCAGCATCCTCCAGAAGGAACCTGAAGATGTTGCTGGGGAGAGGGATCTCTGGAATACATTTCCAAGCATGCTGCCCCTCCAACCTGGCCCCAGATAAGCAGCGGAAAACAAAAGGATGGACAATGAAATCTGGGTGTGATGACACAGTATTTTTCAACACCAAATCCCTGTAACAGAACTCGGTTGTTATTGTTATACTGAGGCAGAAGCTCAGACTAAATCATATTGTAGGGTTTATAGGATGTAAATACAGTAAATCATCTGCGTTGTGACATGACAGTATCTGAATAGCACACTTAAGTGCTGCAGTGCAGTATAAATAACCCAATACACACCACTGATCTCACTCTATGCAGCTGTATTCTGTCAGTGTTTGTCTTGTTGGCTTCATGTTTATGTAATTTTATGACGTGTGTATAAAACTATCCACTGTACAGCAGACAGGATACAGAAAACACATGTTGCTGATTGACCAGACAAAGATTTCCAGTTGACATTTGAAAGCTTGTTGAATACAATACAATACAATCCCTTGTAGCCGTCTATCTGTTTTCAGATGTTCATCATAAAGGGCTCAGTTTGTTTTAAGGGAAGACCGTTGAAGAGCCTATAAAATCCCTCGGAAATAGTTTGCATCTGTCAATTTTTCAGAACTGTCCACCAAGCACGCCAGCTTTACATAGTGATTTGCCAAGGTGTGTGGGAATGAGAAAGTTTGTATGGTTTGAATTTCTCTCTGAAAGTGTGATCTTCACATGTGGACAAATGAGCACAAGTGCCTTCATGGAAAGTGTGCACTTTTTTTATCAGTTGTATGATTTACATTTGAGGATTTTCCATGAAAGCAGGTTTTTTACCGTTGCGTTTGGACATTCAAAACAGCTATGGTATATACAATACTTTGGCATTCAGACAGGGTTGGATATCCGTTCATATTAATATGAATCTGTGACGAGCCTCTACAGTAGGTAATTAATGTGAGACACTGGTTGGAGACACAGTCTTCAAAAACCCTGAAAAAACAGAGAAGAAAAAAAAAACTGCAAAGATGATGGTGCCAACTGTCAGATGTTTTTCTTCTATGTCTCTTTTTAGCTGTCAAATGAGTTTCAGATCTTAATCACCCAAAATGGACAGTCAGGATATCTGGTTGATTAAGATCTCTGATGCACAGTCTTAAGTGTGACCATGTTTGCATGGGAAACAATGTGTTGAAATGCAGCCTTCTTTGTGCAAAAGAACAGCGAAAGTCTTTCTGTGAAATAACTTCTGGATTGCATGTGTATCAAGCAGAAATTTCCAACCGACTTGTTCATGTAAACCAGGGTTACATGGTACACTTAGCTGAATGGTCAGAAGGTGCATGTCCCTGTGTGAGGATGTCTATACTGTAGAGTGTGTACTGCTCAGGAGTAACATGACAAAAAGGTCACTGAAAAATACTCTCTCTGCCCTGTACAGTCACAGTCATCAGTACAGTACAACACAGTTAGACCTATTCCACAAGTGTAAAATGTGTCACATTTTATATTTTGGCTTTGACAGTTAGTCCCAGAGACTACAGACAATATCCTGCTGAACATACCATAGTTTGCTCTCAGTTTAAATGATAGATAAATATGAGTGGAAATGCATTTGGCTAGACAAAGACACAATGTTTGGGGCTAAAATGTCAGTGCACAACAATTCTATAGTGGATTTGGCTCTTACAAGGGGTAAAAGGAATAGTTTTTGGAAAGAGGTTTGGTGAGGTGGGAGGTTTGATTTTATTAGTCTCTGTGTGTTAGCTATGGAGCTAGAGTCAGGACGTGGTCAGTCTAGTAAGGCATAAAGACTGGAGATCGGGTGGCCTAGAATCTAAGTGTTTTGTTAAAATCAGATGGTTAACATTACCAATGGAATTGTAAGTGATAGGATAACATATAGGAAGCTTCATTTCTTTCCACACCATTATCTGTCCCCACTTATCGTGCTCAGGACACTGGTTAAAGAATTGTATTACAGAAATAATTTCTCTTAAGTATGCTGTATATTATTATAGTAATTCAGAAAAATAACTGATGAAATACATGCCAGAGGTGATAGTTCTGTGATCTAACTGTGCTTGCTTTCTACAGGGGGACCAAAGGCAAAGACATAAGCACTATCAAGTCACTGAGGGTTCTCCGTGTGCTCAGGCCTCTTAAGACCATCAAACGTCTGCCAAAACTCAAGGTTCTTCCCCTGTTGCTGCTTCTTGTGTTATTGTGATTCATTTAGACAGGTTACAGAGCTCAGCTGTGATTCAAGCAGACAACCTACCTCAGGGTTCCACTTCTACTGACACTTTTTATAATCGATGCCCTGGTGACTTTTACAGTTAGGCACACCCTTTAATACATTGTAATTCATTAGAAAAAAACAAAAAACTTTCAACAAGAATATTCAGATAAATGGTTTTCTTCACTTAAATCACATTACATGCAACAATAAAATACAATGACCTCATTAACACTACATCCATGAAATCCAAAATAGTTTCTGTAACTTCGGTACAAAAATAGACAAACAGCAGATTTTAAACCAGATGAGCAATTGTTTATCCTCTTTTTGTTTCCTTTTCTTTTTTTCTAAAGAAACTGAGTCACATTTGGGCTTTTTGTGTTTAGACTGTTTTGCTTTGTTAAGATATATTGCTGCTAGCTTTTGTCTCTACAGGGAGCTTACCTTTTTCCCCTGACAGATCTGATATCTTGCTGAGTATTGTGTTCCAGTAAATAACAGTGATAAGCTACTTCTCGAATCTACTGTGTATTTTCTTCCTCTTAGCTTCATCTTTTAATCTCATGTTAATATATCGCACTGTCTGGACCATTTACCAGCAGGCCAGGCTACTAGGAATTCACATTCACATGATCTTCCCTGGGCCTAGGTTGGGCCTGCAGCTCAGGCTCTCCTACATTATTACAGAATCAGCTTAATCATTATAATTAAAATAAATGTAATATAATACTTTTCAACTATGTTCAGAAATAATTTCCACTCAACCCCCAAAATGAAATGTGTGTGTGTGTGTCTGTGTGTGTGTGTGTTTCTGTGTGTCACCAGGCGGTGTTCGACTGTGTGGTCAACTCTTTGAAGAACGTACTTAACATCCTCATCGTTTACATCCTCTTCATGTTCATCTTCGCTGTCATAGCAGTTCAGCTCTTCAAAGGAAAATTCTTCTACTGCACAGATGAGTCCAAGGGCCTGCAGAAGGACTGCAAGTTAGTCCCAATCACCAACTTTGTCTTTTCTTTTTTCAGAAACCTTGATGGTGTCAAACTAGAGCCTGCACCTTTCTGCCCACTCAGCTTCATTTATGCCTCCATGTCTTCCAGAGGACAGTTTCTAGACTACGACAAAGAAGAGGTGGCTGCCATGCCAAGAGAGTGGAAGAAATATGAATTCCATTATGACAACGTGCTTTGGGCCTTTCTAACCCTCTTCACTGTCTCCACTGGGGAGGGCTGGCCAACGTAAGTAAAGCTGATCATTTTATAGACATAAACAATGCTTTCATAGTTAAAACTATGCCAACCTACGACCTAACTGCAATGGTTTATGTGGAACAAATTAAGTCATTGAAAATGCAAGTAGAAAAAATAATTTAACAAAGATGTAGAAGGTTCAACTTCAAACATATTAAAAACATACTGAGTGGAATCATAAAAAATACGAAACAAGTTGTCAGAGCACAACATATACCTATCTGTCACTGATAGGGATTTCTTTTGTAGCTTAGTTTGATATACTTGATGGTGATGATGATGATGATGATAACATTATTATTGTTAGTAGTAAAAAAAAAGTTTCTTTTTATTTGACTCATCCACCAGTTTGGTCTCCATTTACTCCTGAGAAAAATGTCAGATCACATGAGAAGAAAAGCAAAAATAACAGGAAGGAGTATTTGTTTTGGTACTAACCCCACACTTTTTGATTATGGAAATGCAAAAATAACCATTTGATGTTTAACAAACTGAACTGATCTGAACTGGGCTGCTTGGTAGAAATGATGGCAGTGGAGAGCAACTAGCTTTACCAGAGTACTGAGGTAAACGACCTGAAGTCAAGACCCTTCACAATACACAATCATTTCATCCATTGTTAATATGAAAAAAAGTGATGGTCTAGCTTTAAGGTTTTTTAATAGGAAATTAAACAGACATGTATTACTTTTACAATTTGAGGCCAGTACATGTGGCAAAGCCTTTTAAGTTTCAGAGAATACCCTGATGTTTGGGTACTGCCCCTCTCTTCACCAGAGTGTCCAAAAGATCGAAGATCAGATGATACGATCACAAAATTGGGTGCTCTGGTACCACGTACACTTATGAGCATCCTTGTGTTCGAACATCGTGTTCATTATAGACAGACTGTGACTAGCACAGAAGTCTAATAATAGAACACCACTCGGGTTCAGTTCGGGGAGACCGTTCCTCCCAATCACGCCCCACCAGGTATCTCCGTCATTGCTGACGTGCACGTTGAAGTCCCCCAGTAAGACCGCCCTTGCAGGGCCCCAGCCAGGACCTCCAAGAAGGCCACATACTCCGAACTGCCGTTCGGTGCATATGCACAGACAACAGTCAGAGTTTTCCCCCCAGCCCTTAGGCGTGGGGAGGCGACCCTCTTGTCCACCGGGGTAAACTCAAACACGGCGGCGCTCAGCCGGGGACTTGTGAATATCCCCACACCCGCCCGGCGCCTCACACCTTTGGCAACTCCGGAGAATAGTGTCCCGCCCCTATCCAGGAGTTTGGATCCAGAGCCAATGCTGTGCGTGGAGGCAAGCCCCACCAGATCCAACCGGTAACACTCAACCTCCCGCACCAGCTCCGGCTCCTTCCCCCCAAGAGAGGTGACATTCCACGTCCCCACTTTATGGTAGTGAAATAATAAGTTATGGGATAAACTTTTTTAAGAGGATAGCTGTGGTTTTCAATGCAACAATGACAAGTCAGAACCTTTTGTTGTGGCAGTCAAAGTAAAAGACCAGCAGCGAGGCACCTCCTTCATCACTACCTTCATTACCATAACATTGCCTTGTGTATCACTACATTTAATCTGCCAGTCCCTACCTGTATTCCTGAAGGTATAGATACTGTACTCAGGGTTCGTACGGGTGCTTGAAATCCTTGAAAGTACTTGAATTTCAATGTTGTGTTTTCAAGGTCTGAAAAGTGCTTGGATTTTAGTTTAAGTGCTTATAAGTGCTTGACATTATAACTGTGTCTTGGCAACACTGGGATCAGACTGGATAGTTTGCTTATTACAAGGAGAAATAAAACCTGTGTGTGTGTGTGTGTGTGTGTGTGTGTGTGTGTGTGTGTGTGTGTGTGTGTGTGTGTGTATCGTCACACATGCAGCCTGGTAGCAATAGGGAAGGATGGCTGAGGAGAAGGTGAATTTGATGCAATTTGGACTGATGACACGTTCAATATTAATAAACTTTGATGAATAAGCAAACAGCTTATAAAAGTCAAAAAAGAAAATTACAGGCTGCTCTCAGGTCTCTCTTTGTCTCGCTGCAAGTGTACCTGAAGAACGCCAAGTGGCTTCCCTTTTTTTGGATAAACTTTGTGTTCTCCTTTAATTTCTAAAGTTTTTGCAATTATGAAACATCATTTTAGAAGTTTACAGCATAATACAATGTACATAATTGTGATAAAGAGTGAAAATAAATAATCATGAGTATATATATTCCTGTAGATATGTATTTTACCCCAGCGATAAGGTGCTGGAAAATTCTGTAAATGACCCTTAAAAGTGCTTGAAAAGTGCTTGAATTTGACCTTGAAAAATGTGTACGAACCCTGTGTACTGTACATGCCCTTTTAGTTTGTTTTTGTTGGCAGGTTTTTATTATTGGAGTTTTATTCAGTTTGTCACACTCAAAAAATACCATGGATGGCCACTTGTTATTGAAGACCAGCTGGTGCCTTTGCACTTTGTTCTGTGGGTAATTTGCTGATGAATGATGTATATGCAAGTCAGGGGCTCCTTCTCAATGTCAGTTATATACGGCTCACTTCTCATAACCTGGAGGCTTCTGTGACCTGTTGTGGTGTTGCTGTTAAAACCACAGTGTATTAACTCTGTTAATGAAAGTAAGCTTTAATATGTCTAATGCTTAATATTAATCACATGTCTATTACAAATTAAAAAAAAAAGTTAATTGTCAAAGTCTGCTTCTAGGTAAATAAGCTTTTCCTGCGTCATGTTTTTCATCTGTTGAGTTACACTGTTTTTAAGTCACAATAGTTTTGATCATGCCCTGGAGTAAGATTTTTGTGGTATTACAGAGGAAGTCTTATCATCTTGGAGGATCACAGTAAAGACTGGATGTATTACTGTGTCTCACCTGTTATTGTGTTGTGCTCTACCCTCCTTGCAGTGTCTTGAAGCACTCTGTGGATGCCACCTTTGAAGACCAGGGTCCCAGTCCAGGCTACCGGATAGAAATGTCCATCTTCTATGTGGTCTACTTTGTGGTCTTCCCTTTCTTCTTTGTCAACATTTTCGTCGCTCTGATCATCATCACCTTCCAGGAGCAGGGCGACAAAGCCTTGTCTGAGTGCAGCTTGGAAAAGAACGAGGTGAAGCATATACATGACAAACAATTCTGAGCTTTATATTATTTCAAACTTATGTTGGCAGTATATTTTACACAACACTGGTGGTAGGAGACACCTGAGTCTGAGGAGCTCATTACATGTGGTTGCATTTTAAATTAATGATTCTAGACCTGCATGAGCCTCTTATCATACTAGACACTATATCCATCTTTTTAATCAGGCAACGAAAAGACAGACCCATTCCAGAGTTTGGAAGGATATGATTGCCTGTGATACCATACTCGTTACCTAGTGAATAAGGCTAGTCTGTTGATGTTTTGGTCAAAGAAACTTCCTCAGAACAAGTTGCCTAAATGATGAATGAAAGTGATGTGAATCATATACAGCCTTGGTCAAAAGACTCTATCCACTTGTAAATATCATGTCAGTCTCCAGTTCCAATGATTTCTACAGCTCAAACATTCATGAAGTTTGGTTCAGTAATTGATTTATTATAGGTCTTCTCAAAATGTGACCAAATCTACTGGATCAGTCATTCTAATTTTTGGTTGAATGTCTCGTGGCCATTTTCACCTCAATCTGGTGCTTTCAATAGCCATCCACCAGCTTCTGGTCATCCTCTGGCTGAATTTCTAACCACTCCTCTCGACAGAATCAGTGAAGTTTACCTACAATCGTTGGCTTCCTGGCACAGACTTGTTTCTTCATGTTCTCGATAGAGTTGAAGTCAGGACTTTGGGAAGTGTTTGTTGCTGAGTCTAATGGGCGTATCAAACAAATCCTATTAAAATGGGCGCAGGAAAGTCACCAGCTGTTATCAATCATAATCACTCAGAAGAAGCTAAAGCTGCAGTCTGGAGTTTTGAGAAAAAAGTGGACTTAGTCAGAAAATGTGAATGATACAGCTCCCAGGTCCCTCCTTCTTCCTCTCTGCTGCTGCAGCCCTGCCTTCAAAGCCCCTCCCACAGAGGAGGCTGCTGTGCACGAGCAGGCTTGTAACCACGGTAACAGAGGACACCAGATAACCAAGACAGCGCATTCAAAATAACAACAACAACATAAGCCCTGATTCTAACCCCTGTTCTATTTCTGACCAACACAACTAAATTACAATGATGAGTACCTCATGCAGATCACTGTAGATATCCCATGTAACAAACAATATTCCTCACATCAGGGTAGACAAAGTTACCATTTTTACCATGCCGCCTTTCTGAAGCATGAGTAACGTTATTTCTCTAAACCAATTCAACCACTTCAGAGGTACTGAACACAAACTAACGTTCTAACTGCCCGGTCACTTGAAAGACACTTTTGCTAACCAGTAGCCATAAAGACAGAGCTAAACACCGGAGTTAGCATACAAGCTAACAAGCTAGATTAACCAACAAGCTACGTAGCTGGACTGCAACATCGTACGGTCATATTACGACCATATGTGCTATTGTGAGTATTACTGTTACCACCGCCGCTATAGCCTTGTGGTTAAAACATAGAATAAAACATATATCAAGCAGGGGTCCTTACTTGTCCAGCAGAAAAGCCGCAAACTCTGTGTCGCTCTTGAGTCCTTTCAAATCCCGCAGCTCCCTCCACCTCTGAAATGACGCTCTGATATTTACCCTAGTTTTCTCTCTGGCTCGGCCCAATTCTTTCTTTTACGCTGGTTTTCTTCGTCATTCTTCTTATTTCTTCTCTTTGACATGGGCAATGGTGGGGCATTTTTCAGCTCTGTTGTTAGTGTTGTCTGTTCTCCGCCATTGTTTACAGTTTGAGCTTGAGCGTAAGAATGATTGACACTGCTCAGACACTCTCCTTGGCTCTGATTGGTTGTATTGAGACAGGAGCGGTGGATTCTTGCACATCTATTTACAGCCACTGGGTGGAGCCACAGACAGTGGATTTTTACACAGCTGACCTGTATCTTATTCTACTGTCAGATCATAATGACAATTTTAGCAAATATAACAAAAAAATAGTTACAGACTACAGATTTAAGAGACCATGCTACAAAGAGCATTTGATTCACACAACTTTCTTTAATCATCAAAATTGCTAACTCAAGTTATTGTATGTACATTTATGATCCAGCAGATTTTATCACATTTTCAGAGGACCTATAATAAATTAATTACTGAACCAAGCTTCATGAGTGTTTTTGTGACAAAGTAGTTTGTGTTCCACTCATTCATCACAGAAATACGAGAGCTGTAGAATTCATTGGAACTGAAGACTGTGATGTCTTTATGAGTGAATGGAAACTTTTCACCACAATTGTATGTAATGGCTGTCCAATCTCCACCCAACCGAGCACCTGCATGGCATCTTGGAGCGGCATTTAATACATTGCTCTCCGCCACCATCATTAACCCAAATCAGGGAACATCTTTCACCACAATCATTTCACACAGCCGGAGAAATGTGTAATTAGAGGGAACAAAGGAGGCTGAACTACATAGCTTACTTAAGGACACAGGCATGGGAAAGCACAGAAAAAACATTGTTGAGCACATTCCAAATATAATTAATATGTGATAACTGATTGGACTCAGTGGGCACGAGTCTGTTTAAGGCTGGATGGTTGATGATGGAAGATTAGATCAGTTGCTGCCTGTCCTTGTCATTAGGATTAAGATGGTTTTACAGGACTACTAGGACAACTGATATGACATCCTGTATGTCAGCAGGCAAAACAAGGATGAAAACAGAGGTGGCAGAAAGCAGTGAGCACATGTGCAATGTGCTGCAAGTGACAGAGCAAGCGTAACTATAGAATCCACTTTATCAGGTTTGCTTCACTCTGCTCAAGTTCTCTCTGCTCTGCCTCTGCTGAGCAGAATTTACTGGTCATGTTGCTCTCTTCTCTTCATCCACCAACTCATGCACATCCAACATTTTCCCTACATTTCTTTCCCTTGTCAGATTGCAGTATTAATTGGCAATACATTTTCTTTGTGTGGGCTGTCTAGTCTTTCAAGGTTTCAATAATCGTTCTAGTCTGTTACTAACTTATCAACTCTTTGAGCTGGGTATTCATTTAATACTTAATGTTGATTCACAGGTTGTTGTTTTTTTTACTGTAATTAGCACCTGGGGCCAGAATTTATGACCACTTAGTGTTTATCAGTTCCCTAAAGTTGATGAAAATTGTAAAGCCGACTGAAGTTTAAGTTTAAGTTTTAAGTTTAAGTATTCAATAAAAGATATATTCTTTCATCTTCTGAAGACTAATGGAGAGAAGTTCCTGTCAAATATTGAAGACAGTGAAGCAGAGGTGTGGTTTCTCTGTTACAGAGGGCTTGCATTGACTTTGCAATTAATGCCAAACCTCTGACGCGCTACATGCCCGAGAACACGCAGTCCTTCCAGTACAGGATGTGGAAGTTTGTGGTCTCAGCTCCGTTTGAGTACTCCATCATGATCATGATCGCTCTCAACACTGTGGTACTCATGATGAAGGTAAGAACTTTTAAGGATATGCATAATGCATGCAGAACTAATATAGTTATAGGAAGTCAGTCCTGGATTTAGTAGCTTAGGAGAGGAAAAGTTTGACATTTGAGACAAATGTTTGTTGCCTTTCTTGCCCGTGAAAACGTTGTTTTTATTTTTACATGGGGCAATTTCGGACAAGAAGAAACAAACACTGGATGTGCAAAGGTCTTAACAAAATCTGCCCATCAGCACATTGTATGTGTTGTTTGTTTAATCAGTACACAAAATTAATTGTAAAAACAGTGCATGTTTTTATGGATAGTATGCTAGCCAGCGGCGAATACGTGCATTTCTCAAAATGTCTAACTATCCCTTTAACCCACATGTTTGAAAAAGAAACCTGATCAGCTTAAGTGTATCTTGAAACACCATTTTCTTTTAGTTCCATGGAGCTCCAGATTTCTATGAAGTGATGCTGAAGAACCTCAACATAGTCTTCACCACTCTCTTCTCTCTGGAATGTATCCTCAAGATTATTGCTTTTGGTCCTCTGGTGGGTAACATTTATAAAGCAACTTCAGTCATGTCCTGAATGATAAATAACAATTCATGATTTTCATCTGTTGTTTCTCAGAACTACCTAAAGGATGCCTGGAACGTGTTTGACTTTGTGACCGTGTTGGGCAGCATCACTGACATCCTGGTGACTGAAATCAATGTAAGTAAGAACACTGCATCCAAACAACACAGCTGTCAAGTTAATGAGCTGGGGCAGGGACAGCATGTATAGCAAGTTTTGTGCAAACAAGCTCAATAGCCACATCAGCAAAGACAATCATATGGCAGCAAGCCAGCAAGTCTCACAGCTTCACTTTCTCTATTCATTCCAGACAGTTCCTCTCTGTGAGCTTACCTGTATACGTGTTTATTGTACAGTAGACTTTGACTTTTTCACGTGTGTATTTGTTGAGCTGTATCAGTTTATGTTGTGCAATATGACTGTTCCTGTTCTCTCGCCTCTCCTTTCTGTCTTCCTTTCTTTATCTTGATCTGCTCTCTGTTCCCCCCCCCCCCCACCTCACCTCCTGCTCTACGTATGTCTCTGTCTCTCTCTCCCTCTACATTTTCATCTTGTTGATTGTCATCACCGGTGTTGCCATGCCCTGATCCCAAACACCACCAGACGACGGTGAGTGATTTTTTTCTGTTGACATTATTTCAGCTCACCTACTGTTTTATTCAATAGGTCAAATGTTAAGGTCTAATGAGTTAAAGGAGTACTTCAACCATGTTTCTACTGTGCTTTGAGACCTTGTGACATACCCTTACTAACACCCTGTCAAACATCTCACACATGTCTCCAAGTCACTTTTTAGTAAAATGCACAAAATAAATTACATTTCTGTAGCATGTTCAGTGAAGCACAAGTCTGAACTGAGTGTAACTATTTAACATACGGTTTGAAGCATCACACCGTTCAATACACACACACACACACACACACAGACACACAGACACACACACACATAAATCAAATGCTCATCTCCCTCTGCCTTGACAAGAGCACTGTGTTACTGTAATACACTATAATCAATTCTTATGCATTGTGTCTGAGCCACTTTGAATTTTTGAGGGAGATTCTTGTAACCTCTAACCAGTTCAACAAAATAGCTTTCTCTGCCTCTGCGCCGGTGATAGCCATAGCCAGATGCATTATGTTTTTGAGATGTCTTTCCATACATCCTATTCTTGTGAATGGGGAGTTGACGATATTTCTTCATATTTATCACGAAGATCCTGATTTTATATCCAGATTTTGCTGGTTGAAGGTCAGTGTTTGTGACCTCACATAACATATTGCCTCAAGAATTCATGATGCCATCGAATCTGGACTAAGACCCATAACCAATAAATTATTTAAGTCTGACGCGCCTTGGCGAGTCCAGTCAGTCAGCGAAAAAAACATACGCACAGATGAGAGGATAGATACGTGAGGCAGAGAAGAGGGATTTCACATGGCTAACTCTAACAAAAAGAAAACTGAAGAACAAAACCAAAACAGTATGTCTCATATGTTCTCATATGTTCTGGGATCTTGGTGATTGTTTCAAAGCCTGGACATGTTGATGAGGAAGCAGCAAACGAAGACGAAGCAGCGAACAAACCCACTCAAATTTGAACATGCCGTGGTCCCAAACACCATCAGAGAAATTACAGCCAACTGCCTCCAGTAGCCCATTCACCCTACCTTTGAGTACAGGGATCATCATCTGCATCACCCTCTGAGTGAAAGTTTCAGATGGGGTGAATTTTCGCTGCGGCTCTAATGCTCCTCCAGAGGTAGTATCAGAGGCACTGCAGAGGCAGACATTACATGACCAAACAACAGTAGCCTAGTGGCTGGTAGTGTCTTCGGCAACTCATATGAGTAAAAAAATACTTCAGTTATCCGTGGACAAGTGTCTGTCATCCTGTCCGTCCTACCGACTCTTCATCACATTTCTGCCCGAAAAAAACAGCATCTGTTCCCGGCAAAAAACTTTAACTCACCAAGTGTTTGTCTTCTTCCACTACTGTGTTGTTGTAGTTACTGTCTTGAAAAAAAACAGCGACGGTCAGCCCTGCCGGCCTCCCTCCCTGCGAGTGAGAGTCAGACAGCGTCCTGTTTGCTGATGGCGATCATGTAATTATGTCATTTAGAACGAAAAACGTAACCTTGCCCCTCCAGGATGCGTGCTGTTAGGATCTCAAACACAAAACATTATAACAGCATTCATATGATTCTAAACTGTCTGCGGGTTCATGTTTGGATTAACAGGAGGACATTGAGGGAAACATGTTGAAAAAAACCACACAGACATCATCATCATGACGTGTACCGTCACACCTCTTTTGGAACCGCAGCACCGTCCTGCTTTGTGAATTACACACCGGTGCGGCTTGACTCTAGAGCACATAGTGCACTGTGTGAACAAACAACAGCAGAGAATTGGCGAACCTCCGCTATGGAGATAATGTGGTCTCTGTGTGAAAAGTCTCCTGACCATTATTCAAACAAAATATTGTTTTCTGGCACACCAGTGAGCATCTACACATGTGTATGAGGATCTCCCTGACCTCTTCAGCACAAATGTAAATATCCTTGCAGAACAAGCTAGATCTCACTGCACTTACTGAACAAAGACAGTGGAGGGAAGAGACATTAGAGGGAGAGAAAGAGGAAAGGAGGTGTTAAAGCTGCTCAGTTGTTAAGCTGTGTTGAGATTGTTTGTTTTAAGTTGGTTGAGACTGGAGGGGGATTTTTAGAGAGAGAAGAAAGGAAACTCCAGGAAACTTTCATTTGATTTTTTTCATTATTTTTCTAAAATCAAGCACTTTAATAAGTAAACTTTTAAAAAGCTTTCTGTTATGTTTTTTTTTTTTTCAAGTTTGAAATCTTTGTGGCTCCGTTCCGTTCTCTGTTATGCCATGTGATGTAAACCTTATGACTGAATGATAAAAAGTAATCACTTAACATAATGATGGAGACAAAAATGTAACAGATTCTCTGTGTGACAGGGCTTTATTTCTTATTATGGTTTAAGCTTTTTACACCCGATAATAATAACCCCAGTTTCATTTGGTGACATAATCAGAGTTACTTTCTCCGAACTGATACATCTCCTCCAGAGCCACAGTCAAATGTTTTCTAATGTGGACATGTTGAGAGGAGTGGCCCTTTAAGGCACACAGCAGCAGATGGATTTGTTTCTGGCATGTCATCACGTCACAAACGTTTCAGAGCAGTCACTAGCAGTGATGCTCAGTGGTCCCCGACTCCCCGACTTTTAGCTCTGCACAGCATTTTGTTAATCACCTCTGCTCTAGAAGAGAGAGCAGGAAAACACATTTACACAGGATTAAATTACTAATTAATTATAGTTCTGATATATAAATAATGTTGCAAATTTACAAATGCAGAAACAAGCTAGAGGTTAGTTCAATGAATGAGTGAAGAGCTCAATGAACTGGAATGGCACTGAGTAGAATGTATAACTCCACCAAGGCCCAACAGTCATCCTTAATTCACTCAAGCCTGATCTAAAATCGAACTCTGTAGCCTGGTTTATATTTTAAACCACCAGTAACTCCTTTTCCATAAATTAAGATCACCAGATGTAGGATCTGCATCAAATTGTACTCATTCATAGATACCAGCCCACTGAATACACCTGACTTCTTTCATCAAGATCCATACATTAATCCTTAAGAAATCAGAATGTCGAAAAAGCCCCCCTTTCATAATGTCAAAGAAAAACGTCCTGGATCCGTCCCTTTATCTGGATCCACGTCCAAACAGTATTCAGGTCTATTCTGGGCTGAGGCCCCTCCTCCATCCAAGTTTTTATGGAAATCGGTTTCGTAGTTTTTGTGTAATCCTGATGACAGCAAACAGACAAACAAATCGTCAGGGGTGAAAACATGAGCTCCTTTGCTCGGATTTAATGAAATATAGTTAGACTTTGGACCTTGTGTATATATACTTATTTATACTTGTATGTTTCTGTTCATGCACTCTTTTTAAAGGGGATCAACATGTCACCACTGTGACCATTTGTGTCCAGCTGTGGTGACTGTTCAAACAGTTCAGCCCTGTAATACTGGTGTGTGGATAGGGTTGTTGTTTAGTAAGTGCTTGATGTCCCGTCTGTGTCTAACAGGACAGGCTGCTGAACTTGAGTTTCCTGAGGCTGTTCAGAGCTGCTCGACTCATCAAGCTGCTGAGGCAGGGCTACACCATCCGCATCTTACTGTGGACCTTCGTCCAGTCCTTCAAGGTGCTCACACACATCATCACATGTGCACACACACACATACTGCATGTATACTAGCATCTATTTACATGCACATGTGCTATTTAACTTTCACATAACCACAAATATTAACTACCTGCATACACAAAGTCAAACATCCAGGATGGAATAATTGAAAGTGGACATTAATAATTCAGTGTGTTTTGGTTTCCTGTTGTTTCCTTTAGGCCCTGCCTTATGTTTGCCTGCTGATTGCTATGCTGTTCTTCATTTATGCCATCATTGGGATGCAGGTGGGTGTGTTCATAGAGGCCATGATATTCAGAAAGTGGTTCACCATTTGAATGTTGCAATCTGATTGTGAAAAACAAGAAGTACAAATTGCTGAGACAGTAGAAATCACTTTCCTTCCTCTTCAGGTGTTTGGCAACATTGATCTGAATGAGGACACAGCTATCAATCACCACAACAACTTTCGCACCTTCCTCCAAGCTCTCATGCTGCTGTTCAGGTATAATTTTATTTATTTATTTTTATTTAACCTTTATTTAACCAGGAAAAAAGACTCATTGAGATTAAAAATCTCTTTTACAAGAGTGTCCTGGCCAGGACAGGCAGCAGCATATTCATACATACACACAAACACATGGTAGACATAGACATTAAAAACACTTTGCATCCAAAACAGCAACATTTGAATGTCAGCTACAGTAATAACCGCCTCAAGCAAAACATCTACAACCAGATGTTTTTGCCTCCAGGTCATCCAATTTCACCTTAAAAGAGTTCAACGACACAACTCATTATGTTTCAAAGTTTATGCAACATGTTCCAGGCAGAGGGAGCAGCAAACCTAAACGCTTTCTTTCCCAGTTCAGTCCTGACTTTTGGGACAGACAGCAAGAGCAAATCCTGAGACCGAAGATTGTAAGTCCCAGCGTTACTTCGGTTAATGTAGGACAAAAGGTAAGAAGGAAGAAAACCTAAAATTGCCTTATAGATGAGAATATGCAGGTGTCTCAGTCTGCGTGTTGATAAGGAAGACCATCCAACCCCATTCATACAGCGTACAGTGATGAGTCAGTGCTTTAAAACCAGTGATGAACCTCAGAGCTCCATGATACACAGTGTCAAGAGCATGTAAGCTTTGAGACGAGGCATGCATATATAAAACATCACCATAGTCCAGAACAGACATAAAAGTGGCCGTAACCAGTCTCTTTTTAGAGTTAAAGGCAGGATTTGATCCTAAAATAAAAACTCAGTTTCAGCTTCAATCTTTTCACCAGCTGCTGGATATGATTTGCGAAAGAGAGGGATTCGTCAATTAATATACCAAGATATCTGTAGTTGGAAACACACTCAGCCTTTAGACCCTGAGAAGAGAAGATGGAGGGCAGATTTTGTGGTTTTGATGTTGTGTTAGAGAACACCATGACTTTAGTTTTGTCAACATTTAAAACAAGTTTTAAATCATACAGATGTTCTTGGACCGTGTTAAAAGCAAGTTGTAACTGGGAGAGGGCCCCTTCTGGGGTGGGTGCTGAGCTGTAGAGTACAGTATCGTCAGCATAAAAGTGAGATTTCACATTTGACACATTTAGATCAATGTCATTGATGTACAAAATGAATAGGAGTGGACCCAGGACTGATCCCTGGGGTACACCTTTACTTACAGTGAGAGAGCTAGAGGTGCATCCCTCTGCCTGCACACACTGTGACCTGTCTGTAAGATAATTAACAAACCAACCAATAGTTTTTTTAGACAGTCCAGCTTTGATAAGAAATCTTGCAATATAAATCTCATGAGCACATTATATCACATTGACCAAATACAGTTTTTTCATGAAAATGTCATCACTTGGACTTCCAGATTAACAGACAGCCCAGTAGGTACTTATATTAATATTAATATTAGTATATTAATAATTCAGGGACGGTCTAAGAGACTGGACAGTAGAGGCAGATGTAGTGGTGTGTGGGTGGGCTAACATAGGTCCTCACCATCAAAGTCTATGGCAGCACAAATATCATGTTCCTTAAGCGTTCCTCGAGTATTATCAACAAAATACGCTAATATAAAAGGTGTATCACTAGGCATGTATACATTATTATTACTCAATTATTATTACTGATGCAATATTGATTAAGCTTTACATTATAATCTTGTGGCTGGTTGATGCCAATTTTAACCATTTTTAGGTAGTAGGTAGTTTAATCTATAACAGTCATCATGTTTTATAAGATGGTCAGATGTTTTTTATGTAACATTCACATCTGCTAAGTTGCTAATACACTACAACAATAAAACTGTTAAATAAAGACAGTTGAGTAACTTTTATTCCAAAATAGAAATAACCAAGTTAAGTACAAGTCAAGTCAAGTCAATTTGAAATGCACATGCTGCACAGTTAGATAAAGGGCAACTTAGGATGACTGTGGCGTAGGTGGCAGCGGTTTGTCCATTTATCTGTGGTTTGATCCACATCTCAAGCTGTATGTCAAAGTATCCTTAGACGAGACACTGAACCGCAAACGACTCCTGATTGGTCACTGTGTGAGTGAATGATTGAATGGCTGAGGATGGAAATACCATGAGCGCTTTTTGTATGAAGCACTGCATCACTCCTGATGAGCATGTCGGCACCTAGCATAGCAGCCTCTGCCATCAGTGTTTAAATGTGTGTGTGAATGTGTCAAATGTTGTAAAGTGCTTTGAGTAGTTGGTAGTTTAGAATAGCGCTATGTCCAATGCAAGTCCATATATACTCCATACATATATCCTTTTCTCTCGTCCATATAAATGCTTTCATTGCTTAAACAATTGCTCTTTTATCTGGAGTGTTGAACCTGATTGGCAGCACTCTCCATCCTTGATCCCAGCCTCATGTTTGCAAGATGATACAAATTGGCTGAGAACGAGTGAATATGAGGAACACACAGATTGCTGTTATGTTCCTACTCTAATGCCACATAGTCCTGGAAGCAGGAACCAGCTCCAGTGAAACATTCTCAAACTCTGAACACAGCTGTTCTCTAGATTTTTTGTGAGTTGAATAATAACAGGAAAATCTTCAGGTTTTCACCTTCGAGGTTGTTCATGATAACACAATGTTTCTTGTTTCAAATGTTCTGTTTCCTGTGTTTTTGTCTTTGCTATTTGTTCAGAGTTAAACCCTTTTAGCCCCAAGCCAATTTTCTAGGCCTCTGCTCGAAAATTGCATATCCATAATAAAATGAGTATATCTCTGCAACCACAAGGTTTATTTGAATACTTAAGTCCCTCGATTGGGGGACCTTGTGCTTTGAACAGTTAAGGTGAGTGGGCTCTGTTCGAAAAAGATGTAGGACAAATCAGAACTATGTGTCTTTTTGATCCAAATCTGTTAGCAATTGATGGGATGTTTGCTTATTGTGAGGCTAGTGTACAGTGCTGATGAAACAGACTATCTGAGTCTTATAGTGTATAACTTAAAATTGCTTGTTATAGAAAAGTATTTGTAGATTTAAAACCAGGGTTTCAGAGGCCTTCAGTTATAAATGGGAAAATCAACTTCAAAATAAAAAGTTCAATTTCAAAACATTTCAATTTAGCATCAAGCACAATTGTGAACATGTTTAATTCAACACACACTGAGTCTACATTTGACTTTTGCTGCAAGAGGCTTTCAGCCAGATGTAATTCAATTATCATTTTACCGTAAAACAGCACAGAATTCCGATATATGTGTTAAATGTTGTTGAAGCTGACTACCATCCTGCTGAGCTCTGCTAGCTCTTTATGTCTCTTCAGTCAAGGCTCTGTTTCTCTCTGTCTTTCTGTGTTATTGTGTGTATCAGGAGCGCAACTGGTGAAGCCTGGCATGAGATCATGTTATCATGTTTGAGTCACCGAGCCTGTGACGAGCGATCAGGGTCCCATGGCAAAGAGTGCGGCAGTGATTTTGCCTACTTCTACTTTGTCTCCTTTATCTTCCTCTGCTCCTTCCTGGTCAGTAATGAAACACACCTGAATATAACCACTGTAACTTTTGGCCTGTGATTGATTTTGACACATGTGAGTGTTGGGTCACATTGCGAGAAGGTAGTGCACCAGAAAGTAACACAGTAACGTTCATCCAATGGTCCTTAAAACATTGCTGCCCGCCAGAAACATGTACACAGGCACAGTAGCTCATCAAGTTAGCTGCCTAACTAAAGATTGATCTGTAATTTGTTTGCGCAGCTCATGCCTATTATATGAAGCACTTTGTATTCCAAAAGATCAGGATGGTGAATGCCGCTAAAATGCATTGACTCTATTCCTTGTTCTACAGAAACATCGGGGAAGGTGCTGCTAGAAACTGTTTGAAAAAGGGCAGCCACTTTCACAATTAGCTTGCAGGAGATTGGACAGAACATCTGTCTGTCACGGGCTAACTTCCACCAAATAGCAAATCAATAGTGGGATAGCGCTGCCACTAGCAGAGCCAATCAAACTCATACTGAGGCAAGTTGAGTGAAGAGTGAAAGCATCTTTTTAAATCAATTAAATATGCTCTCCAGCTCTGATATAACTGATGCTGTAGCAGCTCCACTAGCCTCTTTAGCAGTGGCTTTATTGAATGAACAGTCACATCTCTGGCTGTTGATAGCATCTAAACTACCCCTGCACTTGCAAGTAGTTACTCGCTGCTGACTGATCTGAACCACTGTGGTTCAGACAAAAGTGCATAGCTTAAAGCCTGGCAAGATGAATTTGTGCGATGGCATTATCATGTCCATCTGCCCTGCAAGGTAACGCTGCAGACGCTTCAACTGTTCACCCACTCAAATGTCAGCAGTGTGAAGACAGCTCAGAGCCTGGTCTTTATTCACCACAGTTGACTTTGACATAAGATAGTTTTGCAGATTCTAAAGCAGCTCAGCTGATCATCCCAATGCTAGATTCATATTCAGAACATCAAAATGATTGTTTTAGTTGCCTGTGTGAGCAGGCCAAAACACAGATGTAACTCTACCTGATGTCTGTGTTCCAGATGCTGAACCTGTTTGTGGCTGTCATAATGGATAACTTTGAGTACTTAACAAGAGACTCCTCCATCCTGGGGCCTCATCACCTCGATGAGTTCATCCGGGTTTGGGCCGAGTACGACCCGGCTGCATGGTATGTTCAAGCCTCCCCTATGGGCCCCAGAGAATAGATTACAAAGTAAAGCGGAGGGAATAGACACCCTAACTTTACTCCTCTCTTTCCCATTTGTGACTAAGGTGACTGAATGAGGTCTCGTACTCCTTGACCTTGTCCCTATACCTTGTTGTATGCAGTCAGCCCACTGATGATCATTGTTTTATTTCAAGCTGTCCTCAACGTTTGTTTATGTATGTGCTTGTTCTTTTCCACAGCGGACGGATTTCCTATAAGGATATGTACAATTTGTTACGCGTTATCTCACCCCCCCTTGGCTTAGGGAAGAACTGCCCTAATAGGGTAGCATACAAGGTTTGCAAATACCAGACATTTCCGTCACTAGGGTGCTTTGTGTACCTCTATGCCAAGAGACTTTTAACTGAATGGCTGTGCACCAATGAAATCGCCTTTACACTAGCACCCGCCCCTCCAAACTGACTGGCTTTGGTTGATGATGCCGGAGAGGAAACAAAGCTTTCAAAGCCACGGCATTGTCCAAACATGCCGTCTGCCATGCCTTCTTTCTCACTGCAGACACCTTTTACTTCCCATTTCTATCAGATTAAACCCTCAAAAGTCTTGAAAGAAATGTGATCACCACATTCAGATCTTTAAAACCTCTGAATCTGATCAAAAGCTTTTTCGACGAATGTGGTATGATCTTTTTATGAAGACGTCTGCCAGAGAACAGCCAGGCTATGAGTGAAAGCCCCTGACAAATCCTCGGGCTGGCATTGAAACCTTTCGTCTCCGTGCACCTTGGTTGAAGTACCAGTGGGATGTCTGTTAGCATGCTGAGGCAGACATCCCTGTTACAATGCTGTCATTTCTCTTCCCTCCCATCAGCATCCTGTGTGTTGGGTCAACCCATCATCCCCTCTTCTCTCCCCTCCTCCACCAAACCCTCTCCCACCAAACTCACTCTTTATCATCCCATGTTTCCTGTCAGGGATCCAGAGCTCCACAGCGATGCATCCCTGTGCCCCAACACAGTGGCCGAGGATGACATCCACCTTACATCTCACTCTAGGAAATCTATTAACAGATTTCTTTTTTTTCCTTTCCATTATTATCTTGTTTTGTTGATTTCTTCCCTTTGTTCCTCTCTTCCTTCTCTAACTCCCCATCCTTCTCTGTTTGGGTTATGTTTATTTTATTTTTTTATTTCCTACCCTGTCAAGTGGCCGTATCAAGTACCTCGATATGTATCAGATGCTGCTCCACATGTCCCCACCCTTAGGTTTGGGAAAGAAATGTCCGCCAAGAGTCGCTTACAAGGTAGACCCTCCTCTTCCTCCACCTTCTTCCCTGTGCTCGACAACCTTTCTCCCATTGGCGTGAACTCAAGCCAATGTCTGTGCTCTGCAGTGTTCCCTCGTTTGTTTTGCTAGTGCTCCTATATTTTTGGTGTAAGCCCCTACCTCATTTCTACTCTCTTTACTGTTTCTTTGAGCATAGCTGCTTGCATGGGCTAATACCCATAACTAATGATAATGACATAGAGCTTAACTGAGAGGACTTAAAGTCATGTTAATTTAAATATATTGTTTTTAAGGAGGAAATGTGTCACTTTATGTCACTATTCCTTTGAATGATTCGCTCAAGTTGGGGTTTCATTTTGTGGAGCAGTGTGTGTGTGTGTGTGTGTGTGTGTGTGTGTTTGCGCGCATGTGTGTGTGTGTGTGTGTGTGCGCCTGTGTGCCGCTTCTGTTGCTTCTCTGTGGGAGTAACACTTTTTATGTGTGCTTTTCACATTGTGGGTTTGTCTCTGCTGCCCATCTCCTCTCATTCCTTCTCTCATCTCATCTCATCTCGTCTATCCACTGTTAGAGATATTTGTGTTTGCCTGTGTGTTTGTGTAAGTGCTGCACAGCATTGACAAAATTACGTCAATTTTATTTTATCTTTTGCTGAATATTATTTGAAAATAGACCAAATTTCCAATTGATATTAACATGTGATTCCATCTGGATATCTTATCTGAATTGATGTAAATGCAGGTGTCAGTGCACACAGAGCATTGTGATCATCGTCATCAACACCTGCTAACATTGTGATCAGATCTCAGCCAGGTGTAGGGCTGGGCCTTAAAATAATTTTTAGGTAATTTAAGATATTTTAAGCTATATAATACGCACTTAATAAATGCTTGACAAAAGCAAATATTATAATATCTTGACAAAATACTTCAATAACAATTGAACTATTTGTACTAAAATAAGAACACAGTCAGATTTCTGATCAATGATCATCAGTTATGTGTTTAGAATGTCTAAGTGGAACTATCTTGTAAGAAAATGACATCACTTTGCTGCAATGAGCCTTTAAAACCAGGAAAAGACAACACTTATGTAATATCACCATATACAAAAAAACAAGACAATATCATATCACAATAATGCGATCAAAACAATATGTTGACTAGCACTAGCCAGGAGTTCAATGAAGAAAAGGTCACTTACAGTATCGCAGCCCCCGCCTTGCCATCTCTTGTACAGCAGCAGCATCTTGGGAGACTGTTGGGCTGGAGACCTCTGGCTTCCACTTCTACGGAACTGTATGAGAGTTAGTTGAGCAAGTTGAACAATGTAAGCATCTTGGCCAGCGAAGACAGATGGTTTGAGAGAGGCGTCAAATTATCGACCTATGTAAAACTGGAACTGATGGTCTTTGAACATAGGACGTGGCCTAACATCACCCACCTACAACGCTGTACTGAGCTCCCTCCCCAGACACCTTAACAACCATTCACAACTGGGGCTCACCTAGCCTTGGCAACCCACATGAAGGCTGGTTAGGTCAACGACCCACAAGTGGCCCTAATGGCTCTGAAACTCAGAGCTCGCATGTGCCCTTAATGACTCTGTAAGGTCACACCCACACAGAGTTTAAAAGCCTGCAACTCCTCTCCAGTTAGCTGCCAAGTGAAGAAGCCTCTTGGATGAGAGGTGAAACGTCTTCAAGAAACTGAAACAAGTCCAGTTAGCTACGATACAGCACTTAGATTTATGACAGTCAGACTGGCATGAAAAAAAAAAAGACCAATTAATGATTAAGCTTCAACTTTCATTTTGTTGTCAAGGAAAAGGTTTGTTTGTGACATTCAGAAAAGTGAGTTCATCATCTCACAGTCTTTCTGTCTGGAATGATACTGAAGTGCATGTTTTAGGGCCAGTGTTTATTGCCTTCATGTTAGGTGTTAGTTAGTTGTAATGTTAGTTGACAAGTCCAGCAGCTCCAGCTACCAAATAAGGCTTGTTGAGATCTACACACAATGTAGCCTAAATCAAGATGATAGTACTAGGTGTGAATACAAAGACCTGTGATCAGTTCTCAATAAAACCAGGATCATATAATGTTCATATGGACACAATGTCGCATGTCCACAATTTTTATATCAGACTGTAAAAATATTCGTAAAAGGGACCTGGTTAAGATATTCTATACTTGTCTTTTACAATTTCAAATGTTTCTGCTGTCTTTCTGAGTGAATGTAAAGCCTGCGTGTATGTACTATGTGTTAATTGAGTGTGTGAACACATGCAAATTAGCGTGGTAGTATGCGTGTGTTTGCCCCTCAACTCTCCATCCCCGTCTCATTCTGAATCTGGTCTTTCTTGATTTCTGCACTGCCACTGATAGCACATGTAGGTGAATGCTTTTTGTGTTCAGGGGAGCTCAACTCTTACAGCAACAATCCCTCAGCATTCTGTAATCATCTAGTGGTGTCATAAGTCTTACATGAAGTCTTCCTGCTAAGGCTGCCTAAGCTTGGTGGAATGGACACTTTTTTTTATAGCTGCCACTGTACATGTAGAGCATACCCAACTTTCCTCAACTCTAAGTTGATGATTGCTAGGATGGCAACCACAGAGTCGAGCTCCTGCGACTGTCGAGGCACCTTCATGGTTATGCGTTACACGCCTTCTCTCACCTTTTTTTCAGTCAATGTCAGTCTTGCACCAGTGCACTTTGACATGCAGTGTAGTGCATACTGTAGCCAATAGCAGTGAATGTGTATGTCTAGTTTGTCTCCTCTGTACGTTCTTGTAGAGAAGGCTTTTTGTGTGCTGAACCGAGACTCGGTATCATTTTACTATTATGGCCACATTTGGTCAACTTGCACATATTCAATTAAACTTAGCAAAGAAGATTCAAGGTATTTTATGCTAGGACAGTGAATAAATAGTAAGTATTGGATCACAGCAGCACACAGATTGATTTCTCTGGGTGAATTGTATGTTCTGATTAGACTATTTGTTATCACTCAGTGACCTAACATCTCTCTGTCACCACTCATCTCCTTTCCACAGCGCCTTGTCAAAATGAACATGCCCATCGCTGATGACAACACCGTCCACTTCACCTCCACCCTGATGGCCCTGATTCGCACAGCTCTGGAGATCAAACTGGCATCAGGTCAGAAAAACACGCCACACCTTCTAAAATAGAAGAGAAGAAATGTTTGTAAAACAGACTAATGTGAAGGCCATCTCTCTGGTTTTCAGTCACTGGGACAAGCAGAATATCCCTTTATCTTATATACAGAACACACAAATAAAGAAACATCTTCGCCTATAGTGGTCACTGAAAATGTGAAAGGCACATGGCGGGGCTACGTGGTTGACCCTTTCGAAGAGGACCAACTCCCTCTGTAGATATAGAAGTCTCACTCTAAGTTAATGAAGACACAACGTTTCTTAGTTTCAGGTGATTATACACTAACAACAGCATAAATGTGAATGTTATATTGAATTTCTGCCCCCGAAGTCAACTTAAATCCTGCACACCAGACTGAGGAGAAAAACTGACACATTGCTTTCCCTGTGCAAACTTAGACCTTAAATCCATAATTATTTATGTCATACATCTGATTTCTGTATGATTGACATCATATATTGGTGTCAAAGGTGTCTGGTTTAGACAGATTGTTAGAGATGCACTTTAACCCAAATAACCAATACAATGAGGTCAAATTATAAATGACACATTTCTCAATGTTAAACCTCACTGTAATGTTATGTGAAATGCCAGAGTGACAAATGTGTTCAAGAGCCAGCTACTGCTTGTTGTTCTCTGAGCTAGAAACAGGCAAATGTGATTCCCAGTTGGACTCATTAGAAGGTTTTGTGCCGTCTGCTGGATTCTCTTGCCTGGCTTCACTGCCTCTATCTGCACTGTTAATGAGGAATTCTCATTGTGCCTCATCTCAGTAACAACTCATTACCACTTGACTTGCTTTGTGTTGTTAATTTAGAATGAACCATACCACAATAAGAAGATGATTCTGTGACTTTTTCTGTCCCTTTATAAAACACACTACATGGTGCTGTGACTGGTCTTAGTGTGTCAATAAGATGTTAAAAGTATCTCCCTCTCTCTCTCTCTCTCTCTCTCTCTCTCTCTCTCTCTCTCTCTCTCTCTCTCCCTCTCTCTCTCTCTCTCTCATCTCTCTGTGGATTTCCAGGAATGGTAGCCCAGCGATTATCTGATGCAGAGTTAAAGAAGGAGTTGTCCACAGTGTGGCCCAGCCTCTCTCAAAAGACCATGGACCTGCTGGTGACGCCACATAAACGTAAGCTTCTCAACATGTTCTACCTTCTGGCCACGCTGTATTACACAATCACCTTACAGTTTTTCTCAATTGCTAAAACACAATTTCTGAAACCTTGCTTCATTTTCTGAAAACATTAAACACAAAACCTCAGCTTCAAGCACTATTTACAAAACCTCCGACTCCTCATGCAACAAAGTGAACAAAGTGATCAGAATGATATACACTATCAAGCAGTCAGTAAACAATACACCAAAAAATAGAAAACACGTTGTTCAAAACATATAGTTCTCAGGGAGAAGTACATTTTTAATCTCAAAACAAATTTCATATTTTTCCGTCATTGTCTTTTGATGAATGAAAACATGTTCTATAGTAGCTCAAAACTGATCAGAAATTATACTCTGCTTTGCTCTGTGCAATTTTTTTTGTTCTTCCTCCTCTTTGCACCCCTATTTTTACAGCACTGTACCCTACATCTCACAGACTTGTCCTTTGTTCCTGTGATACTGTAATTCTTGTTCTTAGTTGATATGAACCTGCAACCAGTCAAAATCTATTGAGCAGTCACTACTGTAAACAAATGTAAAGCACAATGTTCAGGGCCAGACAATTTGTTTATTGTACAGTATACAGCCTACAATGCACTGTACTACAGTATACAATGCAAAAATCAAAGGAGTAAAGGGATCAATGTGCTTCTTCTTGTCTTTGGGCTGGCTCAGGCCAGAGCACTTCGTCGACATCACAAGCAATATTTTCCCTCCTGAGGCAACAGGGCTCTGAACTGGCTTATATTGGTTGTGTCACATGATTTGAAACAAGTGAAATCAATTTTGAGTGGTTGTGTTTAATCAATGATATGTGTTCTCTTTTTGTATTTGGTTGTTGCCACTTGTGTTTACCAGTATGGATGACATGTGTTTTGAGAATGACAATGTGTTCAGAGTTCTGCTGAAAAGTCTAAGTGAGATCTGCAAATTGTGTTTTACCATGTGAAATGGTTTATGGTATTGACAATAGACTGCACAATTAGCTAAATGAGTTCAGGCAACTGCAAACTTTGTTGAGCCAATGGCTTTTAGTGTTTTAGCAATTAAGAAAAACTGTAATAGCCTTTTCTCCTTGTCACAACCTGGGTGTTCAGGAGATGGAAAAGTGGGTGACACACTCTTTATCAAAAGTAACTGAATTATGGACAACATCAGAAGGTATGGGATGTGTAATCATTGTCATAGTGTCAGTAGTGTTTATTTTTATCACAGTGTATCACTACAATCTCTTTCACTGTACACTAACTTTAGAATTAAACAATGATGTCTTATTGTGAAAGTTCAACTATAAATGTTCACACCCTAACTAACTCAGCTAGCCTAGCTCAAACTAGCTCATTTTCATAAAGGACAGTTCATCATTAAGTAAATCGCCCCTGAACGCTTCTGAGTTATTACCATCATGACAGTATGTAATGAGATAATATGGCTCCTTTTCTCTTATACAAGGTTCTTTGGAGTTACCCTGTCAGAGTCATTGACTAATAACCTAATTTTGAAAAAAAAAAATGTTTTAATCATATCAGGTCACAAATGTCCTAAAGGGACATGGGGCTAAAAAAAAGTGAATGTTCCTTGTGCGCACACAAAACTTTCTTGTATTCAAATATTGGCTGCACCTACCCTACTCTGAATTATAGAACATAGAACTTCAGCTCATTTATTGTAATCCATCATATATATTTTCTATGTTTCTCTCATGCAATTATCAAAGATCTACCTTTAACCAACATCAGAGACCTCTGGAGCTCTTAAATGTATGAGTGTTTTTAAGAAGCAAGAAATGTGATTAATGGCTTTTATTGTTGTGAGCAGAAGTAAAAGTGAAAGATTTCTACTTACAGCAGTGTGATAAACAGTGGCCCGGGTCAGTATTGGTGTGTCAATCAGCATTAGTGCCTGTAAAGACAAGAATTGCTGTGCAGTTGTGGACTTTGCTATTGCTGACAAGAATTGTGTTCACCACCTAACACAAAGGCATTTCCATTCAAATCTGTCCAAATGCTGATTTTGTTTACCTTGAAACTCTATTTTAAACATGGAATTTATCTAATCACTCACTGTAAGAAGTTCATTTTGTTTAAACTAAACCATTAGGGAGACAGGCAGACAAAACGAGATGGAATAACGAGAGAGGAGTGAGTCAGCAGCAGAGGAGGCTCATCCATAGAGGCAGAGGAGGTTGGTCCTCCTCTATTTTTGAGAGGCAAGAGGAAGATCAATTTTTTTTTTAAGAAAGAGTAACTGGTTGAAATAAATCATTACCAAATCTCAGTATCATTTATAAAATATCATATATATATTATATCATAAAAAAAGTTTCTTCTTTGGAAGAAAATCCACCTGAAACGGTTGAACAGCGACAGCTGCAGCCGGAGGAGACAGAGCAGTCTGTGAGAGGAGCAGGGAGCAGGAAGGTGGGGGCTAGAGGAGGACGGAGGGCTTCTGTCCTCCGTGGGAGGGATCTCCTTCCATTCACTCAATGCATTCAGGATTTTTTCATGCTGATCTATGATTGGCTAAGACACGTAAAATGACGCGCTAAGGGAGGACGTCCTCCCTTACCAATCAGCAGCCAGAATACAAAATTGACAGCAGGTTGGTCCAATAACAGTTCCCAAATTTCATTCTCACATTTATACAACCGTAAACAAAAAATACTTCTATGTATTTTACAGCTTTAACTGCCCGCCATGCTCGGACAAGAAATATGGAGTTTTCAGCGATATTGGAATCAGTTTCAAAGGAAATATAAGCACATTTCCGAAAGAAAAAAAACTGTTAGGAGAAATCAGAGAGAAGCAGTCAGAAAGATAATTCATAGTTTTCGTTTCTTTCGTTCGTCCTGCTGGAGGACATAAAGTTAGCGGCACGACCGGGACAGCAACACAGTTACAGAGCACACAATACAGAGCAGCAACAAAGCCACTGTCATGAAATCCATGCGTTGAGTGCTAAGATAGCACAGGGGGTAGCGTAGTTGCCTGCCATTCAGGTGACTGGGGTTTGGATCCCAAAAGGGATACAAATTTATATTTTCTTTTGTCTTGTATATTAGCCTTTTAATGAAATGTTTTTTAAAGAAGTCTTGTAAGTCATTGTTTTATTGCTTAATTTTCATTGAATATAAGAAAGTAGGGTTAATTAGTTGACTTGTATAAAATAACATGACACCGTGGACTGGTTTTCCTCCTGTCCTCCCCAATTTTTTCAGTCACCAGCCGCCACTGGTCAGCAGAATCTCCTCTCCTCTCCTCTCCTCTCCTCTCTTTTTTCCTGTCTTCTTTCTTATAATTTCTTCTCTCCTCACCTCCTCAGCCAATGAACTGACAGTAGGGAAGGTTTATGCAGCCCTGATGATCTTCGACTACTATAAGCAGAACCGAGCAAGGAGGCAGCAGCTGCAGCAACAACAGAGTGCGTCAGGCTCCCAGGTACAACATGCACACATCATGTGCCTGCACACTACACACTACACAAACACACACACACACACACACACACACACACACACACACACACACACACCCACACGCACACACACACACACACACACACACACACACACCCACACACACACACACACACACACACACACACCCACACGCACACACACATGCACTGCAGTACTGCAAACCTGTTTGCATGCAGCCACATAACTCATGCCTGCACACACTGATACACACTTTCACTGTTTGCCTGCATGTATACACACATGCAAAGATGGTACTTTTGTATCCACTAGCCATTAAGTAGTGGATTACAAAACATTTCTACTGCTTACCCAATACAATGTTTTCAGAGTAAAAGCACAGAGCTGATATTTAATGTACATGTACCAGTCACGGCCAAACCTGCATTTGTCTGCTCGCTGGGGGTTATTGCGTTATCACACATCTACTGCACAGGTGCATGTTTGTTTCCACTCATAAACACTTAAAATATAAGCACACATGTACTACATATAAGCATGACTGCAAGAAATGAATATTCTGGCCCAAGTCTTCACATCTGGGTTGGCACTAAGCCCCCGCTGTCAGACCTGGATCCAACAATATTCTGCCTGCTGCCTCTGAATGTCTTCAGCATGTTGCCATCCGTCTCTCCTCCACAGTGCAAGGTCGGGGCTCTGTTTAAGCCATTGCTGCCTCTGACTCACATGCAGGAGAAAGATCTGCCTATGATGTTAAACAGTGTGGAGCCTCCCAGCATGCTTCAGCCCCAGCCCAAATCCCATGCCAAGTCTCAGCCACAGACCAGACCTAGCTCCAACTCCCTCACCAATGGAGGCACGCTGTAAGTTCAACGCTTCAGGAAACCAAACTTAAGTTAACACATCAAGACTAAAAACTACATCCAGTGTAAAAGTGTGACTTTACAACATCAACACTTTGAATCAAGGTAGGTTTTCAGCAGGTTGTTGGGTAGTTTACCGCTTTAAAGGGATAGTATGGGTCATTTGATTTATGCATGTTTGTATGAGGTACTTAGCCCTAGTCAATGTGTTACCTGCAGTAGATGACCGTCAGCTCCCTGCTGGAGCAGAGGAACAGCATGCAGCGCTGGCAGGAAGCAGGGCTTTGTACTGCCTAAACCAGCAAGCGAGATGATGGCCATCTACTGCAGGTATCACACTAGGGATAAGTACCTCAAACAACCCCACATCAAAAGACCCAAACTATCACTTTAAGGTCGATTCCATTTTAGTGCCTGACCCTCTAAGTCCCCCCCTGAAGGAACAGTCTGCTCTGATTGGGCAGCTCTCACAGCAGGGTTCCACATCAGCACTCTAGGCAGGGTTTTTGTAACCATGGCTGTGCTATCAAACACTTGTGGCAAAGATATTTAATGGAGGCAGGATATTTTACTCTGTTACAATAAACAGTGCACTGAAACAGTAAATATCACTGGGAATGTAATAATTTTAATTACTAGAAGAACCCTTTTCTGCATTATAATCTCAAAAATGTAGTATAATCCTGGACTACATATATGCCTATACAAGTATATCTGTGATCAAGCCTCATTAGGCTCTACTTTCTACAATATGGGACCTTTATGAAAAAAAGATTAAGACTGAGTTACTGAGAAAATTACACTGCACATATGTGCAGAGTGGTTTTCATTGAATTAGTGGTTGGGCTCTGTCTGTATTCAGTGCCTGATTTACTAAGATGGCAGCAGAATACAATCAACCTCAGTCAACCTGTGTCACCCCCTATAGTTTACATGACCTTTTCTTAACGAATTTTGTGAGAAAGAGAAAATTAATACTGCCAACTCTCAAACATAACACACAAACTGTGACTTCAGCCTGTTGCATCTGTTTGATAAATACAGTACATGTGTACATGAAAACTACTGCTGTGACTGTACTGCTTCGCCTATTTGTGTTTTTTCCACCATGTGTTCAGTGATATCAGTATGTGTTGAATAATACTTCAATAATCCTCTCTTCTTCAGTAAACACCAAACAGATTTATATTTTGGATTTGTTTAATAACCACATATCCATATAGTGTTGCCTTGTTGCAACAAAAATCAACAGGTTAAATTGTACTCTGAACTATAGATCAGTGTGAACATTGGAGAACTGGGCTCTAGATCTTAAAGGCATTTCACCTAAAACCTTCCTCAGTTCTGACTGACTAGTGTAGAATCAAAGGCTTTTGACCTCTTTGGATGTTGATGCTGTAACAGTTCCAATTTATGTGCAGTGCACTACAATGTCATGTAGTATTTTATTGTTGTTTTATTCTATTTTTTCCAACATTGTTATTTTATTGTGCTGTATTGTTTATCGTGTAAATCTGTTTTGTAGAATACATAAAGTTGTTTTTATTCTAAGTAGTAGTAGTAGTAGCAGTATTAGCAGTAGTAGTAGAAGTAGCAGCAGTAGTTGCAGTATTGGTAGTAGTTCTGTCTAAAGGAACAAAGCAGTAGTGCCCATGGCATGTACAGTACTCAAAGTGTAAAATACCTCAAAGTGCAATTTTCCATGTTTTATAAACAATTTAAGCTTTAAAGTAGTAATAGTAGTAGTAGTAGTAGTTGGGGGGGGGGGGGGGGGGCAGTAGGAGGAGTATTATTAATATTATCATTACTATGCTGAGCTGCGACTGATATAACACACAGGCCAGGTCATGACCACATCAAGCCATCATCTTCCTGGGTGATGGAAAAACCAAAGGAGGCACCCCGAGCTAAGACTAAGAGAAACATGTCCAGGGGCCCTTCAGAGGACACACCGGACACTGCTGTTATTCAGGTACTGTATGTTATATATCTCTAACACATGCTCTGAATATATAATTTATTGTACATCCATTGTATATACAATGTATCCTAAGTATCTAAAGCTATAGCTTGGTCATGTTAGATGCTAGAATGTTCTAAGGAGGGTTAGATATCTGTTAAAAAAGTATTCAAATAAGTGTTGATGTAAACACCTGTCAAGTAAATATACAAAAGTTGGAAGGCACTCAGTAGAGCGCATACAGTCCTGGTCAAAAGTCTCAATCCACTTGTAAAGAACATGTATAACATGCCAGTCTTCAGTTCCAGTGATTTCTACTGCTCTCATGTTACTGTGATTAATGAGTGGAACACAAACTACTTTGTCACAAAAAGATTCATGAAGTTTGGTTCAGTAATTAATTTAGTCTATCCTCTGAAAATGTGACCAAATCTGCTGGATCAAACATATACATACACCACTTCTGATACGTGTTTGGGATCATTGTCCTGTTGGAACACCCAACTGCAACCCAGAGCCAATCTTCTGCTGAGGATTTGACATTGAAGAATCTGTAGAACATCCTCCTTCTTCATTATTCCAGTTGCTTTCTTTAGAGCAGCAGATCCACTGGCAGCAATAAGCAGCATAATACTACCAGCACCATGCTTGACAGTAGGTCTGGTGTTCTTTGAGTTAAAGGCCTCACCTTCTCTCCTCCAAACATATTGCTGCTCATTGTCACCAAACAACTCTTGTTTCATGGGACCACAGAGTTCTCCTCCAGAAGGTTTTTTCTTTGTCCATGTGATCAGCAGCAAATTTCAGTCAAGCTTTAAGGTGCGTCAGAATCAAGGGCCTCTTTCTAACAAAACAGCCTCTCAGCTTAAGTCGATGTAAAACACGCTTGACTGTGGACACTGACGCCTGTCTTCCAGCAGCTTCGAATTCATTGCAGACTTGCTTTTTGTTGGTTTTTGGTTGACCCTCGACCCCCCTGACCAGTTTACTCCCAGCAGCAGGTGATAGTTTGTGTTTTCTTCTGGATCTGGCAGTGACGCAACTGAGCCATGCACTTTATACTTACAAATGGTTGTTTGTACAGTTGATCTTTGGACCTGTAACTGCTTTAAAATGGCTCCAAGTGACTTTCCTGACTTGTTCGAATCAATAATGTGCTCTTTCAGATCAATGCTGAGCTTCTTAGACTGAATGGGCCATGGGTGTGTCAAACAAGCCCTATTAAAATGATCCCAGAAAGGTCACCAGCTGTTATCAATCATAGTCTCTCAGAAGAAGCTAAGAGGTAATACTACAAAGAACATTTGATTCACACAAATATCTTTAATCACCAAAATTGATTATTGAAGTTACTGTATGTATATTTTTGATCTGTTGGAGAAGCAGTCAGGAGGGTCCTACCTGAGGAGCACAGGCAGCAGCTAGGTTCATAGGGCACAAGTAAATATGTGATGTAAGTAGGGCTTTAAAAGTAATTAGTAAAAGTTTAAAATCAGTTTTGGATTTAACAGGTAGCCATTTCAGCGTTGCAAGGATGGGAGTTATATGGGCATGTCTTTTAGAATTAGTTAAGTCTGGCAGCCGAGTTCTGAACAAGCTGGAGATGGGCGATGACCTTTTGGCTGAGCCGCCCAAACAGGGCGTTGCAATAATCCAGGCGTGATGAGATGAATGCATGGATTATTTCTGCTCGAGATAGAAAGTGTTTAACTTTTGCAATGTTCCTAAGTTGGAGAAAGCATGATTGTACTATCTTTGTGATTTGTATGTCAAAGATCACACACCCAAATTGCAGGCGGAATGCTTGGTGTTGGTGAACAGTTAAGAGCTATAGAAATCATTGGAACTGAAGACTGACATGATATACATGTTCCTGACAAGTGGATGGAAACTTTTGCGCATGAATGTACCTCTGTGAAGACCTAACAGTCCACTTTAAGTTGTGTTCACATATAGATACCTGACACCTCAATATACCTGATTTAAGATCAATGCTTTATTTCCTGAGAAATTAACGAAAAACATCCTATCTCACCATGTTAAAGAAAGTGAGAACAATTCTTGGATCCATCTCTTTATCTGGATCAGCTCAAAAGGTTAACGGGGTCTATTCTGGCCTGAGACCCATCCTGCATCCAAGTTTAGAGGAAATCTGTTCAGTAGTTTTTGTGTATTCCTGCCAACAAACCAACCAACAAACAAAGAAACAAAGGTAAAAACATAACCTCCTTGGTGTAGGTCATTTGAGCCAGAATGAACACAACAGTTTGTTATGGTTTATGCATGTTATACATTTTACATGTGCCATGAATAGTTGCCTGGGCTCAATGGCAGAGAGAAGCAGGCCTTTGTTAGATGAGGGGTGATCCTAGAGACTTACTTATGTTTTCTATGTATGTCTTATTGTATTTGAATTAAGGGGGTTTCCCCTTTTTTGATCTTCTCCTGTTTTAATTTACTGTTAGTGAATTCTGTCTAATGTCCATTTCCACCAGTACAACAACAGATACAGAACACGCTCAGTTCAGCTCTAAGCATCATCATGGGGTTTAGGTTGTTTATCATCTGACTGTTGCTTTAGGAAAAGGAAAGAGGAAAAGTAAAAAATTGGTCCACCCAATGATGCTAATGGAATCAAGTTTGTGTGCAGGAGTCGGTGGAGATGCGGAAGATGGAGACCAGTGCCAGCAGTACAATCCCAGCCCCAGGCTCAGGTCTGGAGAACCAGGGCAGAGCTGCTTCTATGCCTCGACTCAATGCTGAGCTGCAGGTAACACCTCAGTTTTCAAACCTGTGCTCATTTTGTAACCTGGTTTTGATTAAGTTGTGGTCTTAGTCATTAGATAAAAATGCGTATGATGTATAATCACACTTCAGTTGTATATTATGGTAGGTTTAGTCAACAAAAAGAAGACCTTTATTGTAGTTAACGTTTGTAAGATGTGAGTCTCATTTACAGTATGTTGTGCATTTGTTTATGATGTCGTGTTGTTCTCCTCTGTTGTGAAATAGAAGGCACTGTATCTCTTTAAAGCAGACTGCAGTGGTTCACACACATCATTTTGCTCGGCATCAAATCAACAGATTGACTCTGCACAGTAAATACTGTTCTTGCTCACTTGGTATTATCACAGCTTCCTGTCATCTCCATTCCAAAGCAGAGGCTGGATTTACTCACTTTTTCACTAAAAGTTTCAGGTTCTAGCTTGAGACGAGCAAAGTGATAATATTCATTTAGCAAATAGCAACATTAAGATGTTTAACAGGTTGAATGGTTAAAAAACATACATTTATCCTGAACCAATTCATACTGATGGCTTAAAAACCACCAGAAATATCCAAATGAAACAAAAAGTGAAACTGGGATGAGTACTGTCATCTATTTGATCTCAGGTTGATGGTTTGTTTTTGGAGCCTCAGGCATGAAGAGAAAATGCTTTGAGTCAAGCATATAGAAATGATTTGGGTAGCAGAGGATGCTGTTTTAGAAATCAGTAGCATTACATGTGTAATTCCAGATGGATAAGATTTCATTTAAACAGTCATTTGTTATTTGTCCATTTCTCCGTACCGACAATATTTTTTTGTCTTAACGTTAACAGATATTGTTGTACAATTCCTCTTAGTTTTTCTCAGTGAGTGGTGGAGAATAAACCAAAACATTTTGCTTGAATTAGCATGGGCTAGCTGGGACTCACTATTCATCCAGTTAAGGCTGAAAACCTCTAAATGAATCTTTCAGTAGAGCCTGAGAAATATAATAAGCTCCTCATTTCCTGAGTGATGTTGATGTTGATCGATTCATTCATTTAAAGTGCATTCCTTTCACAGCCCAGTTGGAAGAGCCGTTGTTGATCCTGCCCTCGCTGCAGAGGAGAGTTCCGTGGTAATCAGATTACATCCTGGCAGGCTGCCAGCTATTTGTCCAGTATCGTTTTTCTCCTGCTGCCGACTGAATAGATGATAGTGGCTCCAAATGACGTTGGGCCCAAGATTTACTGGTAGAGGAAGAAAGTAATTGGGTTACTGTAGAAGAGAGAGAATCTAGAGTGGGGGATTAATGAGAGGATGTAAGGAACGAGGGCGGGGGGTTGCCTTGTTGACTTGCTGTCTTATTTTTCTCACCTTTTGGAACAGAGGGCAGGAAATCCTTTGGCCAATTCAATTAATGCTGGCCTTTTGGAAATTGCTTGCTGCAGAGTGTGATGGGAACTGAAGTGTCCAGTCTGAACTCTGGGATTCCAGTCTCAGTCACGGCAGTTTATCTTTCACCATTGCTAGATTGCTTTGCCTTCGCTTAATTTGAGCTCAGCATTGCCAGGATCAAGATATGACATCTGTTAAGACCCGTTCTCCTCTTTAAGATCCTTCTTTGTGTTGTGGTGACATGGAGCAGTCTGGCCTCCTGCTCTGTTCACAGTCAAGTAGAACAGAAAATAAAACCCACACTCAGTTCCTTTTACGTAACTTAAAGTTCAAGTTCACCTAAAAGCTAAAATAAGCCATCTCCTTACCCCCGTGTTGATGAAATACACACACAAAATGTAGCCCACAAAACATTTCTGGAGCGACACAGCAAACCAGCATTGCAGTCTTCTCCTAAACAACTTAAGTAGCCAGGACTTGTTTTAAAACAAACCCCCAGTTTCATCACCTCTTAATACTAGAGATGCACCGATCGATCGGCAACCGATCGCAATCGGCCGATAATGCCCCTATCGGTTTTGATCGGAGTTCTCAAAATAGATCAAATCAGGCCGATTAGATGGCGTTTCAATATAGAGACAGTGCACTGACTGCATGCAGGGAGGGAATTTCACGGCGGCCATGGCCGCTGTTGCCGCACTTTGGCCTTGATGCAGCGTGAAAAAAAACTCATCGTACAGCCACAGTGGCCTCTGTGCCCCTGGCCCGGTCAGTGTAGCGGGCTTGCCTTTAATTACAGCCACCTGAGTGCACAGTAGTCACTCACAGTAACTTCAGTGAGTCCGCGGTTCGCACAGGTGGAGTCTCATCATCACGATGATCTCACGTGAAAGCCTCTCAAACAGCAGCAGCGTCTCAGAACAGAAGAACGAAACTTACAGCACAGCGAGCGAGCGCAGCCGGTTTTGACATGATACGTAACTGACTTATGTGGTAGGATTTAGTCCGGTAAAGTTGGAAATATATTCACAGATTCGAACTTCCCGGATCAATAACTCATAAGTGAAACCTTGTTAAAACACAAACGACGGCTCTTTCCTACCGTAGTGAGGAAGACAACGAGCTACAACCGTATGTTAATCAAAACGAGCGTCTGGACATTAACTCTGGTCTGTATGGTCAGCCAGCTGTGAGACGAGGGCGCAGGGACCGTCTACAAAGTGCAACACTGAAAAGAGAAACTACAAAAAATATTCAATAACTTCACTATTATTCAGAGTGTAGTGTCACCAAAATCACTCCACACATCAGTGGTCTCCTGCTGGTTATTCTACATTTTTTTTGTTTGGAAAAAATGTGCTTTGCCATAATTTTGGGGAATTTCTATTGGGAGAAATATTCAGTAACACTAATATTCAGTGAGGTGTCACAAAACTCACCTCACCCTAACCCTACTTAACAAAAACTACTTTCTAATGTAACTTTAACTTGATTTTGGTATTAAAAAATGTTTTAATACACAATCCATGTCTTATTATAAATTAGGATGTTATGGTATCAGTCTGAAAGGTAAATCAACACATTTTACTCAGTGGCCTTTCTGCCCTGTCATGTGGCCTTGGTGCCCCTGACAAAAAAAGTGCAGGCCAAATGGACTTGCCCCTAAAATGATGAAATTCCCTCCCTGACTGCATTCCCACTAGTAAGCTACAGTTACTCTGTGTAAGCTGAGTCCAAGTTGTCTCTAAGAGCCACTAGAGTGTGAAATATTGCACATTGCCTCAGCCTGCAATAAAACGGTGGTCAATTCATGATACTTTCTCATCTCCTAATTTTTATACTTAATAATACAATGTCAATGTTGTGTAAAAAGAATCATTAATTAAATATATGAAAGTTACACAAGACAACAATATAGAAGAATTTATGGATTTGACGCTGTGATCGGTGATCGGCAATATCGGGATCGGCAGATACTGCTTTCAGTGATCGGTGATCGGTGATCGGCCCCAAAAATCCTGATCGGTGCATCTCTACTTAATACAGTATGTGCAGAGCCCCATTTTAATTAGCAGTGTATGCTCTCGTCGGTTCCTCTCCAGATAACAAGCCAGGCAGGCAAGAACAGAGGGAATGGAGGCTTATATGTTCTTAGAGATATCTCTGAGAGTCACAGCCACCCTGATGTGCTGAAAGAAGCACAGAGAGTGAGTGCCGGGAAGACACACATCACCACCATTGGACTACTCCAATGTTCGGAGGACGTGAGCTATAGAGTCCCTGGCGGTATATTTCCCTGGAAACCACCATGCAACTCTAAGAGGGCATTATTTTCAGTACATATGCACAAACGACAGTGAGTCCTGTCTGAGGTGCGGACTCTCTGGTTCTACCGGAGAACAATACTGACTCGTCAGTGTACCCACACCCACCAGGTGCCTCCAGAGCAGGACAGAGACCCGCTCCTCCCTAGGAGTTTGACTCAGTATTGTGCACACTGGTGAGCCCACCTATTTCTAGTTGGTACTGCCCCATCTTACACTCTAGTTCTGGCTCCTTCCCTGACAGAAAGCTGACATCCAACATCCCCAGAAGCATGGATGCCTGTCTTTACCTGCCACCCATCTCACGATGACCAGTATCTATCTAGTTTTTTATAGCTTTGCCTGACTCCCCGTGGGCCAAGGCCTTTCCACTAGATGCTCGCTGGCAAGCTTCTTACAGGTGGAGTCCCCTCTTTCCCTGTTCCAGACAAGGTCCTGCAGGTCCTATTTGGCCAATTCATGTGTCATCTGTGAAATGCTCTTAATCTGGCCTCCTCCCCATTGGAGCAGTGTGTATTGGGGGACCTTAACAGTTGCTACAACACAGCTCCCAGAGTCACAGGAATGCATAAACTGTTACTTGTATATGTGATGAAGTTGTAACATTTAGAGGTTCCAGCAACTTTAACATGAATATTCTGCTTTCCTTTGTATTTTCACTCCCGGTGCTGATGGGGTACATTTTTCTGCTAATATATGTGTACTACTTTTAGTAGTCTAAATTCAGGATATTCATTAAAAATAAGAAAAATTCTGATTGTATAAAAAGATGTATACATTTTTTCAATAATGAACTTATAATACCTTAAGCCACTATGTGTTGCATATGACAATTTCTGATTTTGGTGCTCACCAGTAGTTCATAAATCATCATCATAAAAGACATCATAGAAGACAGCAATAGATGTGACTGCAACCACCTTACTTAATATAATATCATATAACATCATATAATGATATAATGTATGAACACATCTATAACCACAAATAATAACTTTTACTGATCTTGTACACTCTCTCTCTGCTCCTCTCCTGGTCTTCATCTCTCTCTTGTTAACAGTGGAGCAACTCACGCCACTCTCCAGGGATCCATCTAGCTGTATGTACAAGCTATCACACAACATGTGTATGTACTTGATTGTGGTGGGACATCATGCAGATGTATCAGGTCCAGCTGGGTGACCTGTCAAACTCAGATATGTTGTCATTGTCACATGGTTAATACTGTATCACCATACAACTAGTGTCATTCTGGATCGTGAGCATGACCTGTGCTTTGTGTAGGCTTTGAAAACGTCCAACTTTCATACCTCCCAGTGGTGATATCAGAAATTACACCTGTCAGACTGCACTGCCTGTGTTACTTAACAGCATTACTTATTATGTAATTTTACAGTGTGAGCATTCAGTGCTGTATAGTTTATTCAATCAGTATAGCATGTTTGATAACAGTGTATTTCCATTCTACCTGATCATACATACAGTTGATTCTGTGTACATGATGTCACAAGATGGAAATGTAAACAGGGTCCCTGCAGGGCTGTAGTCAGAACTTTAGAGGTGCTGAGCTTCTGCCCCAGCAGAACCCCATTTTAACTAAGACAGTCTTAATTCTTGTGCTTTATATGAATGAAATTGTAGAATGACCCATACAAAATCTCAGAAATATTATGGAAGGCATGACTTTACAGTCCTCTGTGGTATTGTACTGCTGTGATCCCGGTAAAACATGAGCAGAGTTTTTTTTGTTAAAATTGAGAAACAATAATAGAGAAACTGGTCTATCCAGTCTCTCACTGGATAGAGGACTTTATCCTTTATCCAATCCTTTACCAAGCCTCTAACCCATGTCTTTAAACGTATCAGTCATTTCTTTACTTTGTGTCCAGAAATCTCACAGACACCTGTGAGTTAAGACATGTTTAACAAACGATTGTGAATGTAGGGAGTCTCTCTTAGCTCACCTTTAAATTAATCACCTCTCTCTGATTTGAGTGGAAGACCTGTTCCATCATCCTTGAATAGACAATAACAATGCAGTGAAGTCAGAGCTGTGGGTGAAGTCTGCTGTGTCAGATGTTATATCAGAATCACAAGTACTGAAACCTTGTGTCAAGCATGATTCTCAGTGAGCCTCTCTGTTCCTCTTCATCCTTCCTCAGTCTGTTCCTGACACCAGTCCAATGAAGCGCTCAGCCTCCACTGCAGCCCCACAGCGCCCCCAAGAGGTCAACCTGAGGGACTACACCCTGGAGAAATCCAGCCAGGATCGACCACACCACCATCACCATCACCATCGCTGCCACCACCGTAGAGAGAGAGATAAAGACCGAGACAGAGAGAAAAGGCAGAGGTCTTTGGATACACCTCTGGGTGGACAACCAGCCAGCTCTGCTGGTTAGTCAGCACACACACACACACACACACACACACACACAGAGAGTATTCTGACAGTATTCTGAAGTGCCATCTGTTGGATATTATATCATTCAAAAAGGGAAAGGACTTCTCATGTCCATTGCTTTCATTAAGTTTTTGACTTTTTCCCTCATAAATTCCTCAAGGACCCCTCAAGAAGGCATTTTTTGAAAGGTACACATGGAAGACAAAAAAAAACCCCAGTTACTACAGATAAAACAATACGGTAAATTATAACAGGGAAATATATATATATATAAATGCAACCCTTACTTTTTGATATTGATGTGATGATGTATACTCTTTTTAGTAAACTCTGTGTACATAAACAATGTTCTCAATGCTCGTGTTCATGAGTAGAGACCCTGGTGATACTACCAGCAAAGTTTCATGTTGTGTCGAGACTTCTTACTGTTCTAAAAATAGAGATTTTGATGCTAGCATAGAAGTGGCCAAGCACTCCCATTGAAAATTAGTTTGCCCGAAAACGAAACTACGGTAAATCTTAAAAGTGCCTCTTTCATCATAATTATGCTTTTACGCGAAGGTTTGACTCATATACATTCACAAAAAAAGCCTAGGTTGCATTTTGGTGAGAGTTTGGCTCTAAGTACACAGCCAGTTAAGTACTCAGACACAAAAACAAGTAAGATTTATAAGAATGAATAATGGATAAGAATAAAATGGACTAAATAAAGGATATTTACAGGATTAACATGAGGTCTAAAGTATCATTGAGTTGGTTGGGTTGTGCATGAAGAAGCAGCAGCAGTTAAATTCCACATGCCTGGGGACATTTGGGTTACATTTCACCTTTTTAAAGCATTTATCAGATGTTACTAATGACATTACTAATGCTTTATGGATCAGTTATACGAAGGCATGCACAATTCCATCGAGGGACCTTTTCTGCGTCTCTCTCCCCTCATTACTGACACTACTGACATGCCACTTTATGAAGAAGACAGGTGTGAATAATGAACTGAAATGATGGCTGAGTTCCATTTAGCTGATTCCTATTGAAGATAAATCAATGCCTTGACAAGAAGACTGGCACTTAAAGCCTTAAAGAGCCAAAGTCTTGACACCAAGAGACACAAATGTTACGATTAGATTATCTTGGAAACAGATAAATCAGTTGTCATGCTGCTTTACTGTCTTTCTCCACAGGTGCAACAGGAGAACCAGCATCTGACTCAGCTGCATCCAGAGAGCGAGCCCATGACCGTGGGCGCTCCCATGAACGGAAACACCATCACTCCTCGGCCGACAAGCAGCGCTACTACTCTTGTGACCGCTACTGCAGCCGAGAGCACTGCCACACCAAATCTGCCACCGCTAGCTGTGCTGCCTCACCCAGCGAGGTGCAGGAAACCAGCAGCAAGCAGGTGGGAGGGCGAGGCCTATAGAGCAGGACCAGACAGGGCTTTAGACCAAGTGAGGGGGATTCTGAACAGTTTTGTTGAGTTTGAAATTCATATGACAGTGTTGACTGACTTTGAATTCTCATATCAGTCTAAACAGGATTAAAAAAAAAACTTAGACCACAGAGCACCCACACTCCAAAGCCACTGCTGCTGCTCATAACAGTTTCTAGAAAGGTTTTCTTTCAGACACGTTTTGGAACTTAATATGATAATCAGGCCTCTGGTTTCATTCCTTCAACCTCCAGATGTAAATATTTACCTCTAACTTCTGACACAAAACAAGGACAGAATAAATATAACATAACAACCATATGTATTATTGCTCGTTCAGTTCATTTTAAACTATTGAACTGAATGGAACTGAACTTATGACTGAACTGAACAATAAAGATAGTAAAAAATGTATTATTGTATATGTACCATAGTATTCAGTTAGACTGAAAGAAAATTGTACTCATTATCTCTAGGTGCCATAGAGCGCCATTGTAGTCCAAACACTATGGAAAGTCCATCATGTTCCTTTATTACCACGAACACACACACAAAGTAGACACCATTCCACTGCCAGAAATACTCACTGGACCATCAAATGGTGATTGATCTGCAGCTCAAAATAGTCCTCAACATGTACACTTTGTCCTTCTTTTGGTTGATCAGGTGTAGGAAATGAAAGTTAATTAAGGAGAAATGTGCTTGGTATTCTTTAATATCCAACAGCAACAACAATTAATCTGCACATTGAACACTAGGATGACTAGTACAGCAGGTCAACATCATGGCCCAGATAGCGTATTGATTGTTGGAATGTTTGTGTGTTACTGCAATATGTCTGCATGCTCTTACAGCTGCCTCTCCTCTGTCTGCCTGTAGTGCAGCCTCTCATGGCCTTTCACTTCTCTTCCCACTTTCTCTTTTCATCATTTTCCATCCATGTTGTCTCTCTGTCACTGCCTGTCCATTAACCCTTGTTTTTCCTTTCTGTCTGCTCTGTCCGTGTTCTATCTATCTCATCTGTCCTCTGTCATCTTTTTATGTCATCACATGTCACATTTTGGTGTCTTTCCTTTCCTTTCCTTTCCTTTCCTCCCTCCTGCGGCCCTGTCCCTGTTTTCTTCCCTTTTTCTTTTCTCTCTTACATATTTTCCTCATCGTTTCAAATTGCTTGTCCAATTTTCATCTAGGGCAGTGGTTGGGTTAAAGGCAGCCCAGTGGCACTGAGTTCCAGTTCTAGCACGCCAAGCCGCGGGCGTCGCCAGCTCCCCCAGACCCCCCTTACCCCGCGGCCTGGGGTGGCCTACAAGACTGCCAATTCCTCCCCTGTGCACTTTGTGTCCAGCCAGGCCTCTCTGAGTCCCGGCCGGCTGAGCCGTGGCCTGTCGGAGCACAATGCCCTCCGGCACAGCGGCTCCCGTCACTTCCCCTGCCCCGTCACTCGTATCAGCTCTGAGCCCTTCTTGGGCCAGGGCCATGACGAGGCCCTGGGTAGCCTGTACAGCAGCCTCCGGGACCAGCTGGATGTCTTCCAGGATGCGGCGTCACTGACGCCCAGCCCCCATGCCGGTCGTTCATCTCGGACCGCACTGCCTCGCATGATGGGGGCCCTGCTTCCTGCTCCACAGCAGAATCTTGGGGTGCCCAATGGATACCACTTCAGCTTTGGGGGCAGCACCAGCCCAGGCTCTGGCGTCAGGGCACCCAGGTATTACCAGGAGGCAGAGGAGGACGAATGGTGCTAGCATGGCTTTAAACCAACCTTTTTAATGCATTTTTGAGGAATTGTGATGAGTTTTATCATCTTCTTTAAAGTCTTTAGTTTACATTGTCACTGTGTGTTTAATGTTGTATTTGAATCCTAACTTGGAGAGCAAAGGTTTGAGATCTCAACATCTCGACAGGGAGAAAGCTGGAAGTGGGTTACATTTGAATGTGAACAAAAAGGCGTCATCATTATCAAAGGGCAAGTAGCATTCTGAAACAGGAGTCTCTTAAAGTAGCTTGGTTTGTTTAGACTTCAGCATTGTGTTGACACACCATACTGATCCTCAAACAGCGTCGATAAACAGAGAATATATATAAGGATGATAATATCTCCACACTGAATGAAATGAATATTTGGATGCTGCTGTGTGGCATTCTCCAGTCTATATTCCAGGGAAACCATTCGAATTCTGATATATTTTCTGTTTTGCTTGAAGGTGATTTGTTTCTGATAACTGAGCAGTAAAGTTCTATTCACATTAAACTGGATAGAAGTTGCATTGCGCATGCTGCTTGGCTACAAACAGGACTCTTCAGGGGGAGTGGAGGAGTGTGGGAAGCTAACTTTGTAGCTAAACCTAAAGTTTCATTAATTGGAGACACCAATGGACAGTAGCTCAAGGTTTGAAGTGTGTTTGAGAGTCAGTATGGTGGTTTCAGCAGAAGGTGATGGCACTGCAAGTCATACATAACAGGTCAATAGTTTAGTGAAGCGAGTTTCAAATGTTGGCAAACCTCAAAGACATCAAGACACTGTAAAAACAGCTGTGTAGTTCTGTAGTTTAGGACTCTACCATTCCATGATGATGCCTAATCCTTTATGACATTCCCTTTGTGTCAGTCGAACAGATGATTTGCTGTCACACGGACAGTTAAACGTTTCTTGCAAACTTCAAGAGTGAAGCAGCGCATGGTAGTGAAAAGTATGAGACTGACTGATTTGTTTTCTATAAAAATTTCCTTGTAGATGTTCTCTTTTCATTGTGTGCGTTTTTTGTATGACATGAAAACAAAGTTGTGTTTTATGTGAACTGCTTACGGTTTGCCATCCTTTCAGGTCTAATGTTTCTTACAGACTTCTTTGCGATGTTTTAAGACAAAGTGCCTATCCTTTTAGATATACTGTAGAAAAAGATGCAACGTCAAATGCATCCACACCTGAGTAGATGTTTGGTTCATTCTGTATGTAGCTCTGCAGGAAAACATGTTGTACAGGAAGCCTTATCTGCAAGCAGAGAAATGACACCTACATCTGCTTAAAAGACAGGAATGGAAAAATGACCTTATGAAAGTCAATTATTTTTCTTGTTTTTGATAAACCATAAATTCATGTATGGATGAGGATGAATCCACATTGTGGAAATGCTATGCGAGCATTTAACAACTATGAGACTGCATCAATATATCAATTAAATTACATCAATGCCAGTAACACAGTGTGCATGTATAGATTTTAGACACAGCCAGCTACCTGCTCTGACCAACTTGTAGAATTTCTTTCTTTCTTCTTTTTGGTGAGGACTCACAGTGTGAGCCATCGAGCTCCTGTGCTATTTGGACTACACAGTGCGTGTTGGTCAGCTGGAGTCTGAAGCTTAGAGGTTAAAGAGTGTGTGGGCCCAGAGTAGCAAGGGGGGATCCAATTGTGGGTGTGCATGTGTGTGTGTGTGTGTGTGTGTGTGTTGGTACTAAAATTAACACTGGTAAACATTGTTGCAAATATATTTTGCATTTTCGAGAGAAGTTTGTTATGATGTTTTTTTTGTTGTTGTTTTTTTTCATTCTCTCATGGATAGTTGGTAAAAAATGATGCTGTGATGTCATGCCAGGATACTTCCAGCAGCTACTGTACCGTTTCAAATGTTACAGTGATCTGATTCATTTCTCTTTCAGGCTCTGGTGGCACAATGGAGAGGTTTTTTTCTTGAGCTGTGTAATATTCACTCAGGCAGGAACACTATTGTAAAAGTGGCAGAGTGACACATTTATCCCACATAAAGAACAAATAGCATTATTATAGGTGTCCCAATTCCATACCACAGACTAACTCCAAGCTGGTGCGGTCACACTGGAAACAATGAAGTATTCTCAGATGTAAGTATACAAAAAAATGCTTGACTTTTTGGAGTGATGTTGATGGATAGTCCAATGCATGAGAACCTTTTTTTTGGAGATTAGACCACCTTACCACCATTGGTAAAAATTGTCCCTCGCAATATTGCTAAAGGTGAGATGCACCGAATGGCAGGAGTTTTTGTTCTAGGGCACTTATTTATCGACATTGTGTAGAAATGAAGTCTTAGGAATACAAATTTTAATTGTGCTCAACAATCTCTCACATAAGTTTGTATACCGGATACATACATATACGCTAATATGCCTGTGATAGTCTTATATTAACCCAATTATTGCAATAAATGTTGGCAAAGTACATTTCATCCAAACCACGTCAATACTTTTCATTTCCTTAGGTAATGTTTGTTTATTTTTCTTCTCTTCTCACTGTGCTTATGCTCTGGTTAGGTTTAGGAATAAAAAAATTGGTTAGGGTTAGGGAAATGTTGTGTTTTAGAATAAATCTCACGTTTGGACAGATATCAACATCGTATGTAACATAATGACAGTCAAAAAAGGGGACGCATCTGTGGTTTGCAGAAACGTTAGCTGCTGACATCGTATTGAACAACTGATATATCAGCCAAGCTCTACTTTTAGTGTGTTGTAAGGATTTGGGACACAGCTAATATGTCAACATACATTGATTGAAAGCAAGAAATTGATGCCCTTTGCTTGGACTTGTTAAAACCCTCTCTCTGTAAAGGAAGAAATCTCTTTAGAACTAAAGTACTGTGGACAAGGTAAGGCAGATTGAGGGAATCTTGTCCTGCAAGCTCAACTCTATGAACAGCATTAAATACTAAAAGAATAAACAAAGTTTAAAATTCTGACCAAATGCCACCTGGCTCTGTGAGACTGCAAAAGAATGTGCAAAAGAGAAATCACAAAAGAACTCCTGGAATGTACAAAACACCACAGACTGATGACTAACAGTGGTCGGGAGGGGATCTGATTTCTAAAATTACATCTTCACGACATCTATGAATCGTAGAGCTGTGGAGGAGGGTCTGTTATTGCCTGAAACTGTACTCTGCTCTGAAATGGACATGTAAACAATATTTGTTATATGCAACTTGCTTGATACACACGACTGACATCAACATCTGACTGTCTTTTGTGAACTTGGATCTATTGCTGTGCTTTTACATCATAGCAACCTGCAACGCGAGGGAAAGATTTTAACCCGTACGGCAGCTGATTGGCTAGAAGGTATCTGTGGAGGTTTTCTTGTATAATAGATGAAAAAAGGGGGCCTCGTTTAACCACAGAGCCACACACTACAGGGGCCAGACACAAGCTGAAGACACGAGAGTAGGGCTATGCAACAAGACAAACCCATTTCTCCATTCATTCTGTAGCTTTACATGCTGGTCTCTTCAGATTCAGGCTTCAGCATGATTGTGACCAAATGTTTTATAGAAAAAATGCTCTGACAAAAACATGCAGACAAAAAAGACTTCAAATGCATAAAGGCACAAAGTGTAAACAAGAAACATATTATTTCGAATATTTAGAAGTACGGCAACTTTATACATATATTTGCATGCATAACATTTACCCACTTCAACAATGTCAATGACATTGACAGGCCCATGGCTGAAAATGGGAGGTGTGTCCTATTAGGTCACAATAAAAAGGATTTTATGAATCAGTCTTTAATGTCAAAGTGATTGTTTTTGTCAAAGACAGGAACACATTCTTCTGCAGATAGATTCATTATTTTAAAACTTTTGTCTATTTGGCAAAAAATAGAAAATATATATATATATATCTGTACTTTTTTGCAACTATGCGGCCTCTATATTGCGTCAAAGGAAACATACATGTGCCCAAGCCTGGACCAATCGGCCACCAAACATCCAAGCGATCCGTTCTCTGTCTCTGCGTACCATTGGCAGCGTAGATGTGGCTCTTTCTTGAGAAAATAATAAATGTTTGCATGTTCTAACAGTGTATGTGCATGTAGAAAACTTAGTACTTTTAGATACCATTTGTTATTTTGTTGTTGATTTTTAATATTTGATATAAACTGTGGGGTTTGTTGAAAAGACAAATTTCTATTAAAAACAGTATTGAACATTGTTGACAGCTCCACCCCACGCAGCAGAGCAGGAACATTCCTTTATTTGGGTCATGGGAGTCAGTGAAATGTTTGTTTGCCTGATTTTATGTTTCTTGGCCAGACTTTGAATTCTGAAGTTGTTTCTACATTAAACATTTTGTATGAAGCAAAGCTCCTTGAAATAAAAAAGAATGAAATCAAACTGCCTCTTCTCTGCTTGACTTGACTTGAGTGTTGGCATGCAGCTGTTGATCTGCTGGATAACTGTATGAGAAGGATGTTGAGTCCACTGCTCTGAGGCCTGCTCAGCTCCACAAAAAAGGTTGAGGGAAGATTTGTTTGTCCAACTTCTGTTTGATCACTGATGATATATCTGTGGTCTTTTGTTCTGCGGGCATTATCAGAGCAGCTGTTTTTGTGTTTGTTTGTTTTAGGGTTATTTGTAATATTATAATAACCATCATCAGTAGATAGGATATGTATGGCTGATTTAACTTGAGTCAATAGTGTCACTGTCTGCAAACAATGAAATACTTTGTCAACCACTAATTAAGTAGTTGTCCAGCTTTATAAACATTAGTTGCAATTATCATGACCATCTAAATAATGTTTATAGATTATCTACACAGTACTTATAAACCATGTGCAGTGTTATGAACATCAGTTGGAAGTGGGCTATAGAGAGTTTCTTAATAAATGGTTTATAAGTAATTTAATAGTTTGTTAACAGTGAAATAAGTATTAACTATAAATGTACCATTTATTAATGATAGTTACTATAAAGCTGACAAGTCAAAAAGTCTGTTTTGACAAAGGTGTTGGAGTATATTTGTTTTTCAGATTGAGTTATCTGACTTTTTTTTAAAATAACAATTAATCCTAATGCAAGCAGACTTCACCCTATTCACAGGAATGTAGGTCTGTTAGGCATACAGTAATAGTGTCACTACTTACATTGCAGTACATTAACTATTTTCCATGTCAGTTGTTTTTTGGTTGTCTGGTTTGTCAGCAGGTTATACAAATCTACTGAACAGATTCCCACCAAACTTAAATAGCAGCTTGGTCTCTGCCCAAAAATAGACCACTAACCTTTGGTGCGGAATCAGTAGTTGGTCTCAATAATAAGTTTAAGTTAAATGTGTAAATGTCAAAGCCTCAAATGTAATGTGTAATTGAAAATGATAACTTATGAAAAGATTTGAAAGAAATGAATAGTCATTTGAATAATCATTTGTTTTAGTCTGGGGTTTAACAAGGCTAGTGTACAATAAAATATGACATAATGGGGGTGAAATTAAATAGTCTAAACTATTCTTCCTTTTCCAGTTTCAGTACTCAGTATTAAAGTGTGCGGTCAGTGAACTGAAATTGAAGAGGTTACATGAATCTGTCACTTGCTAAAAATGCTAAAGCATATTCTCATAATCACCAGATCAGAGCTGATTTGGTCCTGTTGTGTCTTTCAGCAGTGTTACATTCACGTTCAGATTCAAGGTGTGGCTTTTGTTTTGAAAATGTGGACCGGAAGTTAACTGCGGTCTCGCTCTCTTGACCAACGAGATAAAGAAGCGGTCAGTCTCACAGCTGGTGATGGAGCGGACAGCAGAGAGAGGTTCAGTCGAACACAGATCTGAACGATGATTCTGTAACGCTGCCGTGCGGACACACGAGGCCATGCTGTCAGCAGGGAGCCTGCACCTCCTGCTGCTCTGTGTGGACGTGCTGGCTCTGGACGGGACGCCTTTCTATGGAGACAAGTTGAGTTTCCAGCGGACAGGTAGGTTCATTTAACACACTCATGGAAATGACTGGAAAATACATTTCTCAACACTGAAAGATTCCACTTAAATATTACTATGAATAATGCAATAGTGGGCTACCTGCAGTAGCACACTGTAATATTTATACTGAATTCCAATAAAAAGGAGCATTCTGTAGTTTTGTTGGAGAAATGTTAATGAGCAGAGAAAGATCTTCATTGGCTGATTTCTTTCTGCCTAAACAAACAGAATAGTCAAACTCTCTTTGTTTTCATGACTGAATAAACTGAATGAAGAAATTGACTTTAAGGGAAAACACAATTTACTGTTTTATTTTGTTTGTATGTGGTGGACCCTGCCACCTTTCTACCTTCGAACAGTATCCTGGGACCTTCATTTCCCCTGAGAACAGCTTATTTATTAACTTATGGAAAAATACACATTACTGAGTTTGTGTTATTACCTCATTAATATTGTAAAGATTAACATTGTGGCTTTGAATATTATAATTCTTCTCCTTTAAGATGTTTTTACAGTAATGTTGCTGTTTATTGGACATTATTACATGTCATGTTGGCCAAATTGAGTTTACAGGTCACATTAAGAAAGAATGTCTGAAGTAATTCATTTATTCTTTAATCAATGTATTAATAATTTCTTCAATGCAGCAGTCCTCCAACGTGCAGACACTGTGCTGATTTGTGACATTGACTTGTAATACCAGTTTTTTCCACTGAGAGCAGCTGTTCTACTAAGACACCATCTGCTCCTGTGGTAACCTGTCATCAAACTTTCACAGAGACAAAGGGCAGTACAGCACCACCTCTGTGAGCAGTCGGGGGGGTTCTCTCAACATTTCTACACATATGTTGACTAAAGCTTACACAATGCTGTTGCCATTCCTAGCACAAAGCTGTCTCCAGACAGGTTTTTTCTTTACGATCAAGCTCAGGCTCAGTCTGAGCATTTAACTGTAGTTTCTGAAACTCCAGCAGTCTTTGCATCAGGTTTCTCTTTCCATAATTGCACCTTGTGTTAAATCAGAGGGTGGAGAGAAGAGATAACCACAAGAAATCACAGGTTGTTGAACAGTCCTGCATTTCTGCCCCTATAATGAAATGTTATTGATATTTCATATGGTAATACATTATTGGCACTGTACTGTAAATACATTATTACTATTGGCTGAATCAATAGTTTGACATGCTATCAGTTGTCTCAGGGCCCTAATGCTCCTCTAAAGGAGTCCAACCTCACAGTGGGGTTTACAAAAGTTTGTCTCAAAATGTTGTACTGCAGTAATGCTGAAGGCTTCAGTTGAACTGTGAACAAATGAGTTAGTCTCTCAAAATAATAATACATTTGGCTGCACTGGCTAGCTGACATTGAGCTGATAAATGAAGCAGCTTTGGTTTGAGAAACAACCTCAGAGAAAGGACCAGCAGTAGTTAGTCAACACTGTCTGCTCATGTCACTGAGGATGTCAGACAAGCTGAGCTTGTGAAGTAGATTCAACAATAAAGCAATCATTAGCAGCAAGTTACAGTGAAAACACTCTTTGTTGTGGATTGACAATGGATGTATTTAAAGCAGAAAAGGGTCTGCGCAGGTACATGCACAATCCTGACCACAAGTAATTGACAGCATAGGGAGCTGCAGGGAACTGTAGGGTACCTCACCGTAAAACCTCCCTTGGCCAGTCTTCATTCCTTATTAAAGGAGTTAATATATGGAATAGTCTGCCAACCGAGCTCAAGGCCATTCACAGTCATGGGCGGTTCAGGACCAAAATGAAGGAATTCCTAAAAGACAACCAAGTATGTAGCCACATATAGGGAAATGTGGGTATATTTTAAGAGTGAGCGTGTGTGTGTGTGTGTGTGTGTGTATGTGCATGTATCTGCATTATGTTAGTTAATTTCTAGGCCCAGATTTAGGGAAAGATAGGCTAATATGTGACCATGTTATTTAATATATTTATGGTTGAGTGGAGGGATGGATGAATGGATAGGAAGATATTGCTTATGTATAGATGGATAGATGGTTGAGTGGAGGGATAGATGAATGGATAGGATGTTTCTTAAAACAGGTTCTTTGTATGTTATTCTAAAGGCCCCTCTTGGGATGGGCATTGGAAATTAGCTAAAGCTATAAATGCCATGATGCTTCCTGTTGGATTGTTGCACAACCCACATGATTTGTATCTGTCCCTATCAAATAAACCATATACAATACAATGCAATACAGCATAGCTCTGCCCACCTTCAGCCTGAGCAGTCTGACACAAGTGTGGTGAAAAAGAGCATCAATATATATGTATATATATATATATATATATATATATATATATATATATATATATATATATATATATATATATATATTATATATATATATATGTATATATATATATATATATATATATATATATATATATATATATATATATATATATAGTTTTGAAACTTTCACCAAACTGTAGCCCCAATACTGCTGAAACTTTAGTCCACTCATTACAAATTATGAAGTCCATCACTCAGTTTTTTTCAAAACCTGTAAAACTTATAAAACCTATCTCCTCCCACAATTTTTGCTCAATTGTCACCAAACCTGCTAGAGAGCATCTTCAGACCGTCCTCCACAAAACTTGTTTCTCGGATTTTTGATTTATCAAAAATTAAGCCTACAGTGCATCAAAATGTTTGACTGTAAACAGTACTGTAAACATATACTATCAAATTCTTGCTAAATACATTTTCAATCTTCCTGAAAAAAATTGAGAATATTTTGGAGTCATGGTTGATGAAGTTTGGCAAATATCAGAATTTTATCTCAAAAACTGGAGTCAATGTAAGAGTGGCATTTTTAAACATCAGATTTTCTCTTATGAAGCAAAACACTTAGAGTTAAAAACAAATCACCAACATTTCCATGCTGTCAAGATGCAATTTATGTATTAGCAGATTTTTGTTCAGGTAACAGAATTTCTGACATTTTGACCATTTTTGAAATCTGCCTTGACAACAGCTGCCCGGACAGTGACTCCCTGAGTCAACAAATGAAGCTATATATATATATATATATATTAGGGCTGCACGATTCTGGAAAAAATGTGAATCACGATTTTTTTGCTTAGAATTGAGATCACGATTCTCTGGCACGATTTTTTTTCACAAAATGTTTATTGCACTGATAAACTTGAACAAAACAAAAAACACATTGTAGAATGGCAGAGGCATACTACTATGCCTCTACCAAAGCAATGTTTTTTTTTGTTTTGTACCAAGTTCTATCATTGGATGAGAAATGATTTTTACAAAAGTAAAAAAAAAAATTAGGGCATCCTTTAATACCTCATGTTGTACAGGGGCCGTATGTTTGGCTAGGTGATATGTGATAGCTGCTGTGATCGGCTTTCTAAAACGGAGGCATAATACTCCTCCTTTTCCAAAAGCCGCCTCTGAGGTAGGCGTAAACATGTGACGTGACGTGAAGCTCGAAGTTGGGCTGTGAACAGTTGACGACGAATTTGTCTTCAAAATAAGAGCTTTACATTGCACCCCATTGGAGTTTAGAACTGGGTTCTTAGCGGGGGGCTTTTAATTTGAAAGTAGCGACCGTTCCTAGCTTGCGCTACAACAACAAGCTAACACAACCATACAGCTAGAGAGACGCTAACATCTCCCGGATCTCAGTGGCTGTCCAGCTGCTCATCTAGCAGGCGAGGTGGAAATAAGTGTACCCTCCGAGGCGGCAAATCGGCGGACCAAAACAGACCCTCAATTTGCCGCCCTCTGTCTAAAACCGCGGACCTAGCCGTCAAAAGGACGGGCAGATTGGCGGCTTGCTGCCTTGTCTAAAAACGGCTTCTCACTCACTCCTTCCAAACACTCAACTGCAGGTGGGCTTCCTCCACTGGATCAAGTGTTGTAAAGACGCTTTACCACAGGTTGAGGGCGGAGGCAGCGGCAGTGCTGCATTTGGGGGCGCTTAAAAAATAATCCGGGAGGAAAATAGGAGCATTTGTTTGTGATTCAGCTCGAGATATAAAATGCTTCAGAATCGCTGTGTGTAGAAATGAGATCACGTGTATGTGTGAATCGAGATCGCGATTTTTTAACGATTTTTTGTGCAGCCCTAATATATATATATATATATATATATGTATATATGTTTATATGTATATATGTATGTGTATATATATATATATATTTACATACATATATATATATAATTGATTTACGGTGTGCGCCCCTAAATTTTGTGATTATGCTGTGAAAATGTTCAGTTAGGGGCCACTGTGCTCCTAGTAAAAAAAAGTTTCCCTGGAGCCCTGGCTGGTGGCTCTGCCAACTCCCAGCATTCTTTGTATCCAGCATACGTCAAGTTGATGGGATTGATGTTTCTCCCCTAGGCCCGTTGATAAGTTACACTATGCGATAACAAGGACAGATGAGAGGCATTAGTCAAAAGCCCTAAACTGAATTGAAAATATAATAGTTAATGATAATGAACATTCCACAAGAAAGAAAAGATCTGCTGTAAGAAATCGCAGCTATATAGATACTTCATGCACCTGTGTTCCTGGTACTGGTTAGTTAGTGTACAGTCTGTTAGTATTTATGGCATTAGGCTGCACTGTATACGGTATCCTTCTGAAGCATATAAAGGAATGAATAGAGGTATCCCTCTGGAGGGAATTCCCTCTTGGATGTGTGACATGCAGACAGTATGGCACTATCATCTCTGTTGTATCTGATGTAACGTTTGAAGCACACTGAGCAGAAAGCTGATCTGTGGGCTCTGTGTTCTCCTCATGTCACATCAAAGTGCTTCCTATCAAGATCACTGATAGCAGCTCAGGGCAGCTGTCCAAGTCTGCCCTGAATGTTGACAAGCAGACGGCCAGTAATAAATGTAACTCACCTTTCAGAGCGGAGGGAGCAGCACTGTACGCCAGCTGATGTGTGTTTCGGTTACACCCCACCTTTCCGAAACCCCGCTGTTCCGAACATAGACTTCAATTCATCGTAATGGCGGGGTTTCCCTTTTTTTCAAAGACCCCGCTATTCCGAAAAGTCTATTGGGGAAACCCCTCCATTCCGAAACCCCCCCATTCCGAATGGACACAATCAGAAAGGAAACGGAGGCTGCGCATTTATCCTTTTTTCCTTTGTGGGTTCAAACGGATCATGTGGCTGATTAACCGCAAAACAAGCCTACTTCATATTAATAATGACATAACGCTCATTATGCTTCAGCTGGACAAATGGCTATGTTGAATTACTTTATCATGCTAAATATCCGAAATTGTATGAAAATTGCTCCAATGCGTTATACCGATCTTCGTGCATATTCAGACACAGCCTGATATGGGTTCTGAGCAAAGGAATGTCTGTTTTCTCCCCCGGTCTGTTGTCAGCAGGAGCGGGGGCTGCAGGCTCGCGCCTGGGTGAAGTGGGCTCAAGCCAGAGTTCAGCCGGGCTCGAGCCGAGCGGGGAGAGAAAAAAGTGTATTTCTTTTGCTCTGTGGGAGATCTCCCACAACAGAGTGGATGAGAAACCAAGGGGGACAGATCTGCCCAGCAAACATCAGAACGCAGAGTGCAGCCTTTGTCTGTCACCTGGTTCAGCACCTGGACAGCTGCCTGCGTAACTGGATGTGGGAATTTGATGCATTTGAAGCCGCGACATTTGGTCAGAAACGCCATATATAATAACATTGTTTCGAGTCGTAAACAGTTCTGTAAGTGTAAGAAATAAGAATCAATTAGGCTGTTAGTGTTAGTCCTTCTTCATATAAAGTTGTGTTACAGTCGCACAGCTGGAGACCGCTAACAAAGTTAGACACAAGAGAGACAATGTATGAAATCCCGCGAAATGATGTGCGGTCAATATGACCGCTTATGGCTGAAATAGGTAAAACAAATCACATTTTCTTTTCCTTTTGTGTAATTTATATAAAAACTATTCTCAATTAAAATACAGACACTTTTAAAAAATGGTTAGAAGTCTGTAATGTTTGCATTTTGTTTATATCGCAGATTGATAACTTAATGGTGATAATGTTCAAAGTTATTATTATTATTATTATTATTATTATTATTATTATTATTATTTACTGTGCTAGGTATTCTTTTCGTGGTTCTTGGTGCTTGGAGCAATATTGTTGTTGTGGCATTCGTGCCAATAAAGCGAATTTGAAATGAATTGCATTAATAAACCTTTAGATTCTTCCTATAGACTGATAAGTGTTGTGTTTACAAATGAGCAATACATCCAGATTTCTTGAGATTTGTATTGTCAAGGGGAACTTAAATTTAAATGTCAGGCGATGTTTTCTTCATGGAAATTATTTTTCGGGCAAGAGAGAGGGAGCGCGGACGGGGGATCCGTTGTGTGACAGCGGAGCGGAGGGTCAGCAGCTGGATTTTGCACACACGGTCAGTATTATTAGTAGGTGTTTGAGGTTTATTACGTTTGCGGACATTATTACATTAAATGTAATTATGTAACAGACTTTGCACCCTTGCCTTACAGCGCCTTTGCGTGCGCACAGTTTGCGTGTGTAGGCCCGTGGTCATGATAATCCGTCTATGGCTATAAGAGATGGATACACAATCAATTTCATGTAATGTTTATTGAATCAAAAATACATAGGTAGCTTATTGTCTTCTCCTCTGCTTTTTTTGTTCAAAGACAAACTGAGCAGCAGTGCTCAATCCACTCATACCTTGTTAACCTTCCACAAAGACAAGTTATGTTAAAACGAACGAGCGGAGGGGTCATTCCCCGGCAGATCGCACCCATGGGCCACAGTTTATTTCAGAGTTGTGCGAGTGCGGCTGGAAGTGGGGATTTCAGCACCACGGATAGTGCGTGTAAAAGATTAGACAAACGTTTAAATGTGTTTGCTGCAAGCAAAAATATACTACATAATAAATGAAGGTAGTGACAAAGGCCTATTAGCAATAAAAAGCAATGAGTTGTGTGAGTGCGGCCGGCAGTGTTTGATGTAGGAAGTAATGTAAACTTGTGCAGTGTTTAATTTCGGAATGGCGGTGTTTTGAGGGGAGGGTCGGAACAGCAGTGTTTCGGAGTGGGGGTGTTTCGCAATGGAGGTGTGTCAGAATGTCACTGCGCACCCGTGTGGGTTCACAGCAACACCTCCCCCCTGTTAAGATGCCTGAGCATCATGGGCAGTGTTGGGTGTAACCACATTACCTGAAATGACATTACCTACATCCCTACGCATTTGTGCTAATGCGTAGGGATACGGAGGTTCTACGGTCGGTTAAGTTTGGTTTTCATCGAAAGTAAACCTCTCGTCCAGCAGCTGGGCCTCGCGCTGTATTTCGCCGCTCGCAGATCAGCTGTTGCCCAGTTGCGCTAATGCGTAGGGATACGGAGGTTCTACGGTTGAGAACATGAAGTGCCAAAAGAAAGGGCGGTCTGACAGCGATGTAAAGCAGTGTGAATTTTCTCTATACAACGTACACTTGAACTGATATAGATTTTTTTAGGTAAGTCTTGTTTTAGGTGGTTAATTTAGCTTTTTTCTCTGGACCCGTTCACTGCAGTACAAAGCTGAGTGTCTGTGCTGGAGCGGCTCTCTACTTCTCCAAACTGAGGCTGCGCTGATCGGTGATTACGGTAGGAAACAGATCGACTATAGATATGTACTTTATATGACCACACTTCAAAAAACATGAACTATCCCTTTAACTAGGCTAGTGGACTCCATACCAGCACTAACTTTATCACTAGCAGGCTCTCTAGTCACCTGCGACCTGCCGAGTGCTACGTCCCTATAGTGTCAAACCTGCTTCAAACACCTGTCTAATTGCTAGACTAAACAGCAGCGCCGACTCCAGAAGGATGAAGGCCGTCTGCTCTCAGCAGTTTGGGGCGACCCCAGAAAGAGGGCCAGTTATCCACGAACCTGCATCCCTGCTCCCTCGTCAGCAATTAATAACTGTAAGCCTACTGTACGTCTCATCATTTGCTCGCTGGGGTAAGGGACTAGAGACAATTAATCGATGCTGACACATCTTTCGAGCAGCCTGAAAAGTCCTGGCTAGACTATCTTTTGTGATCTCAGACTGCTTCTGATGAATATTTTTGGAGCCAGCATGAATAACAATGTTGCTGTAGTTTATGATGCTGTGTGCCTGGGTTCCCTGTTTCTCCTTGCATGATGCATGACAGTATTATTATTATTATTTATGAATATTAAAACAATTTTTGAATGTATATATTAACATTTATTTATTTATTTTAAGCATTGTATCCTAAACTCTTAACATACATCCATGATCACCCCTCAATGAGGATGGCTTACTATCAATCAGCTGCTCATTGCACTTCAGGGTAAAACACAGCATGCATCTGTCTTGTCTGTTTTTTCACTCTAACTCTGGAGATATAGGTAATTATTTCTTCAAAAAGTAAGTAGTAGTTACCGATGTAACGATGCATTTTGCAATATCGTGATTAAAAACAGCTGCAATGCACCATGGGACTGTGATAACCTTCTAACAACCTATCATGTGGTTATTGCTTGTAATCTTTACTTATCATATTGTTCTGTTTGAGCAACAGAGGCAAGAAGATGGACTCACTCTCATGGGACTCACCCTACTCTGCCTCTGATTGGTTGGCTTTGTTGGTGTCGTGAGCTGACACAGACACTCTCCACAGACACTTTTCAGTGGTGTTTGAGCTGTAGTAACACTCCCACCTCTTCACACCAACCTCATCAGCCTCCCTCCTGGTCTTCTGAGTCGCTCATCCTCCAGAGCCACTCATTCAAGAGTTTCTCCTGCTTGTTAGGTGGAGGAAGCAGGTTGGCTGTCTGCCACTGCTCCTCCACCCGTCCTGTCTGCTTCACCCAACAAGCCAAGATTCAATGCAACTACCACAAAAGGCTCACAATCCACTGCATCAGCGCCGCTGCAGGCTGTTTGATGCACAAACCAACCATGAAAAAACTCAATGCTATTGACACCTGACAACCTGTGAGCATACAGTTACAAGTAAAGTTTTGCAAATGATAAAAAAAAAGATCTTCAACAGACAAATGCGCCTCAACTCAACCTTTGTCCTTATGGTCTTGATCTCCAGAGCCTACAACACTTACACACAATGTATCACCCCTTGGAGGGACTAACCAATTCACATAGCATCTCAATACAGGTACGAAAATAACTATTGTATGACATGCTAATTCGAGTTTAATCGCTCCGTGTGGCACAAATGGTGAAAAATCACATCAAACAACAATCGCGTGGATTGAAAATATTGAACTCAAGCTAAATTTTTGCTTGACACTGAGTCGCAAAAGCCCATTGCCATTGGCCTTCACACTGACATCATGACATAAACATTGCTATTGTACGGACATTCATGAACAGCAGTTGATGAAAGGGTTCATAATCACTAATCGTGGGTGTTTGTGGACATCCAGAGTTGAGTATTCCAACAAATCTACTCGTACTGAGCAAGTACTGAAATGAGCAAGAAGGTCAGGCTACCTGGTATGTTTTGGAAATACATCTCTGATAGAGATTTTTATGGCTTTGGTCGTCAGCTGTACAACAATTAGGGGAAGGAGGGATTGCTACTGGCTATATTGTTTTGCAATTGTATATGGTCCAGTGGCTACTTTTTACAGATGCTTTGGTTATGACTGACTTTCTTTATCTCACCGAACAAGGAAAGCAGAAATACCTCAAGTAAAAAGTAAAAACTAATTATATATGAACAATAAATGCTGGACACATCACATTTATTATTAAAGGATATAGCTCAAGTCATTTTTTCTCTCTCTCTTTTTTTTAAAATAGTGATGAATATTGTACCATTGACTATTTATCCTAATGATATCTTACCATGAGTTTTTGGTATTGTTACATCCTTAGTAGTAGTACAACTTTATTTGACACTTTAAAGGTGCATTTTATAAGATCTGGACATAATTTAGGTTTAAAACATTAAAAAAAATTAACCAACCCTATCAACAGAGTGAAGAAGTAACTGTTCTGGCATTATATCCGAGATGCCTATGTACTATATTGCAAAGATTTCCACTGCTAAGCAGCCAGGTACTCTCTGTAATACATTCTGTAATAAGTCCTCCTGACCAGGGATAGCGAGTCACTGTAGCCCCTAGTGTGCTGCAGAGGGAGAAATCAACATCCTCAGTTATTTATACAGTAAAGACAAAGATGCAGACGATGCAGAAGATGGAGAAGATGCAGAAACGACTTTTATTATCATTTTAAAAAACAGCTCCTGAAAAGAAACAATGTCTATGACAGAGAAAAAGAAGTGACGTAGATATGAACTAAACAGGAGGACAGTATGTTGAGGCTTTCTATCATCCGATACAGCTGTGGACGAGTTAAAAGATGAACTCACAACGTCCCTTTGGACCAGTAAGTAACATCTAACACTGCCTGCTTACTGAAACATAAAGTTAGTTAACTAATGACAACACAAACTGTTACAGTTAGTATGATGTGAAGGTACATGTGAAGACCATAAGAACACCATATTCTTGCCCTGCTGTCAGTTATTAGTTGCCTTTATTTTTAATAGCTGACTTTTCGACTGTATAGACACAGTAGCAGACAGACTATCAACCTCAAATGCTTGTTAATTTAACAACTTGGCATTATAATTATGAGGTGGTGATGTCACATTTTTGGGGACACCACAGGGTTTATTACGTGTGTCTCCCTGCAGTAAAGCCACTGTTAGATGTTGTGTAGAGTTAGTAAATCATGAACCTCTTGCTTCAGGAAAGAACAAGGAGCAGCTCCGGGCTCGACCCCCATGAACAAACAGCCAGGCCTGCAGAGCTGGAAGATCCTGCTGTATCGAGAACTGGACTGAGCGATAGTAACAAGGAAGTCTCAAGTGGCTGAAGATCAGAAGTCATGATATCATCAGAGGGAAATAATGAATAAATCCTGCCAGTGATATTAAGATTAAAGATCCAACTCAGCATGTCAGGGCAAAAAGTTCCTCTACAAAAGCAGTGACATTTGAGTGTCCAGTAAGATTTTGTAAACTTTGTAATAAATGTCAGAACATGAACAGCATTCGGTGTTGACAGTAACTGAAATTAAACAGTTTGTGGCTGCAAAGGAATTTTTGTCAGCTTTACTGAAGTGTGTGTTACAATGGTTGTTCAGTATGCCTGCTTACACAGACCTGTTGCATCAATAGCATGAGTTGTTCACAAGATGTATCAATGTATAGCATATGAATGTATAAGATAAATGCCAAAACTAAACATTGAGAAAGGTGGAATACTGCCCCCTATTTGTTCAATGCAGGTGGCTTGGAATTACAAATAGGTCTTAATGTAGGAGAGCCAACACTACCTATGATCACAGGTATCATAACCTGCAGCGTCAGGTGAAAAAGAAAATGTCATCATCCATTAGAATAGCTCAAGTATCTTTAGATTCCCCCAGGGTAATCTCTTTTTTGTGGAGAATGGCATATTGCTTTACTTTACAAACACAGTAGATCAATTAGAGCAAAAAGCGGAAAACAGGCCTAAGCATGTAGAGTGTAAGGCTGTATTTGGACACAGTGGTGTTTTGAGCTACAAGCAGAGTTTACACACTATGAGCCGCTAAGATTTCCCCGACCTGCAATCTTACAAATGGTGAAGAACTTTTTGTCCATTCTGTTCTTGCCCATACCTTTTCATGTCTTGATGGTGTGTGGTGTGGTATGCCGGCAGAACAGGCTAGTGCGCTACTTGCCTGGGCAAAGTGTGATTCAAACTGAGTTTTCAACTAAACTCAACACAATCTAAGAGCTCTGAGCCTCCCAGAGTCCTTTACCAAGAGATCTGCAGTCTCTACGCTTTTCTTCTAACCTGAACAGATAAACAACATCTCTGCCATTACACGACATGTCTGTAATCAAGTTCAGAAGCTCTGAAAATAAGAGGATATCCTGTCTTTGCTGCAGGGACACTTTGTATATGTTAAACATGAGTGATATGTATTTAATGATATGCTTGGTTACAGTCTTTGAAACCTGAGCTGATAGCAGCAGGTGGGCTCTATGATCCCATGCCACTGAGCCCTTGATCTGTTTGCCTAGTTGCTCTCTTGATCCTCGCCTGTGTAGGCGTTGCCACAGCCTGGAATAAACATCTTAACACACTGATCTACAAGGATCAGCTCCTCTGTGTTCAAAGGGCATCACAAGCTGACTAAAAAAAGCCATACTGCCGTAAAGATGGTGTGTCTGTATCTGGGGATATTGAGGTATCTGAGAAGATGTATTCTGTTATGGTGTGGTAGATTTCACTCAGCTGTTAGTAAAATCTGCAATGAAACCCACTTCACTTTAAAGAGTGGCTCCCCCTCCTAAAACATCTAATTTGGAAAGGTTTCATCAAGGTTGTATTACCAGCCAGGCTAAACCATTACCTGTCCCTGGACGCCAGACCTCCAACAGCACCAATGCATCCACACACCATGCAGTCCTGCTACAGTTTACATTAGTGTGTAGGACAGACCTGAGGTCAGTTTGACCTTGACGTTTGACTAGGGATGCAAGTTGAAAGCAATTTCTTTAATTGATAGGTGGCTACCTTAACAGTCCGTTATCAGTTAATCATCATTAGTATGTGAAATATGTTAAACCAATTGGAAAACTGTTTGTAGGCTACATTATAAATTAAAAGAACAGATAAAGTGAATACCAAGTTACTTGGATAATAGATTAAATAAACACAAAATAATTACTTAATTTAATAGCTGGTCGGACAAAGGACTAAGGCGTCTAAATGGCTAAATTATTATAATATCTGCTTGTATCACCGGTCTTTTTACAACTTTTACATTACAAACTACTTGTGTGTTAATTAGATAACATAAAATACATTTTGTGTATTTTAAACATAAAAATGCAGGGTGATTGGATTTTTTTGATATTTGATAAGTAAGTATTTTCTGATTTTTTTTTGTATGTTTTGCGTATTTGGGCCCATCTCTGATTGTTGGTTGATACATTTTTAATCTGTTAAATTCTTAATGGCAATGAATTGATACCTACCATGCATCACCGAAATCTAATCAGTCCACCCTTAAGTCCAAGTGGACATTTTGAAGAGATTTCTTCAGAGATTCCTTAGATATTTTGTTGATAACAATGGGAAGGACAACCCAAAAATATGAAAGCCAAATCCCAACGTCCACACACTCAGACTCACAGACTTTGAGGCACACTCCTGGTGAATTCATGAACGTTTCAGGCTGTGTTTTCTTGAAATCTGATTGTCTACTTAAATCACTCAGTTTATTAAACAACAAAACACTAATAAACTTTTGAAACAATATGCAACTTTTCTCCTGAAACCTCTGACTAAATATGTTTCTATTTGTGTTTATGTGTAAACCTACAAGGGGTAAATTGAAATATCACAACATGCTGCTCCTCTTGTATTTTACCATTTCGGACCCTTGCAGACTCTCTCAATGAAACACTTACCAGGTTGCATCAGCTCAGTCAGAGGGCTCAGGGTTAAAGGCCGGAGAGGGGACACTGGGATTGGGCTAATGCCTGTAACAAACTACAGAGTATACATCTTCCTGTTTACAACAGCATGCACATGCCCAGTTTACATGAATGGCCATGAGATATGGGTTGTATGGGTTATGGGTCAGGTGTAAATAGTTCATCTCTGAAACAGTGCTCAATGGCCCCTTCTGACATAGATTTTTTTTTTCTTAACTGTTCCCATAATTACTATGTACGTGTGGACTAGGCCTAAATATGACGACCATCTCTGCTTAGTTTCCCTGTTACTTGGTTTGTGTGAGTGCCTTCTTTGCAGCTGTTGGACATACGCATGGCTGAGAATTATAAGCAACACTGGCAACACCTGGACAGTGTGTCAGTGCTCTTAAAATAAAAAATAAAAAAACGTGATTGCATTTAATTTCTTTTCAGTTAAAAAAATGTATTCTAGTTACCACTTTTGCATATTTTTGTCCATCCCTGAGCTGACACTAAGCTTCAACAGTTGCTTTAAGATATCGTAAGTGAATAAGGGTCTCTTTGTGAGCAGTGGAGTGGGCTTGTTACTCCCTTTGTTCCCAGTCATATCGGAGATCATATGTGTGGAGCTCCTTGTATTCTATTCAGACAGGAATGTGCTTTTCCCACTGTCGGTTACCTGTGATCCCATCATTCAGCAGGGCATCTGACCAGACAGACCCTGTCACTCACACTGACGCCAGGCACTACACTATTACAGCTATTTTTCTTTTCACTGTTACTTGGAAGTTTGGCTGACCCTTCTTAAAATTTCAAGTAGGGCTGCAGCTATTGATTATTTTGGTAATCCGGTGTTTGGTAACACTGATTATTCTGATGATTAATGGAGTACTCTGAAGAATTATTGCATGCCTTGAATTTTTGTTTTCATTAACTGACTTTTGCCTAGCAATGTACAAAAAAGAAAGTAAGTGAGGTCTCTTAAATAAACAACTAATTGGTTTCCTGTTTTGAAAAATCAACACTTGTATTGCTTAAATTGCAATGATATATGTCAGTGAAATGTTTTATAATATATATTGTTTGTATGGCAGCAGCAATAATTTTTACTACAGCAAACTTACCATAAACTCAATAATATCTCTGTGGAAACAAACCTCAAATGTAAATGAAATGATATTCGGAATGCCATCAGTGTATGAATGTATGTATGAATTACTGTAAGTAGCTTTTGACAAAAAGCGTCTGCTAAATGTAAATGTACATTTTGAGACGCTGGTAAGGGACAAACTATGGTAATCAGTTGCCTCATACGGACAGCTTTTGTTTTTAGTGTACCACTATGCTGTTTGTAACATTTAGCTATGAGCTGAGCTAGCTCTCTGTGTAAAACAGGGGCAGTGGATTAGAGACGTTTCCTCATGTTTAACAGATGTATTGATGAAAAATAGGAATTTTTCTCATGAGGGTTTAAGCAAGCAGTACAAAGGCAAAAACCACTACTGACCTAAAAGAACACAAAGGCCCGTCTCACATTTGCCAAACATCATCTTGATAATCCCCAAGACTTTTGGGGAAATATTCTGTGGACTGATGAGGCTAAAGTGGAACTTTTGGTGTGCTTCTGTTGTAAAACTAACACAGCATTTCAGAAAAAGAATATCATACCACCAGTAAAACATGGTGATAGTAGTGTGATGGGCTGGAGCTGCTTTGCTGCTTCAGTAGCTGGACGACTTGCCGTAATTGATGGAACCATGAATTTTACTCTCTACCAGAAAATCCTGAGGGAGAATGTCCAGCCATCAGTTTGTGAACTTCAGCTCAAGAGCTATGCATCAGGACAATGATCCAAAGCTCACCAAGATGTCCACCTCTGAATGGCTCAAAAAACAAAATTAAGGTTTTGGAGTGGCCTAGTCAAAGTCCGCACTTAAATCCGATTGAGATGCTATGTCATGACCTTATATGGGCCGTTCATGCTCGAAACCCTCCAATGTGCTAAATTAAAACAATTCTGCCAAGAAAAGTGGGCAAAAATTCCTCTGCAGCGATATGAAGATCTCATTACCAGTTATCGCAAACGCTTGATTGCCCTTGTGGCACAATCAGTTATTAGGTTTAGGGGGCAATTACTTTTTCACATAGGGCCAGGTTTGTTTGGATGTTTTTTTTTTGGGGAAAAAACGAAATCATCGTTTAAAAACTGCATTTTGCATTTTCTCACCTTTGTCCGATATTAAAATGTGTTTGATGATCTGAAACATGTAAGTGTGACAAAAAAGCAAAAGCAAAATAAATCTGTAAGGGGGAAAATACAGCACTGTATGTGTATATGTATGTGGAGGAGATCAGCAGAGGAGAGGACACAACGATGTGATCATCAATTACACTAAAACATAAAAAAAAGTACCGATAAAAGAAGCATCAAGGAGCATGCACAGTATTTCATAATTTAGCCCTCAGTGTCTGTTCAATACCGCATCACGTTCATCACAGCAGAAATGATCATCATTGTGAAAGACAATGTGCTGTATGATTAACTGAAGCCTCAAGGCAATCAACCCTAATTTCAAGCCATGACAATTATTAACTGTTTAATGCAGCAGTTTATCCTGTCAGTCATTTCCAATCTTTCAAACAACCTGTAGATTCTTTCAAATGGTAATACAGTAAAAGTTATTTGTTGTTGCTGTGGCATTATGATCACAGAAGCTTGAGTGACACAGGTGATTTCAGGCATTATTTGATATTTTCTTTTGTGCATAATTTGCAATCACAATTACAAAATGAAAACAGGCAAAGCTAGCATCAGTCTGTAGACAGATTCTTGTCAGCGCGATGGTGTCTCAATTGTGCAAGATGCAGTCATGAATCTTCACAAATGTGTAGTTAGGATCAAAATGAAGGCCGAGTTTGAAAATTGGTGTGGTCTGACCCACCCATCAGTACTGAGTACTAAGATAGGTTTGGTCTGAGCACGACTGCCAAAACTAGGGCGTAGGAAAGGGCTCATTGGCCAAATTTGAAGATGGGTGAGTCTGAAGATCTCTTGGAATAGTGCAGTAATCACCATTATGTAGTCATGGGTCAGATGGTGTGATCCCATTGCAAGATGGTCTCTTGTTTGTGTCTGTTTAGTTGTTTATTGGGCATTAGATTATTTTTGTGACACGTTTGAGTTAAACACCTGAAACAAGCTGATATAAAGCGTTTAACAGATCCTTTAAAATATTCTTGTGTTACTACATTATGTAACATGTGTCTCTGTGTCTCTGTAATCTCTTAGCTTTTTTTGTCTTTTTACTTTAAAGCACTTTGTGACGTCTGCTATAGAAATATATGTTGTATATATTTCTTGTTTGTAACTGCAGAGTTGCATAGCCTGTGATATTCCAGGCTAATACTGTAGGGGTTTGGGGTTTCTGTAACATGGGGTCAATTCCTCAGTTCTCAATATTATTCTTCTGGGAGGGGAAATGAGGAAATATTTTAGGGTCAGTCTCACTGCTGGCAGAGAATGTGGAGAATTTGGAAGTGAAAGCTCTCGTACATGTTCTCTGGGCCATTAGGTTAAAGGTCATTAATGTGAGGGAATACCAAGCTGATGGTGAGATTGTGAACACAGTGTGATAGCCCAGTGTTGCTCATGTTACCTCTGTGGTGTGTATTTGGGGAAAAGCTCTCACTGATATAATCCTTTTGATATTTAATGTAATGTTATGTCCGTCAGGGCTGCACGATGCAGCTGCAAATGTTTTAGTGAAAAACCTTTCATTTCAGTCGATACTGATGATTATTGATCATTTTAAAAAAGTCTGTCTGTTTGTCTTCATTGTATTTTTATAATTGACTTATTAATGTTATGATTGCTACTTTTTTATTTTCCTCACTCTCTGCTTCTGTTGTCTTGTGTCACATGATGATGGTGCGGCAGAAAACACACCACCAAACCTGTTAAATGCTGTCTGCATGTCACTCTTTGCATGCTCCATTTAAAAGCAATATGTTTATGAGCCAGGGCCTATTCATAACAGTTTGCATTTAATGCCTTTAAACTTTTGAACTTTCAATTGAATTTTCCTATTGCTTTTGTTTCTTAATGCTTGTGTCACTTCGTTGCACTGTTTTAATGTTGGCCACTGACTCAGCTCCACACAGATACAGCACACTGAGCAGCTGATAGGTACAAATATGACACAGAGCCTTTGATGGAATCCTCACCAACCCTAGATGAAGCCAGATGAGATAAACAAAACAGAAAGGCTGAGGACAGGAAAGTAAACCTGCATGTGTTCAGTCTGAACATCCACCAACATAGGATTTTTTTATCCAAGTGAAGTGCAGTGTTGTTCTCTGGCAGCTCCAGACACATTGTAGCCATGAAACTGTCAGGTATTGGCTGGGCTGCTGGGACAGAGTTAAGTCCAAATTTACCTCTCATCTTCTCTCAACACATTGAGTCAAGATGCCAGTTTCTCTGATTCCATCTGCACACATCAAGCCCTTCTGCTTTGAAAAATAACACCTTCCCATCTCTGTTTCTGCGCCCTCCTCTCTCACAATGTACAGTAATGAACTCAAATATTTGTATGGCTTAGGAATGCTGCTCATGGTTCACAGCAGACCTTTCATCACAGTATCAGAGCCCAGTCATGTGTGACAGGGCTGGAGTCACAGTGTTGGAGGAAGGATGAGATGAACAAATGCACTGAATGGTGAACTTGGTGTGCAGGCCGACAGGTGACTGTCTAACATAGTCATAACATCGCAGGGAAAAAACATTTATTTGTGTTTTGCTGTTTCCTGAATATACGCGTGTGTGCGCACACACGCGTGTATAGAGACACTTCTGCTCCAAAGTTTGCTATTACTTTTTTTATAAATTAAAATGAAACTAAATTGATCAGAAATACTCTTTACATTATTAATGCAGTAAATTACTATTTTAGCTGGGTAATTTATTAATGGAATATTTATGTACTCCCTGCAAAGATCAGCACCAACAATAATTAGAATAGAAAGAGAAGTGGGCCCTGAGCAAGTACATCAGAGTCTCTGGTCTGAGAAAACAGACGCCTCACAGGTCCTCATCTGGCAGCTTCATTAAGTAGTACCTGAAAAACACCGGTTTGAAGGTCAACAGTGAAGAGTCGACTACGGGATTCTGGCCTTCTATGCAGAGTAGCAATGAAAAAGCAAAAGAAAGATGGGCAAAAGAAGGCACTGGACACTGGACAGAGGAAGACTGGAGGAGAGTGTTTTGGACAGAAGAATCTAAGTTTGAGGTGTTCATCTTACAACAGGATAATGACCCAAAGCACAGCTCCAAGTCAGGTGGTTATTTACAGGAATATCGGAAGTTGGCGCTGTTGAGGTGTGGTCCTACTCCTGAAACTTCGCCAGATAAGCTTCAATTAAGATGTGAGTTTTCATGGAAGTCTCACACTCTGTGACCATATGTGACCAACATTATATACACCATATGTATATATTTTCTGGGGTCAAATTATACACATATATTTACATTACAGCCACTTTATTTTTGTTGAGTTCACTAGTGTTACGGAGGGGGTTTTCTCTAGACCCAAATGCAGAGATCAGAGGCTGGAAATCAGGTTTCAAGGAGTTTATTTCAGGAAAGAGTTCTTGAGGGAAATGGCGAATGAGGAGGACAGGCAGGCAGGCAGGCAGGCAGGGTTGTCTGATGACAGTATGCAGGAAACTCAGGTGAGCCAGTGGAGCAGGAAGCAGAGCAGAGAGGTGCTGGAGGATCTGCACTCCAGGCAAACAAAACCTGAGACATGACACATGAGACATGATACGTGACTTCTGTCCTTAGTTGGAGATAAGTGTGTTGTTAGTGTGTCTGCAGGTAGATGAATCTCAATGGTTAACTGAAATGTTACAGCTAAATCTGTTAAACTGTTGTGAGGTTCATGATATCAGCAGGGATGGCTAGTAGAGAGACAACCCACACATTGTATTTTGAATTCACTGCAATCAGTCTCATACTGCCAGTTTTGTACATTTCTCACTGCCATGAAACTAGAGCAGTGGTCCTCTATTTGTGGCCCCCAAACTATTATTCCTTCTCCATGTGTTTTGGTTGGGTCAGCACGTGTCGACTGGGACTTGTCTCCATGCCAACGATACACAGACAGCTGGGTCACTCAATGCTGCGAGCGCAATTTTTAACTTTCACTTTTGTTTTTGGAGCAGTTCGATATTGACATTTTGCCCCTGTAGGAGCCTCTAGATTGCACGAAAATGAAGTGTTCAAAGTTCACTGCTGAAAGAAAATCGGACAGTGAAAATCGGCAATTCGAAGAAGAATGGACTGAAAATATTGCATTCATTCTCCCTCCAACCAGCACGAGACCCATATGCTTAATATGCCAGGAGACTATAGCTGTGATGAAGATTTCCAATTTGAAACGGCATTATGAGACGAAGCATTGGAATTTTGAGGAGACATTTCCTCAAAATTCAGAGGTAGGAACAACAAAAATAAATGCACTGAAATCGTCATATCAAGCTGCAAGCAGGATTCTTGTCACATCTATGACACAACAACAAAAAGCGACAGAGGGCTCAGAGACTTAGAAACTTTGTTTTATTCAACTATTTTAATTTGTCAAAATGGAAATTACATTTTATTTTAGTTTGTATTTTTGTTGTTGTTTTGAACGAAAATGACATTTTGATTTTAAAATATATATATATATATATATATATATATATATATATATATATATATATATATATATATCTGTGTTATTGCATGTGGCCTGACCGACCTCAATACATGGACCTTTGAGTCATTGAAAAAATATTTGTGGCCCTTTAAGATTTGTATTTGAGTACCCCTGAACTAGAGCCTAATATCTTCAATTTTGGGGACAGAAGTTCTATAGATTTTCTCTCAACTGAACACAGATGTAAACATGAGGTTTTTCTGTTTTACCATTCAGTAGACTGAGTGGTGATTATTATGATTTCTGGGAGCCCTCTCTGCTGGCTACAACAGAAATGTCCCATGGCCTGCTTCAGGTTCTATGTTGCTGGGAACAAGTGGGAATTACAATTGGCTATGAAGCAGAACACTCATGCCAACATACAGAGGCTCCAATTTGACTGATGGACATATTGTCTCTATTTCTTTGCTGTAATCACTGAGCCATTTTGTGGATGTGGTGATACGCTGTTAGTCCAGCAGACTTGCTTACTGTTAAACTGTGGAGGTACTCAGCAGTGGCTGTGCATGTGTTTCCTATCAACATGGCTGTTGAGTACTGTTGAGTTCCAGCTCATTCAGAGAGAAATTAACCCCCTACTGTGGGATTGGATTTCACTGCCATACCACAATAAGTGACTGCATGAGCTCTGTGTGAGTCCGCAGAATGTGTTTGTTTTCATGTTTTTTTTTAGCCTCATACTGCAACAAACACACACAAAGATTGTGTGAATCTACACACGTACAGTCTTCACAATATTAATTTTGGCTTTCATGGATTGGGGATTCCCAACCCCTCCCCATGAATGCTGCCATTGTTGTGTTACATCAGACAGATACTCCTTCATGAAGTCGTGTAAATGTGCTTAATTTATTTAATTTGCTTAATTAAACCCAGAAATTGGGACCAGAACCTACCGTATTTTATTTGTCACTATCAAAAGTTGTGTCTAATTTAATGTTATCTGTCCCGTCCTCATTTTATTTCCTACTAAAGTTTCTCAACAATTGATTTTGGAGGCATTTTAAGTCTGATTTAAAAAAGAGAGAAAGGGAGCAGTCATGTCAGGCAGTGACAACCCTCTACCCTTATTCCATTTTGCCCATTGTAGCCATCCACAAACAGAGAGGAAACGAGTGGATGTGTCCATAGTTTGCAAAAGGGAATTCTGATATTTAGGTGGTGTTGCATTGTACTTTTTCAGTTGGAGATCAGAAGTTTTCATAGCAGCATTAATTCACCAGTTACCAACTCACTGTGTTGTTTTGGTGTATCAACAGAGAAAGTGGATTTGTTGCAGCATTTCTCCCAGATGGTTTTCAATGCCACCGATGTGTCCCTATTACTGGACAGTCGGAGGTGTCCAACTCTCCAAATCAGCCTTTACGGCAGTCTCACAATGGCCACTCAGCAGGCCTTTGGACAAAGGTACAGTTTTTTCTACTTTGTCTTCTCTGATTAAAGAGTTTCCACAGATGAACACATGTCTGTGTGTGACAATGATGATAAAATCCAAAATTTTAAGAAAGAGTTCAATGTTTTGGGAAATAGGATTACTCACTTTCTGTGTAAGAGGAACATGAAAAGATTGCTGACACTTTCACAATTGTTTTCAGAGCTGGACTTGAAATAGTTACGCAGGCTTAACATAAAGACTGGATGCAAAGGGAAACAGCTGGCCTGGATTTTTTCGACAGAGAATACAACACCTCTTATGATTACACATGAAACAAACTATCTTTAGGCTTAAAACATAAATTAATGAATCTGAAATCTAAACGTTGCCTGGGAGAAAGTAAAATGAAATAAACAAGCTGTCTGTTTGTTTGTCTGTTGGTTGGTTGGATGGTTGGTTTGTCAAAATTATGACACACAAACTACTGAACTGGCTGGTATCTATGAGTGAGTACAGTTTGTGTGGATCCAAATAAGAATCCAGATGTAGTGGAAAAGGGTTAAATATGTTTTATTTAATATTAGATCAGGCTGATTAAATTAAAGGGGACTCTAGCTTTGGCGGCGGTATGTGCTCTAACGAGTACATTCTAGACTTGAAAATTAAATAGTTGTTATCATTTGTCAAGCCGAAAATGTCAGAGACTGTTCGGGCAAAAATTTTAAAATAAAAATTTCAAGACGTCCAAACAAAAATAATATACATTTTAATAGGCATCTTATTGGTAATGAAGTAATAGCTTGGGGCACCACTAAAGGTGTTGGAAGGTGTGTTTCTGAACTTCAGACAGTGCCAGGCTAGCCGATGCCACCTACTTACAGTCTTTATACTAAGTGAGGCACGTTCTGACCCCAGTACTGTACTTAACATACAAAGTTTGATTTCAATCTTCTAATCTCACTTGTAGAATTTAAAAAAAGGCTTTTTTCCCAGAATGTTGAACTGTTCCTTTATGAGATGCATTTGGATTCATGGAAATGTTAACAGACATATTGCACATTACCATGGTATCCATTCATTTCAATCTTTTAAAAGCAGACTATAGATTTCTGAAATCTGTACTGTTTTTTGTGGTGTGGAGAGTTGCATTGCCCTGTAAGGAGGCCTCTGCTATCAGGTAATGCTGTAGCCATTAAGGAGGTGTACCTGGTCTGCAGTGGTGTTTGGATGCTCAGTGGTTTTAATGCTTTGTCTTTCTTACACTTCTTCCAATGTGTTAGTGTGCATGAGCTGAGTGTATGTTTATGTCTGCCCTTCAGGTTTTCTGTTGAATTCAGCATACTGATGGAGTTTCGCAGCTCTCAGAAGGAGGAAAGCAGTGTGGTCACTGTGTTAAACGCCCAGCATCACATCCACCTGCAGCTTCGTCTTGGCCCACATTCTTTAACCTTCATCTCCACCCAACACAGAGAATACGAGTATGTCGGGACACATGATCTGATATTGCTGTGATGATGTTCCCAGAACGTTATCATTAAAGATGATCCAGGACCATAATTGCAACAAACCAATCACATTTTTGTAATGTTTTAAACGTGTGGCTTTAAACCATGATCTTTTCCTAAACCCAAACAAGTAATTTGTTGCCTAAACCTTACCCAACTGCAACAGAAAACCAGATATTTAAATAATAATAATAATAATAATAATAATAATAATAATAATAATAATAATAATCAGCCAACTACGGCTAAAAATAAATCAATAGTAAGTTTCAGAAAGATCACAAACCCCACTCTCTTAGGTAAAAGTCTTGTGCTGTCTCTCCTCACTGTATAGGTTCTCAGTGGGCTCTCTGTGTGACGGACAGTGGCACCAGGTATCACTGGGTGTCTCCCCGCTCTGGCTGGAGGTTTATGTAGACTGTTCTCTGGTGGAGAGGGTGAACTGGGCCTATCCTTGGCAGAGCATCTCCACTGATGGCCTATTGATGATCGGAGGCAGCCTGGAGGGCTTTGAGACACCCTTTGATGTAAGGAAATGTATAACTGCTTAGTGTTTATTTCTCCTAACTGATGGTTATACAGATAGCTGAACAGATTCCTCAGACCCTTATTTGCCACCTGGTGGCAGTAGAAAAGCTTGATTGTACTCTGTTTTCCTCACCTAATGTCTAATTGTCCCTTTAAGTGTGAGGCAGTCACTTTATTCATATGCAGGACTAATCAAAGTTTTGAGTTTGAATGGACACATGGTTGCATGCCCCCTCACCTCCACCTGTCATACCCTGTCCTGTGAAATGAAGCCCAAAAAAACAATTTAAAAAAGAAGAAAATAGTTCAAGTCTTGCCTTCAACTAATCACGTAAAAGTAGAGAAGTATTAGAAACACTGGGCCTCATTCACCAATATCTTCTTAAGAATCTTCTTAGATTCTTTCTTAAGTTGTTCTTAAGAGGTTCCTTAAGAAAACCCTACGTCAGATTCACCAACTCGTTCGTAAGCCTCAGAATTGTTCGCAGCTGTGATCTTACATTGATGAAAGCCGCAGGAGCAATATATATATATTGTTTTGCAGGCCTTGGATGGAGAAATGCCACGTATAAATAGGGTGGGGGGGTTACTAATTGATGGCATGTTTCCAATTTACTTGATCTATCTTAAATCATTGGCACATTTAATTGATTTTAGAATTTAAATTCTTTGTAAATTACCAAAAATATGAAATGAATAAATAAATGAATAAATATGACAGAATTATCACTGTAATATTGCATTTTATTGAACTACACAAGAGAAGAAAACACAACCATGCCAACATTTCGGCAACGGAAATGTGCGTAAGAGTACTCCTGAGTGTTCGTAGGATTTGTTCTTGCCTAAGAAAAAATCCTAGATAAGAAAAAATTCATGAATGCCACAATCTTCGTAAAATCTTCGTAAGTGGGACTTAAGAACAAATTTGGTCGTAAGAACGGTTCATGAATGAGGCCCAATGTACCTAAAGGTGAAAAAGTAAAAGATCTCAATGGTCCTCATCAGTGCTGTTTTTACATGAAGTTATCAGATAATTGTTATTAGCATTAACTGTAAACAACAATCTTATGTCATAGTTGGCTGTGGTTGAACCCCTTTGAACCCCTTACAGTTGTTTAATGCTTTACTTCTTAAAAACATCTTATAAACCCCTTGAACTGGCTGGTAACTGAAGCATGTAGTTGAGTTTCCTTTTAAAATGTAGTTGAGTTGAAGGACAAAGTAGCATAAAATGGAAATACTTGAGTAAAATAAAATATCAGCTTTGGACTTTATTACATCCCATGGCTGGTCTTTGTTGATGAAATGTCTCATCATGGCCAAACTGCATTTTATCATGATAAGCCTTCTCATATTATCTTATCTGAACTTTCATTTCACTGTGCAAGAGTTTAATGCCACTGGTACCACCACCTTCGGTTGTGTTTCATGATCTGCTCTTTTAGTGTTGCAGTGATAGTCTGCATCAAGTAATGTGACCAGGGTGAGTGTCCCTTTACACCTCTGACAAGTCCAGACCAAGCAACCTGAGTGCTGTTGTCTCTTGCTGACAGTCTTCATCCTCTTTCTTTCTGTCTTCATTTATCATATCCCCCAAGTTTGTGTGGCGGATCCAAGTGCACTGCTGTCCGAGCGGTCAGGAAGATTCAAGCAGCAGTGATTGTGCATGAGCATCAATAATTGTCCTCACGTGGCCCTCTTGACCTCATCATTAGTGTCAAGTGGACAGAGTTGGTATATAGTGAGAGGAGAGTTAAAGGTATAGCTCTACATCTGATGTTTATCTATGGATAACCTGTGACCTCTTCTTCATCCTCAGGGTGCTGTGAGACAAATTACTTTTGTGATGGGGGATCCAGATGCTGCCAGAGACCATTGTGTTTTCCAAAGGCCTGCCTGCAACCTAGCAACCTCCAATGCACTCCGGGTAGGGGAGTCACGATAAACTTTGTTTCCCCCTTTTCTTGATTATTATTTTTTTCCTTGGGGAAAAAGTACAATTTAAAACATGAAATTCCCTTCACATTTAGTACTATTCAACATCTTCATGATCTTCTATGGTTCTGGTAAATCTGTGTCAGGTCTGATGAAATTATGTGCAAAATTACATAAATGAGAGCCAAGTTATAATATACTGGAACTGTGTGAGGTGTCACCACAGTTTCTGTCTCAGAATTGATTGTATGCAACTTTCCTGATGATACAGTTTGAACAATTACATTTCAGTCTGTATTCTTCAGTCTTTAGACATGTTTTAAGATGTTTATAAAACATTGTACTATGTTTATTAATGTTTTTTTCTGATATGGTGTTTCCATAAAAATCACATCTACTCTTTCTTCCTTGTTAAAATACTGAATCTAGGAAAATGCAAATATGTGTTTAACTATTTCACATGACGTTTCCTATATTATTGAAACTTTCAACTGTAGGCAAAAGAATAAATATTTTTGAGTGGCGTTAGATTTAGCCTTTTTAGATGCTGCTTGAATCTACAGTTTTATCATTTTAAATCTGGTTCTTGCTTCTTCCTCTCTTTGATCATTCAGAACCTGCATTATGGCACCAGCCCCTATGAGTCATCTGACAGTGAAGATGGATCTGCAGATAGGGAGGTGATGCAGTGGGTGAGTCCTCAGTAAGGACTGTTCACTGTTGACACACAGTTGGTAGAATGTACAATTTTCACCGACATTGCACAGACTTTGATTGAGGTTTGAATCGAGCTATCCTGTCTGAGTGATGGCTCATGTTGGGATAGTGGTGTTGGATTTGTTCACATCATGTGTTTCTACAGTAAATACTAGTGCACCGAAATGAGAGGTGCATTCTTGGAAGTTCATTATAATAAAAGTTAAACTCATTTTACTGATTTGTAGTTTGTACTTACAAAGCTCTGCCTTTATACTTCCTCATGGAGAAATGGCAGTATTTCAATAGCAGCATGGAAATGATGCCTGTATCAGCACTGAGTCATCACAGCAGCATGTGATGTGTGTGTTCATGTGCAAATGCTGAAGGATGTGTTGGCTCTGATCAGCACTCCCTCAGGGAGAAGCTTGATTTGGCCCTGTGTTCATTCATAACTTACATCCTCAGTGCTGCCTCTATTCAAACTCAAATGATAGTTGCCAACTTTCCATGCTCAACAGAGGTTGTAGGGTGGTGGAAGGCTAAAGGTTAGTGGTTTTGACGTCTCCGTGCATTGGGAAAATCCACCGCTAGAAAGTGGATGATTAAAGATCTGCTTGGACAAATCTATTTTTTGCCTTCATTGCACTTTGTACTCTCTTTAAAACATGACTGCCTCATCCAAAAGGGAGAATGTCTGACTTAAAATGCCACTGATTTGAAATTGGGGCTTCCTCTGTGCTGATGTCTAACCATATGTATATATATTTTATCAACAAAAACAATTTAAATAGTGCTACTTTTCCAATGTTTGTTCAGTTTATTGTTTAACACGATATACACTTGCCCACCATCAGAGAATGTGTCACACATTTTATATTGACATTGCTGTCCCTTTTATGTTTTTGGTTACACTGACCATTCATGGAAATGGTGCAAATCAATGGCCAAAACTGATCAGTGGCAATATTGATTATTGTTTTGTTTTTGCATCTGTTTGATGAAAGTGAGTTATTATGCATTACTTATTTTTAATGTCAGCAAAAAGTTACAAACTTGCACATCTAAAGGACACAGGGCAACATTAGCAGTTGTTATAAACTGTGTTTGTCCAATATTCACTTTGTGGGTTTTGTTACCTGCCCTTTCCTGGTCTGCCTATGCCTTTTTTTATTTTAAAGTATTTTTTGGGCCTTTATTGATAGAACAGCTTAAGAAGTGACAGGAAACAGGATGAGAGAGAGGGGGGAGTGCTTCGCAGCAAAGGGCTCCAGCCCTGCGACTTCGCCATTTTGACTTAACTTTATATTATTAAAGTTTGCTTTTTGTTGTTGTTAACGGCTATGTTGGTGTCTTGCAATTGGGTTCTTTTAGCAAAAACATAACAGTACCTAATGACCACATGGACTTCACCAAGACCTCTCTATTAGGAGCTTATTATGCTCCACTCTCGAGAGATTGTGCTCTGCCATTAAAGGCTCTCTTGACATTTAGTGAAGGTTGTATATTTGTTTAATTTTAATTACTTTTTAATGGCTTGTCAATTGCCCCAGGGGACAAATAAAAGGTTTTTTTTGATTGAATCGAATTGAATCCTCTCCTGTTACTGCATTGGGTGTCCTGAGGGGCCAGAATGTCCTCTACGGACATCATGACTGAGGTGAACAGACCGTAGAAGATGTTGATGGGGGAAACTAAGAAGACAAAAAGAGACAGTGACCAAGTGAGACAAGAGATGAGAGTACATTTCAGACTGACTTTTCGTCGTTGGCAACATGGCTTGATAAAAGGCTGCAGACAGGAGCCGAGCTTCACTTGATGTCCTGTTAGTTGTAAGGGAATCTCCCCTTATTGAGGTAGAAATTTGCTAATTCTCCGAAGAATTTTAGACTCTGTGTGATGAATAAGATCACTTTAATACATGCAGCATGGAAAGCAGACCCAAAGTCTTCTCTGCAGTCTTCCAATTGTTTCCAACTTAAAAACAACAGAATAAGGATTACATACTTTTACGACAGTTGTTAACCATTTCATCCCAAAACAATGACCCCCAGATGTTTGTGTTGATCATGTCCCAGGACAGTGACCCTTTGATGCTTTATTGGAATGCAAATGTAATCCTATCTACCTTCCTGTTACCACCTCAGGCAAAGAAAATTGCCCCTTGTGTGAATTTCTGACCCTTTACACCTAAGGGGTAAGAGAATCTCCCCTCCTCTCACATCCTGATATGTTCTCTACCATACATTGATTACTGAATTCAAAACTATTTAATTTCTCACACTGTTCCGGTGTCAGAGGCTGATATCCTGACACCCCTTGTTGACAGACATTCCTCCTGGTCCTGGGCCGTACCCTGGGTCAGTCTGAGCCTCTCCTGCCACTATGTCCATAGATAATGCTGAGCCCAGTTTGGTGTGGTTTGAATATTGCTGAATATAACAGCGCTGAAAGTGATTACTTGAATATTTGTTGATTTAAACCTTCACAAAAAATGCAGTATTCCTTTTTGAATTTCTTTGGGGGGAATCTGTTTGTTGACATTGCTCACTCCCCCCTTGGGCCGTTTCAGACTCAGATTAAGAAGAATCCCAATTTGTTACATTGGTTAGATTATCAAAGTAAGTCAGGGAAATCATCCAGACATTCTTGAACTTGTCATTATTAACCCTTAAGGGGGATTTTATTTTCTCCAACTTAATATGAAACACGATATCTATCTGATCCATCTGACATGGGATGGAGGTTTTAAGCTCTTCCAGTTTAAAAGTATTAGACGTCCGGCCAATAGTGAAGGCCACCGCACTATACATGTTTGACGGCCAGTCATAGTCATGGTCTCACACCAAATATAGCAATTAATGGATGTGGGTCAATAGTTGTACTAAAAACTTCCCTCAAGGATTTGAATATAGCTAACCAAAATGCGCTTATAGCAAGGCAGGTCCAAAACATATGTATTAAGGTAGCTGGTGCCTGTTGGCAGTGGTCACATGTTGGTTGGTAGAAACTTGTATCATCAAAGTAACTAAATGAAAAAAAAAAAAAATGTAACAATTTTTAAAAAATCCCTATGGTAGCAACTGGAAACGACTTTGTTAGAAACTCGACAACACATATTTAGTGTAAAACTTGTCATGACAGCAGGCCAAAAAAACACAGCCTTCACTTTAAGTGGCAGCCTATTCTTTCAAACACAAGAATGAGTGAGAAAAGCAGATCTGGAAACAGTCTTACACAAATTTTAAGCACAAATTGACCGAGGTGGCAACGAGGAAATGTTCTCCGGCTGTGCACATATTGCAATGGTCAGTCTGCGCTGCATGGATAGAACAGGTAGCCTGCCAGTTAATCCTTCGGTATGGGCGTATCCTCGCTCCCCACGTGGTTCAGTGCCTCCAATCATCTTGATAATATTAGCCTTGACAACTGGTGAACACATCCTGCTATGACTTGACCCTTTGTGTTGACCCACTGAATATGCAAGGGAGTATTTCAGGCCAGCCTCATGAAGCTGTTTCTTTACCAGGTTGTCAACTGCTGTGCATTCTCCAAGGATAGGCGCAGAATCAGTTCTTGTAGTCCGGTAGCTATGCAGGCGTGCAATCATGGCTCATGGGGGCCCATTTGACTGGGGCGGTCTGAGGGTAGGATGAGCACTTTCAACTTCTGTTTATGAGGGAAGCTGCAGGTTTCAGTGAAGGACGTAAGGCGGGTGCCTTCTATTTTTTCTGGAAGACCAACAATAGGATTGTTCTGCTTTCCTGGTCACCCAGACAAGCATGAAGCTTCCTGTTCTCAGCCCTCAGGTCCACGTAGGAGTTCTCCTGCATGGCAAATCTGCTATCCACATCGTTCAGTTGTATTCCATCTCTTGGATTTTCACTACCTGAGAGGAGACTCTGGGCTGCAGTGTGGTGACAGTGCTCCAGAGCTTGGAAAGGATTTCATCTGTCATAGCGTCTAGCATCCCCTTCAAGTCATCACGGGTAAGATCGATGTTAAGGCTAGCATTAGCATATGTAGCCTTGTGACTGGCCGTGGTATGGCTATCGTTAGCCGCATGTCTGTTAGAGTTTCTCGCTCTCGTGCTCGGCTTTTGGCTCATCGCCTGGTCCTGGTATTTGCTAAGCATTTTGCCAAGTTCAACAACAAACTCTTAAACACAATAAATGTGTGTTACGTAAAGATAGTGATGTTCCTGGGTTTCCCTCTTCAAAGGTGTCGGCGTGTAGTTCGATAATAAAGGATACTGCGGAGGCAGGGCCGGGTGGAAATAGAGCAATCTTTATTAAAACAAAATCTAATGCCTTGAGTCCGGATCAGAAGCGGCCGTGTTCTGATATTATCAAATCTCTGGACAAAACAATGCCAAAATGCTTGTCCTCTGCTCCATCAAAACCTCAGCCTTTGCTCTTACGAGGTTTTTCCAAAAGCCACCCCCTGTTCCTTCTGTCAGGGCCTTTTTTAAGAGTCTTTTCTCAAGGACACCCACTTCTTCTGATTGGTTCCCTTGCCAAATTACTTAACAGACAAAAAGGAGTTTGACCTGTGTTTAGGCATCTCTCATTATTTGGCATGCAGGTCAAACTTAGCTAAGCACTTTACCGTCTGTCACCTTTGGCCCCTCACAGTTAGAAGCCGACTTCTGGACCTTCATTCACACAATGAAAATCAATGAGTCATGACTGAATCCAAATTAAAGTCATCACCTGGTTTTTTACATATCCAGTCCCTCTTGGATCGCTTTGGATCAATTCTTAAAACTTATTAGAAATTTAAAAAAAAAAAAAATCAAACATAGAGCTTGTTTTTCACGCGAGATTATGCGCGAGGTTTTGACCGGTCCGGATGTGCATTGTATTAATATGTAATGAGGCGCGCGTTGATTGGCCGCAGGAAGGACAGAGCCGGAATGGGGGGCGAGCCTGCATGCACACAGACTCCAAAACATAAACAGCCCGCTGTCATGGCGCACACACTAAATGACGAACCTTACGGAATTCAGGCATTTATGTACGAGCCGGAGTCGGAACCCGAACGGGAGAGTGAAGAGGCAGAGACGGTGGAAGAGACACGTTTACAGCAGGATGTCTCTGAATGGTAAATTCTTTTTTTTTCCTTCTTACTTTTCACACTCGTGTTTTACATGTAAGACCTGAGTTTTAATGCTGGCGGTCACGATGTATGGCGTGAAAATGACAGAGAAATGAGCAGATTCGGCGTGCTCACTCAGAAAGTCTGGCTGAGGACGGCTGTGAGCCGATGCTTATGCAAGTAGCCTCCTGTGGTAACGTCACCACAGGAGCAGAGTCAAAATCTCATGCTTTAGGAACGCGCACTATTGTGCGCTATTCCTGTTCAGAAAAAGAGCCAAAGCGAAAAAAATAAGCCACTTTCAAACTCCAGCTTTTCAGGCAAGTTTCAACAGAGGTCCAACACCAATATGCATGATTTAACAAGAGAAATTGCAATTTCCGGGTGATGACTCCTTTAAGTAGATCAGTCATGATTTAATCTAACCTAAGTAGGTCAGAATGTGTTGTCCTCCAGACACCTCAATAGGTTGATGATTAAAGTTAATAAATATCAGAACAGTTGAGGAGCGTTGGAGTTCGCGTCTTCAGTGTCTTCATGAAACCTGTGACTCCTTTTTTAATTTTTATTGTAACATTCCCTAAACATACAAGTTGTTACTTTAAATAGGGACTGCTTAAGCTGGTAGCGAGGAGACTCGCCCTACTTCTCACTGCCTAAGTCCGAGCGCCTACCCTGCTTCTTCTGACTTGGCACCTGACCTGAATAGCCCCTGAGTAAGATACATCCACCAGCCAGGCCTGTTAATGTCAGCTTTCCTCTAAATCAGTGGTTCTTAACCGGTGGGGCCCGCCCCCCTGGGGGGGCGCGGACACTCTACCGGGGGGGCGCGAGTAGGCTACAGGATGGGAGGAAAAAAAAAATCTGGGGAAAAAAAAAAAAAAAATCACGAAAATTCCCCCCATGTCGAAATGCAAGTGGTTGGACTATTTAAACACACAAACAAATCATCCTTCTGGCGACTTTTTTGTCAAAAGCGACTACCGACTTTTACTGGTGTTATTGGAGACTTTTGTGGTGTTTGGGGACTCTGACTTGAAAGCACGTATCACTCTGCAGTTACTGTGCTCAACGAGCAGCGGGTGCTGCTGTGAGTCCCTCCCCCGTCCAAAAGCGCTCACAGGCGGTCAGTCTCTCTGTAGCCTCGCGCAGCAGTCAAGCCTGCAGTCCTGTTTGCTCAGGTACCCATAAGTAAATTATTTTGTCATGTATTGACAGTAAATCAACTTCAATGGTAAACCCCATCCACCTTGTTCCTTAGTGAGTTGTAGGTGCTCCATTTTAGTTAAGGGTTTCCTGCCCACCCAAATAAAATCTGACATTGCTTTATTAATATCTCTGATATCATTCGTTTTGAAGTAAATAGCATAGACACAGGGTAAGTGATTTGAGGGAGGATCTTGATATGGTTAAGTCTGCTGAGATAGAAGATGGACAGATTCCTCCATTTCACCATATTTTCTATAAGGCATTTTATCAAGGGATTAATATTTTCAGCATACAGTTGGTTAACTTTTGGTGTGTCTGTAATTCCTAGATAATTGAATCCTGCCAGGGCTCAGCAAAACAAAATCAGGTTCAGAATGTCCCTTACCGAACAAAGGCATTATTTCTGATTTTTCAAAGTTAACTTTGTATCCAGATATCAATCCAAATTCTTTAACACATTTTATCAGAGCTGGTACTGAGGTATCCAGGTGTGTTGGGGTCAAGAGGACATCATCTGCGTACAATAGAATTTTGTGTTCTTTTGTCCCTAGTGTTGTTCCTCTAATTTTTATTTTTATTATTTTGCCAGATTGCAATTGCCAATGGTTCTATAGCCAGAGCAAACAGAAAAAGGGAGAGTATTTGCCCCCTGACAGATTTATTTTGTTTTTTCTCTTTTGTCACACTTATATGTCATCATCAAAAAATCTTAATATTAGACAAACATAACATAATGAATACAAAAAGCAGTTTTTAAATGATAAAACCCCCCTCCCATTCACCCCCCTCCCATTACATCTGGTGTAAAACTAAAACTTTCAGAAAAAGAACATCACACAACTAGTCGAACATGGTGATAGTAGTAATAGTGTAATGATCTGGAGCTGCTTTGCTGCTTCAGGACCTGGATGACTTGCCGTAATTGATGGAACCATGAATTCTACTCTCTACCAGAAAATCCTGAAGGAGAATGTCCAGCCATATTGCTAAAGTTCAAAGCAAACTGACAGTAATAAAAATCACTGAATATCCTTAATAATAGTATTATGGAAGTAGCTTCACACTTAATAGAGTGATGTCTTATATATATACCAAGTTGCTTGTGAATGATAAGACTACAATGAATATCAAACATACTGTAGCATCTTGATTGCTGGACCTGGTGCAAGTTTTGTATAATGCCCCAAAAATTAGATAAACACACAAATCACATGATAAATCTAATGAATTGAATCTGACTCATGAAATCCATAGTGAATGTGGTGATTTGGGCACTTAGTTTCATTGAATGTGGTCGTGTCCATTGAACATAACATTCTGGTCTGGTCTTCTGTTCAAACAGAGGGAAATGTCTCTGCATTTGAACAGTGATGGATCCAAAACTTTGTATTTTTGTCGTTAATTCCATGTCTGCTCAAAAGGTTGCATGCTGCACACCTTTCAATGCTGCATGTTTGGCTTGATGTACATCCAACCTACATTATCAATGTGGTATGATGAACTACCATCAATTCTTCCTTACAAAAGGTTATCCAATGTATTGCAAGGAACCTTAGATGTTTTTGACAGAGTGGTCCCTGCTCTGTTAGTATTTTGGTTGTGAGTGGTCAGCAATAACATGTCCTGGAGTAGCTTGAGCTTAATTTGCTCATTAAGCGTTTTGTTTGGCTGTTGTTACAAATGTCTTCCTTTTTTGTTTTTGTCAATTTTCTATTGTGTTTTTTAAAAATTGTTTACCTAACCCTAACCCTGTTTTGTATATGTGTTCATGCTGTGACAGCAGAATAAGAGAGATGTGTATTTAATTTTACATACATACAATATGCTGATCTCTTGCTATGATTTGTGCTGTTTTAAAAAAAAAAAAAAAAAGAAGAGTATTAAATAAATAACAAAACACGAGAAAACCATCAAAAATGATCGGAAAACCAAGTTCAAGTATAAATGTAAGAGCATCTATGAGCTAATCATCAACAAAGATAGTGATGTCACATTTCAAGAGGCAGCAGGTCTGCACACTGGCTGCAGCTCGTTAATCCGGAGGTATGTGACTGTTTGTGAAGCCAACCATTAGAAACCTGAAACAGGCATTAGTCCTTTGCTCTCATACACAGTCTTCTGTCAGTCCATGGTACATACTACAGTAGAGGAGTGATGTGGAGACATCAGTCAACGTTTTTATGTTTTCATGGACTAGATTCCCCATTCGTGGGTTCACTGGAAGGTGAATCCACCTGGACACAATTTACTCGTCTTTAGAGGCTGTCCTGTAAATCTTTATGACATAAATTCATTCCATGCTTTGGTTATGGCTCATGGATTACTGAAGGAACACATTGGATCTTAAACTTGGACTGCATTTAAGGACAAAATAATGGGTTAAATAATAAATCGAATTAAATTCCTGGCGGTATGAACAAAGGTACAAAATCAGAACTCTTAGAACATCAGGTAAGGAAAATGTGGCCCATATTGCTCCTTAAATAACAGATAAAATGTAATGATCACAAAAATAACTGAATATAAACTTTTTCCACAAAATATAACGTGAATGAAGAAATGAAATATATATATGAAATAACAGGCAGAGACATAAATATGTGATTATAAATAGGAAGTCAAATGTATATTAAATGTTGTGGGTTTGACTGATGGATGTTTGGATTATATTCTTTAAACATGAAAAAGTCTTCTGACAATAAAATGAACAAAAAAACCAATAAAAACAAACATTTCTGTTGGAGAAATTAGGCTCTCTCAGGTTTTATGTATGTTTGTCATTAGTTAGCATTTTAAAAGCTTTACCTGGACAGTTTTTTACACACACACACACACACACACACACACACACACTAGGAGCTCTGGGGAAAGTGATGTGCGTGAGTCGGTCCACACTAAATTATCTTAGCAAGCATAACATGTACTACTGTTTAATTTGTAATAGCTTTTCATACAAGCATGCAACAGAAAACACCCCTACCCCTTTCTTCAGACTGGCCTTTGGAGACACATGAATGAACACACCCCAGTCAATCTTGCTAGCCAACTGGCAGATGTGTTAGCAACTAGTTTGCCATGTTCAACAAGCTCTCCTAGCTTTTTTTTGTTTGATAAATACACAAAAAAACAACTCTGTTGAATGCCAAAATGCCACAGTTATATAAAAACAAGCAGAATAGCCATCACAAACCTACTTCAGACTGAAAAGGATACCCAGCCTGACAGTTACTCCGTACTGCTGTAGTGGTGTTCTTTGTGCTAACTGGGTTGGCTTGGCTCGGGCTGTGTGCTTCGTACTAAAGTTAGCTGCTGAACTAGGCTGTTGCTACCGCCAAAGCTCTGTTCTATGGCTTAGGGGCCATGTGCTCTGTTTTACTAGGTTAGCAACATGATCATTGTTGTCGTCACTAAACATATCCAATTACCTCATGTCACACTCTCGTGTAAGAAAACAACGTTATCATAATGAACATAAAAAACAAACATGGCTATTGTTAGTACTCACAGCTGTCGTGCTCGGGTTGTAGTAAGACATTTTGGGCACACTTTCTCTGCCATCCTTTTTTTTATTTGGGCCTTTTATCGGCTTTATTCATAGAACAGCTGAAGATAGGGCAGGAAACAGGATGAGAGAGGGGGAGTGACACGCGGCAAAGGGCACCCAGGCCGGGACTCGAACTGGGGCTGCTGCAGCGAGGACAAAACCTCTGCACATGGGACGCCTGCTCCACCAACTGCGCTAAACGGCGCCTCTTTCTCTGCCATTCTTGTGCCACTAGCTCACTAATAGCTTTAACAATACATCTGCCTAGCCTTGTGGAAGACTCCAGTCCTGCCCAGTGAGTGCAGGCAGGCAGGTACAGTATGTAGGTAGACAGACAGGTAGCCTTTCCAATCATTTCATACAGGCTGACTAAGGTTTGATGGGCTCATTAGGGGCCTGCAACAGCCACAGATCCTGGATGTTTTTTTTTCTCTTGGTTGTCAGAGCATCTGATTCTTTTGATTGTTGTCAGGATGTTGAGAGATTTTCTACAAATGAAACAAAAAATGTTTTACGGATAACTTCCCAGCCCTAGCTTTAATAGAAACATGTATGTGAGGTGTCTGGATGGCAACACGCCGACATCTTTTGATGAAGAGAGCCCAGAAACCACTTATGCATGTCTTTTTAAAACTGCTGTCAGATCCTGTGCAGTAGTAATTCGATTATTGTTACATTTAGGCCACAGAGAAACAGTCATTATTCAGGATGTGAACTGTAAAGGCCTCATTCTGACTTAGCCAAAGAACTATTTCAAATCTTTGAGGAGACAGTGTGCAGGGTGGTATAGCTCTGAGCCCAGATGCTTTTTCATTTGCAGAGGTCATCTGCAACAGAGCAGAGGTTTAAAGTGGGGCACGTGTGCTGCAAATGTATGTATGATGTACCAGATGTCTACACTCTTTTTAGTTGTCAGCACTTATCTTTAATCTCAGACCTCAGATCAAACTCTGTGGCCTGTAATTTGGTGAAACCAACTTCAGTTGAATACAGAGAGTGAGACAAGAAACATTACTACAACATTACCAATATACATATTCCAATATAAGCAGCTGTTGAGTCTGTGATGTTTCACACCTGATGCAAACCTTTCCTGGGAAAAGACTCTGTTCCTTTTGACAGAGTAATCCTATAGAGCTAGTGTCTCTGACATAGTTAGACTGTGTACATTTGTGATGGGACTTAAAGCAGTTTATTTGCTGAGAGATTTCACTCTTAAACACAATATATAGCCAACCAATGAAAGCCTCATTCAAGATAAACACTCTGAATGTGATCCCCTCTGGCAGTGACGGTATGACCACAGGAGTCCTGCTGGGTTGAAGTAAGTGTAATCATAGTGTCATGTCGACACTAACTTCTGCTTTGTAAGTAATTTATTTTCTCACTGAATTCACAATTGTGTGCCGTTGCTTCAACTCCATTTGTGCTACAGTGAATTAAGTTAACCATAAAACATTGTCACAGAGAGCAACATTTGATCCAGCGCAACATTGAGGTAAACTGAGCGAAAAAGCCACTGCATACTGTGAAATTACTGTGTAAGCGTAGCCGGGATGGTCTGCAAACCCCAACTACACTGCATTGTGTTCTGGTACGCAATCACAGGCACATCATGTTGAACTCAGGTTTATTCCTGTTTGAATCCAGAAAGAGCAAAATGTTGTAATATAGCTTCTATCTTATCAACAACTCGCCTCTCACAGTCAAGCTGAGTGCTGACTGACATAAGCTTGAGGATAACTCATAACATGTCAATAAAAAAAGTACAATAAACTATAAAGAAATTTCAAATATTGCTCTGTGTCTAATTACATGACATGACAATGCGCATACATCCCTAGCCTACAATAACAACTTAAAATTCAAAATGACTCATTACAGCGTGTTATTAACAGGCCCTCGCTCAACGCACATCAGGCTGTGGCACTGTCAGAGGGCGCACTCACCTGTTACCTGGTGTGATACATATGCATACAAAATTTCGTTCATCTATGTGCATGTAGGAAGTGTGATTGGTGGATATGAGGCTGACTTCCTGTGTCCAGTGGGTGGCACTATGGAAAAATGAAATGAAAAATGAAAGTTAGCGTACGCCATTCAAGATGGCCGACTTCCTGTTGGGGCAAAACATTCCTCAAAATGAACCCCAGGCTATATAGATGAGACCTATGAGTCCTGCAAATTTCATGAAGATCAAAGAAGGTTTTTGGTCACATGACCTGGCGTTAGGGGGCACTATGGAGTCCCCTGGCCACACCCACACCCGATCATGTTGAATCATAAGAATTTTCACCAGATGTGATGTGTGTACAGAGTTTGGTAAGTTATGGGTATGTTTAGGCTGCCACACATGTCAGAGACAAACACTTCGAACTTACAGAAACAATAGGGTTGTCGCACTGATAGTGCTTGGACCCTAATAGCTTTATTGTCCAAATATACAAGGAATATGACTCAGGTTTTGAGTGGAGCATACAGGTAAAAACAAGGGAAACAAAGTTCAATAAAGATTGACATAGAAGTACTAAAGACACACGTCCTTCAGTAAAGTCATTTATTGTATAAGAATGTTTTTTTTTAACATCGGTTTAGTTACACCCTCTGCTTTAAATTCCATTTCTCCTTACCCTAATGTACAGTGAAGGGGACCTTTGATCCTGCAGTGGGTCGTGGGTGATTTGATTTTAACATACATGGAAAGAAGCCAGTGGGGAAACAGATTTTAAAATTCCTCTCCTTTATGGAGATAACAGTATGTCACAAGGCTTTGATGTGACAGCAGCAGTATCTTTACTGTGTTCACCAGATAGGCATCCATCCTCCTCAGGGCTGGCTGGATAGTTTGGGGTGTGGCAGCATGTAGTATAGTGTGTATGGCAGCAGAGTCCTGGGTGTGTCTCTGTTGGCTCTATGAAGGACAGCTGGAGGGGGGAGAAAGCCTGCAGCTCCTGCTCTAACGGGACCAGTGGACTGCATATGTTCTCTGGACTTTGCTTGACTCAAGCACAGCTGCAGTGAGTGAGGGCATTCTGTAGACATGTGGATTACATTAACCTCCGTGCTGTGCTGCATTTATCTGCAGGACCCTCTCCACATGGGACTAACTGTTGATGGGCAACAGACAGATAAGGTAAGTACTATAAGGGATTGGTCAGAGTGTTAACAGATAAAAAAAATATAGGGATGCCGGTCGCAGTGGTGTGAATGAGTTGGAGACAGGCTTCCAGTGATCATCCTTCATTTGAGATATATTTCCTTTTTTATGTTGTCATTGTTGCACTGGACACACTTGTGCCTACCATGTAGGAGTTCATTTAGCCATTTTGTGATGGTCCTTTGATACTCCAGCCAGTGTAAAAAACCTGTACTCATAAAGGCCTGTTTAAATTGATCCATATGAGGCACGTTGCTCTCTGCCAGCACAGATGTGCAATTGTAAGCCTTTTTTGCCTCTGATCAAATGTTCTCTGATGATCTTAAAACAGCATGCGCAGAGCAGGAGCATGTGAGCTGATGTGAAAAGTGCCAGAAGTTGTCCATCCAAGCAAAACCACAATGTGAGGGCAACTCACATGCTCAGATGCTGTCAACAGTTCTTGACTTCCCTGGGGGGGGGGGGGGTATGAGTGTATTTACATTATGGCCGCTATAAGGGATAGTTGTAACAGTAGTGCTGTTACAAGTTCTTTTTTCCACACAGACTTTTTACGGGAAGAGTCTGTGACAGATATAATAACAGTGTTAGCAGCTAAAAATAGTAAATCCTATGATAATAGGCAGATGTGTCACTGCCCAGAAGGCTACGAAATCCTGTTGGCACAGGGAAAGGAAACCAGCATCCATGGGTGTTTGGATGGTATAGGCTATAAAGTATGAACAAATAAATGTGAAAGAAATTCAGTCTTATGCGTTGATCAATAATGGGTACTCCTTGACCTCCTGACATTTTCATCTTGAATCTGACTGATCTAACAAACATTAGGTTAGAAGTAATAAAAGGGAGCATTTTGTTTTTTTGTGAAAAAAATTTAATACATTATCTTGAGTTAAAAAGATACATAAAGCTGTTATAATGGGAAAATTATCCCTTACATAAGTTATGTAAGGGCGAGGTGTATATCTGCAGTTAATGGATTGGATGGCTTTATTTGTGATTGAACATGAGTCAAACCTTCGTGTAAAAGCATAATTACGACGAAAGAGGCATTTTTAAGATTTACCATAGGACTCACCTGAGCAGTAGCATCTCTGGCACGATACGTCGTGACGTCATGGCAGACAAAAAGTGTCGATCCTCGAGTGTGACCTAACAGGCAGGAGAGTAATGGTGGACCGCTCCTCAAGCCTTCCTGTTAGGTCGCACTCGGGGATCGGCACATTTTGCCATGATGGCGGAGCGCCGGAGATACAGCTACTAACGTGAGTTGTCCAAAAACCTTCTTTTAGTAAACTCTGTGTACACAAACAATGTTCTCAATGCTCGTGTTCATGTGTAGAGACCCTGGTGATACTACAAGCAAAGTTTCATGTTGTGTCCAACCTTCTTAGTGTTTTAAAAATAGAGATTTTGATGCTAGCATAAAAGTGCCCCTGCACTCCATTGAAAATGAGCTTGCCCGAAAACGAAACTACGGTAAATCTTAAAAGTGCCTCTTTCATCAAAATTATGCTTTTACACGAAGGTACGACTCAAATACATTCACAAATAAAGCCTTGGCTGCTTTCTGGTGAGAGTTTCACTTTAAACCAGGGTCACTTGCCAAATAAAAGAACACCAAAACCATTATTTTTTTATATTTTCGTGCATTATGGGATTCAATTATACATTTTCTGCAAGCAATAATGTGTTTCTGTGTCAACAACTGAAAGTGTGACTAATAGCTGAACAATCATTTAAATCCTTTAAAGTTCTAATGCAAGTGAGATGATGTTCTCTGCTCCAGTAAACAGGACAAACCTTTGATTAGGCTTAGCAAGGGGAGATAAACTAATCCACTCGGCTCATTGAATCCTTCGGCTCAGCTGTTAGCCAGATAGCTAACGTAATGCATTAAACAATACTCAAAGTCGATTGCTTAACATTGCATATGGTTTACAAACAAAAAATATCAATTAACAGTCTGTTTAACAACAGAACTAGCCAGCAATGTGATTGTCCCCAAATCAATATCAAGATTTTCATGAACAAATGACTGGCCATGTGTACTGTCGGCCGCAGCCTGAAGTAGCCAGTACAAGAGTAGTAGTAGAAGCAGAACAGGATGAGATGATGACTTGTGTTCAGAGGGTTTGTGTGTAGGCTATTTCCTGCAGCTTTTGTGAAAGAAGCACCATCTTTTGGTGTTCAGAGAAGTTTGGAGAATGATGCACTAATAACATATTCACCCTTTTTTTATTTATCAAATTTCTTATGTTGAGTGGTCTGCAGTCAGCTGATGCCAATGCCACTCATTTCAGGTAAAGCCTGTAGTGAATTAATTTAAAATGGTGAAGTAGTTCCCTTGGAACTACTTGAGAAGTTCCACAGACACCCGTACATCAAGAGTTACTTGACACCCTGCAGCCAGTCACAGACATTACAAAAATAATTATAAAATTAAAAATAACACGTACATCAGACTTAAGACTTGCGTGGTGTGTTATGTGACATTTTTCATAGCTTGACATTGACATTGTAGTAACTTGTATCACCATCAACATATTGTTGTCAGTTCTTTTTTAAAAATCAGGTAAGTAGATTTTATTACTTGCAAGTTTCTTGCCTGAATATTACAACAAATGATTTCCCGGAATGCGACGCTGCAGCTCCATGACATTATGTTGGAATGTATGTAACTGTCACCACCCCTGCCCTTCCCAGCCCACCCTAATATATGAAACGGGCAGCATGTATGATGAGTAGTTGAGTGGGTCCAGAATTGACTCTTGTGGCACACTGCATATTAAAGGAGCTGATAACGAAAAGTGATCAAAGCATGAAAGGGTTTTTATGATGCTCCAGTTTTGTTGCACAATTGAACAGAATTGCCATTCTCATGAAAATGTATAAAACCTCAGGGCAGGTAAGTGCCTGCATCACTTCTATAGAATCCTATAGAAACACAATGAATTTTGTGTCTGGGCATTTCTCCTCACCCTCAGTGTGGTCATGGTCTTTCAGCTAGTTGTTTTAGGATTTGCTCTGATTTTGATTCTCAGTTTATTCATACAGTGGTCCCCATCTGTCAGAGCAATAGTGATGAGCAGTGTGTGGAAGATTAGCTTGACAAATAGGCTCAGGTGCAGAGCAATCAAGTGTCTACTTGCTGGGAGAGCTGTAGCAATAATGGCAGCTTGTCCAGGATAAAGGAGCATGGTGTGCTGCTGAATAAGGGGAATTTCTGACTGCGCTGCCTCAGTATTCTGACACTCTTCAGGCCACTCAGCTGAGCAGTGTTATCTACTCATTTTTGTATCAGGTGATCTTTTAAGTCCATCAGCTCCAGTCTTGTGTTAGTGACCTGCTCCATGGTGCTGCCAGATTCTTAAATTATATCGGCACATTTGCATGGTGCCTTACTTTCCAGAACATTATGATTTGAGCTTTAGCTTTTGAACAGCAATGACCTAAGCATCAGTTTCATGTGCAAACGTGTCATTTGTCCTCATGGAAACTGGAAAGGGTTGGCAATCTAGATGGAACGAATGTCCTTATTAAATGTCATTGCATTCTGCCCAAGTGTATGTTTTAAGCCTGAAAATAAAGATGAGAGGGTCAGTGGGTCACCATAAACAGTAGAAATCGTCCTCTGGGGACCATCAATATCCATAGGTAATGACAGTACCAAAAGCTTTCATGGACAAATATGTTTACATTGAGAACATTTCGATCTGATAATGCTGCAATGGAACCAAAATCATTTGGAACCGTACTCTTTGGAATATGAATTCCCATCGCAGGTTTCATGCCACAATAACCGGTAGTTTTCTGGATATTTTGCAGTAGCTGAAATTGGGTGGACTGGCTGGGCTCTCTACTGGGTGAGTGTGTTTTCAGGCAGAGAAAGTGTGTAGAGTGTGTCCCCACTTTACCTCTGTTAATACCCTCCCCTTAAACACAGAGAGTCAGTTTACTGTACAGGGATACAGTATTCACTGAACAAGGCAGCAGACAGTCTGGGTCCCTCTACTTGGATTTCCCGGTAGCACTGACAGTGAGGCATGCCTGGAGAGCAATATCTTTAATTACAATATTTTAAGGGGATTTGATACAACCTACCTACTGCATGTGTTCAACAGCCTGTTCTCCAGAGTTACACATGTAATGCTGTTGAAGACACAACTTTGTGATTGCAATTTCTTGCCTCTTTACCCTCAGGATCACCTGCTAAAGAGAAACCCTCCAGACAACACATATCAAGATGCTGGAGACCAAACTCATGGCTTTAAACTTGTTGATGAACCTCACATCAACATCAACAAAGAAGACGAAAGAGTTCAGGACATTGACTTCTCTTCAAACATCCAAATGTCTGATGAAAATAGTGTTCAGAAAAGTGCAGCAGACTCAACCGTACATATTGTAGTCAGCACGGCCATGCCTGATTCATTGACACAAATGCATGAGGTCAAAGCTCATAATGTTACTTTACTGATGGATGAGAACATGATACCATCGATGGCAAGTAAGGAACACTTGGAGACAAATAGTCTTTTAAGAAACAATGAGGAAGGGCGGCATTCCAGTCTGCAGCAAAGGGAGTCACTACCATCTCTACCTGCTACTGGAACAGGCAACATTATCTATGGATCTGACCAGAGAATCTACCGAATCCACAAAGGTCCGACTGGTCCAATTGGACCACGGGGAAGAAGAGTAAGCATCTCTTTAGGATGAAATTAATCCGATACGCATTAATCAAGGGAACATTATTTAATACAATTTAGTGCCTAAACCATTATAATTAAGGGGGCAAAGTATAACATATGGCAATAATTTTTGTTTGTAACATTTAAAAATGAACCACCATTATTAACAGAATGTGAAGAAACTACAGTGTGATGTTCTGTCAAATATATCTGAGGAGTGTGTTGAGGAGATGTCCGCTGAAGTCAGAATGCTAACCAGCTAGCTCCAGTCTGTCCTGTCTGCTAGTACAAAGCTAATTAACAGTAATTAGCTACAGCAAAGGATTGCTAGCAAAGCAGTTGTAGGTTTCTCTAGTTATGTGCTGCCCCCTATGTTACTGGTGCTATATTTGAATTCTGGCCATATTCTTCAAATGACACCTTTAGGACTGCCCTCACATGGTATTGACATTATCTTAGAGTATGAGGCTGGTGTTATTCTATATTGTTCTTCCTGTCAACATGAAAAGACCAAAACCAACAATGTTTCAGTGTGACTCACTGTACTGTTTCATTTTCCTTCCCTGTCCTTGGCTCTAAATCTCAAACTCACTGGCTCTGTCCAAACCAACACCTTTAAAGCTCACAAGTTAGCACGTTGTAGCTCTTATTTGTTAAATCCACAGTCATGTGGAAATAGAAAAACAACAACTTGTGTTTTGTGTGAGTCTCACTCTTGTGAATGTGGAACTGTTTCAGAACCTCTGTCAGAACTCTGCAGAGGAGCTGCAAACCTCACTTTGGGTGGTACCAAAGTAACTTCGGCAGCATAAACTGTTTTTCTTTTCAATTTCAATCAAGGTTTTCAGCTTTCCCATTTCCCCTGTGCGGCTTATGTAATTACCCAAGTTAGCTCTCTTTAATGGGCCTGTATTTTGGTTGAAAGTGGAGGTTTTGGTCATTCTGTGCAAACAGTATGGTTGCATCAACCTACGTGAAGTTGACTCATACATTGGCCTGATTCAACTTGTAAAATTGCAGGGTAGAGAGAAAAACATTGCATTAATAACATGTTGGATAGACCACAGTGACCTTTTCTTTGTAAGATCATCACACTGTGGATGAGCCCAGACAGCAGGCCAGTCAGTTGCTGCCAATAAGTGGTCTACATATGTTTAAAATAGTTCAATTCAATGTTGTTCTTACAGGGATGTGCTGGAAGAGAAGGCTTTTTTGGATTTAAAGGTGATAAGGTAAGTGTTTTTAAGTAATCATAATAAGAGTATGATGATATGAGAAGACATGCACCCTGTTCCAAGAGTATAAACCAGATCCTCTTGTGTACTCCAGATGTTATCCTGTTAACTCCTTTTACTCTGCTCCATGGACAAGGGCCCATTTTAACTCCCATGTCTACACGCTGACATATAGATACATACATATAGACTCATAGTATGTCAAGAATTGTGATGGCTAAAGCAATCAGGACAAGAATGAGGTGTCAAGAGTCTTCCCCACTCAGTTACTGTTGCTAGGACTGACAAGATTGACAAAAAGAAACTTGGCAACGCTGGTTCTGTTAGCCAGATGCCGCAGCATTTATTAGATTTCTTTTTTTCTATAATGTAGCTTCAAGAAGGCTGCAGCAAGGACTATAGTATGTGATGGAAAGATGTATTAAGGACATAAAGGAGGGTATTTATAGGAATGATATAGGAGGTGCTGCTAGATAGCTTCAATTAGATGAGGACGCAAGCTCAACACATCTTTGCTTTAACTCTTTTTCTAATGTATCAGGGTAAATCCCTGCCCTCATGCTGATGCACAATATGTTACCATGGTTTCTTATTACTACATTCCACATAAAGATTGTTTATTGTTGATTTCTTTTTGGACCATTCCCATGAAAGGCAGATAAACCAAAATGGACATAGTGGTTAAGCTCTGAATCACATGTCCTCTATCATGAAGTCCAGTGGTCAGTCTGCTTTGATTTTACATCATGTGCAAACCTCAACTAAACCTCTTGTTGAAGTGGTCTCGGTCCAGTGGTTTGACCAGCACACGTTTGAATGACAGTTTAAACACCAGCCTAAACAATCTGAACCAAACACAAAAGAGACCGTTTGAAACATAGTAAGCACATAACATATGAGAGAACCCACCTTTTATCAATATCACAGTACATTCATGAAATATGTGTTTTACTTAATGGAAATCATGTGATCTTTTCTCCTGCAGGGCTCTTATGGTATTCAAGGCCTAAATGGGAGGAAAGGTGATCCAGGACCTCCAGGACCTCCAGGACTCCCCACTCTCTACCTATGGAGGAACTCTGAGGAGGACTGGACTGCTTTTAGGGTAAATCTAAATGCAACACCCACAGACCCTTGAAGATTTGGACAATGCTGTAGCAGCAGTGCTCCAGAGAGGTTGTCTCAGACCAACTCTTCAAGTCCTTACCACACGTAGTCTAATCCTGACTGCTACTGTCACCCCTGTCTTCCCAGCTGCTTTCTATCATTGAAATCACTTGAATTGTCAATGTAGTAACAATAACAATTTCTGTATTGGAACAATTCAGTGAACACATGGTGATGCCAATGCTACAGTGACAGCAGTGTGGAAGGCTCACAGGTTTGATGCTGCAACCTACAAAAGCCAACATCTGTTTCGAAAAAGTTTTATGTCCTGAAAGCAGCCTCAATAAGAAGGCGTCAGTAAAAAAAGAATCCAACTCTTGAAAGTGAACAGATTATGCAACTGTTTGTGTACTTCTACTGTATCTTATTCATATTGGTGTGATTGTTGTGTGTCTAGTTTTATTTAATAAGGTAAAAGAATCAGTTCAGTTTTTTTTTATATTTTTTTAAAAGACGAAAAAAATTTAAACATGCTTGAAGATGGAGGATTAAAGCACTAGCAGTCAGATGAACACAGAAAACAACAGTTTCTCCAGATGATTCAAACTGTCTACCCATGACACCCCTGCATGCAGATACACTACTTATGCAATGATTGAATATAGACTGACTACATAGAGATTTGGGCCTTTATTTCAGGCAGGGCTGAGTAATCCTCTCCCAGTGTGTCGACAGTGTATTTAGATGACCAAAGCTCTGTGTGCTCTCTCAAACTCTAATGAAAGGTGAAGTATCTGCCAAGAATTGTAACTGGAGCCCATCCAGACCACATGCCAGGTCAGACCCTGCATTTTGCTTTCTGACCATCCATCTGGCTGGGTCGAGCTGGCTGTGAAAGACCTTAGTGTTGCCTTCCCCTCGGAGTACACTGAAGGCTCTGACTGCTCAGTCCACAGAGACACAATGAGACTTAAGGGAGGTCCAGGTCTCTCTGCCAGGGTTTCACCTTAACGGGGTTGGCCAGGCTCCACTTTTACCCCCACTGCAGCACCATTGCCAAGACAAATATGACCTGAAGGAGCAGAGCTGGGTGGTGTAATAGACCAGAAGGACTCCTGTGTGCTGCAGTAGACCAGCGCTTCTCTTGATTCTCAGAAAGCAGTGACAGTGAGCTCTGTGCCGTATCACTTAACAACCATCAGAGCACTACAGGATGCACTGCATGGAGCTCTCAACACTCTGTCACACACTCAAGTCTTTTGGCTACATATGCAATCTCAAGTGTAACATGACATGTAGTGTGTCAACCAAGACAGTCCACCAACTGTGTTTAATAGCATTGTGCTCACTCTCAGCTTTCCTACGGAAATTGTCGTCTTTTGAGTGCATGTGCACTGTGCATTAAAACAAAGAAGACTGCAACAGAAAAAAATGCAGGAAAAAGCCAGTAGCTGCTCAAAGTGAATTATGGTGTCAGAGGTTTTATTGATGGGAAATAATCTCCATAAGGGGGCAAACATTTATCGGTTCAGTCAGTCCACCACTTTAGTCAAGATTCATTAAAAGATTTTTTTTTAAATGTTGTTTACTCTAGTGCCACACTAAGGTGGAGATTTTCAGTTAAGTATCTTTACAGCTGTTGAATGGATTGCCACAAAATGTTGTACATACATGTACATATGTTTTCTCAAACAGTGATTCTTAATGACTTTCGTGGTCCTCTGGCTTTTCATCTAGTGCAACCAGCAGGGCCCAGTTCCTATTTTTTAGATTAAGATTAACATATCTGCAAAACTAAGGACATTCCCATCAGCCTCAGCTGTACTTTGTGTTTCTGCAAGTCAGCAAATATTAACATGAAAAAAACCTAAGCTAAAATGAACAACATGATAGACAGTAAACACCACCAGTTCAACATTTTCAATGTGAGCATGTTCCTTTTGCTGTAGACTTTTGTTAGAACTTGCCCATTTAATGTATAAAATCAGTGCCTATATTTTTATAACAAACTGTCATTATGATTGGATTTTACTACCTTGATTGCCTTCAATTATAATCTCCATTATATTTGTTGTAGTATATCAGCAACTATCAAATGTCTCATTTTCACTTCTAATTGTGATTGCTTATTTTGCCAGAGATCATCTGTCTATCAAATACTCAGAGCTGGCTGGGCGGTGAGTAGCTCAGCTTTCAAACTGGATCTGAGATTATGTGAGATGATCAATCAGAGCAGGTCACTGATTTATTCCCCTGGACTCTTCAGGTGATGCCAGGTCCTCCTGGACCCATGGGTGAAATGGGCAAATCTGGCCCTCCAGTGAGTTTAACATCACTTGTTCTCACATAATGTAAAATTTCTTATGACGTTCAGATATTTGACCCTGCTTTATGTTTTCAAGTATTTTTAAGGCTGTTATTAAATTCATATTAAGGGTATTCCTGGAGATTCAGGGAACACAGGGATACCAGGTCAGAGAGGACACATGGTAAATTTTGAAATTGAAAAACCCTTTCTTTAATATTAGTAGCTGCATTATGCATTGTAGCATAATATCATGTGACTGTATATGTGTATTAGGGTTACCCTGGGCCAAAGGGTCTCCCTGGCAATACAGGGAGGAGGGGCAGAAATGGCGGTCAAGGTTTGGATGGTCATTGTGGGCCACCAGGACCACCTGGGCTACAGGTAGGAATGACCAGTTCCCTCATGAAGAGAAATCATTGCTCTGTGCTTTATTTATGAACATTTGGTTAAATGTGGTTTCCCATCAGGGTCCCAGAGGTTTCAAAGGAGAGGCCGCTTCAGCAGGGGAGAAAGGTGATGAGGTAAGCGTGTAGTTAAGTCAAGTAACCAATGATTAATTATCCATTACTTATTAATATTAGTATTAGGTTTATTGCCATTGTTGTTATAGTTATTTTTAATGTCATAGATTGTTTAGCCAAAGCTAAAAAGCTAATTTTAATTGTAATAAAATCTCTATATTCTATATTTATACTAAATACTACTTTACTTCTATTCTATGGGGTAGAGTAAGTACTCAGCACTAGTATCATAAGTGTATAAATATCTCAGCCTGTAAACAGTTCTCCTACTGTTGGTCTGAAGCTCAGTTCTGAGGCTGTTCTGCTATTAGTTTTTTAATCAATAACACAGCAATTTCTGATCAACTCATATCCATTTCAGGCTTAAATCAACACATTCAGCCTGCCACACCCACTTCTGGGTTAAATCCCACCCACAGATTAGGGATACAGATAATAGAGTGGTGAATTGCTTTTAAAATGCTTTGAATATATGAAAACATCATAACAACAACTCTGAACTCTTCAGTTCCACTGACAGTAAGTCAGCCACCTTGTTTCCAACTGTCCCATCAGTGTGTACTATGTATGCTGCATTAGCATTGAACTCCAGAGCAACCAAATGATTGGGTATTCTCAGTAAATCAAGGAAGGTTCACCGGGAGGGCACTATCCAGAAGACTTCACTCATTTACTAATCAATATGAGAAGATGAATAAACAGTAATAAAAGGTATAATCATTTTCTTACAGACACATTATGTGAATACAATATAAAGTATGCAGTAAATAATGAATAATGAAGGATTCAGACCCAGCATAGTGTACCTCTGCACTGCACTGAAATTAGGTGAGAGGTGAAAATCAACAGCTTGCTGCACCTCTGGAGCTCATCATGTTTGCTAAAGATATTTGCTTCCCTCTTCACTGTCACCATCAAGTCCAACAGAGTTCACATCAGCCCTGGGGTGTTTTACGAGTCGGTTTGTAGCCAAAATTTGTATCAAGCCACCTTATTCCCAACCACTTCTCAGTGGCCAACAGACTGCACTCGGCAGCTCTGGATATGAACTCAGTGAATCAAAAGAAGGATGTTGCTATACAAAGCATTAAGTTGTGTTTTCTCTGTGTCCTGAACTGCAGGGTTTCACTGGAGTGCCTGGACCAAGTGGAGACAGAGGGAGGCAAGGGGAAAAGGTCAGTATAAAAAAAAAATTATTTTGATGAATATCAGCATCTTCTGCTGTGATCCTCTGTGTGCCGCAGATGCCATAGAGGTTTGACTGCATCACCCTCTCCTGGCTGAAAATGTTCTGAACTTCAACTAAAGCTGCAGTATTTGAAAGTACCGCTGCCATCCCGACTGCCATTTCCACAACTGTGTGCATGTCATATTCTATGACATGTAACATTCATTTAATGTTTCCTAATCAGTTAATTAACAATTAAGTGGAATAAGTTTAAAGGTCCCATATCATAAAAAACACGTTTTCTCTGGTCTCTACACATATAAACTGGTCCTCCCTGAGCCTGCCAACTCCCAGAATGAGGAAAGCAAGTGATTCCTGCATGGTCTCTGCAGCCCACCCACTGGTAACACGGCGCTCCTACAGGCTGTTCAGATTCTGCTCCTGTCGTTACGTAACGAAAGGAGTCATTTACATAGGCCAGCCTCCTCTGTGTGATGATATCCGAGAGGGGGGCGTCCATCCCCGAGGTGAAGTTCACACAAGATACACAAATTGCTTGGTTGTTGGTTGTATAAATCAACATCGGTGCCTATATTCTGTCCCAGCTACAGAACAACAGAAGAGACAGTGGTTGCGTTTCATTTTTAACAACAACGTGCCGGCTACGCTTCCTGTTAGCTTGTATGTGTGTGCTAACCACTTCACGTCGGACTGCTTCAGTAAAGAGGTTCAGTATAAAGCTGGCTTTGCCTCGACACTGACCCTCGTAAAAGGATCAGTCCCAACCATACCGGACCCAGCAACTGCACCCGAGCCACAGGTAAGTGTCGCCATGTTTTGATGGTATTTACAGTTGCCTACGAGTATGGTGAAGTCAGCTGGAAATTGGTCCCCTTGGTCCGCTATGCAATGGCGTTTGAAGCGAATTTAATGTTAATAATATCACAAGGGAGCTTGGTTGTCACAGTAAAAAGTCTGGAAACATGTGCAGACTGGAGACAGAGACGATGCGAACAATGTCCAAGAGTTTGGAGACTGTGTTGGAGACAAACACAGCTTTCGCCAGCTGTTAGCCATTAGCTACATGGTAGTAAATGTAACAACACATACGCACAAACTAAGTAACATATTCAGACACACTAACCATTCAGAAATGTCCTGCTGCAGCCGCAGAATCTGTATTTCAGATTCTGGGTCAAACTGGTATGGTTGAATGACAGCATCTCAGCGAGCCATAGCGTTACATGCACCATAAACATTAGCACATAAAACCCCTAGCGTAAGCGGCATTGTCTCCCTGAGAGGGGCGTGTAGCAGGCAAGGTAGGCGTTGACAGACAGAGCTCATTAGCATTTAAAGGTGCAGGCACAGAAACAGCCTGTTCTCAGTAGAGCTCACTTGAGCGACTTTAGACAGCTGTTCAGGACCACGGATGGGTTTGGGGCAAAACATTTCTGTCACGTTTAGGATAAAGGGGGAAAAACTAAAAGGCTTTGGAGATAGGAGTTGGACCCAAATGCAGTTACACACGGGGGGCAAGGATATGGGGAAACAAAAGGCAAGCTTTAATTTAAAGCTGAACAAGAACAACAAAAGGGGGCTAGACCAAAAACTAGACAAAAGGGACAAAAGCAAAGTAGCAACCAAGATAGCTAAACAAAGTGCAAACCAAAAGTACAAAGTTAAAAACAAAAGCAAAGTTCAAATCAAAAGGCAAAATGCAAAACTCAAGTCCAAAAACACATACCATGGGGAACTGGGAACAGACAGGAGCAGGCGCATGAAAGGGAGCATGGACACAGACAGAGGCAAACAATGACCGGACAAAGACAAGAGGGAAAGCAGAGACTTAACATAGACACTAACGATCAGACAAGGAACAGGTAAGGAGAGAGAGGAGGGAGGAGGCCAGGTGTGGTAATGAGCAGGGGAGGAGCACAGAGGAGAAACATGGAGGGAAACAAAACTACAGACAGAGGAAGACAGAGGAAAAAACCTAAGACACTTAAAGGACTAGAGACACAAGACACAGGGGAACTTAAAGGACACATGAGACATGGAAAAACAAAACATGAGACACAAGACAAAAGTCATGGAAATCAAATGCAGGAGAATACAAGACACAAAACCAAAATCTGAACATAACAAAAGGACATGAATCTACAGTCATGACAATTTCAAATACAGTGTTGTTGGACCTCTGACAGCTGTGTGAAATTAATGAAAATAATATGGGACCTTTAACATTAAATATTCCTGGGTTCCCTACTTAAGGGAAAAACTAATCATTTTCAAATGTGCAGTTTCAGTATACATTGGTAACAGTTGAAAATATGAAACAATTTATTTAGTTTGAATGTTGTCTTTGTACTCTCCAGGGATCTAAAGGGGAGCCAGGAGAAGATGGACCTGTTGGCCCACCTGTAAGAGAGACGACTAGTTGATTGTATTTAAAAGGGAAGTTTACTTGTCATGGGAAGTTACACCAAAGTCCGTTTTAGTTAAGGCTTGCCACTTGGCAGCCATCTTGACAACTCCCCTGGGCAGGGAGAGGGAGCCAGGACTTCTCTTTTAGTGGTTACCAGAACATAAACAGTTTAAAAAGCTTTTTCTAGCAGGTTGTACTTCTACTACACATGTGCATGGTTTCACAACACCTACTCCTTGTACAGCTCAATTCAGAATTAGAGATGCACCGATCGATCGGCAACCAATCGCAATCGGCCGATAATGCCCCTATCGGTTTTGATCGGAGTTCTCAAAATAGATCACATCAGGCCGATCAGATGACTTTAAGTATAAAGACAGTGCATTAACTGCATGCAGGGATTTCATGGCCGCCGTTGCCCCGCACTTTGGCCCGTGAAAAGAAAACTCACCGTACGGCCACAGTGGCCTCTGTGCCCCTGGCCCGGCCCCGGTCAGCGTAGCGAGCTTGCCCTGAATTACAGCAACCTGAGTGCACAGTAGTCACTCACAGTAACTTCAGTGAGTCCGCGGTTCGCGCAGGTGGAGTCTCATCATCACGATGATCTCACGTGAAAGCCTCTCAAACAGCAGCAGCGTCTCAAAACAGAAGAACCAAACTTACAGCACAGCGAGCGAGCTCAGCCGGTTTTGACATGATACGTAACTGACTTATGTGGTAGGATTTAGTCCGGTAAAGTTGGAAATATATTCACAGATTCGAACTTCCCGGATCAATAACTCATAAGTGAAACCTTGTTAAAACACAAACGACGGCTCTTTCCTACCGTAGTGAGGAAGACAACGAGCTACAACCGTATTTTCATCAAAACGAGCGTCTGGACATTAACTCTGGTCTGTATGGTCAGCCAGCTGTGAGACGAGAGCGCAGGGACCGTCTACAAAGTCCAACACTGAAAAGAGAAACTACAAAAAATTCAATAACTTCACTATTATTCAGAGTGTAGTGTCACCAAAATCACTCCACACATCAGTGGTCTCCTGCTGGTTATTCTACAATTTTTTGTTTGGAAAAAATTTGCTTTGCCATAATTTGGGGGAATTTCTATTGGGAGAAATATTCAATAACACTAATATTCAGTGAGGTGTCACAAAAAACCCCTCACCCTAACCCTACTTAACAAAAACTACTTTCTAATGTAACTTTAACTTGATTTTGGTATAAAAAAATTGTTTTAATACACAATCCATGTCTTATTATAAATTAGGATGTTATGGTATCAGTGTGAAAGGTAAATCAACACATTTTACTCAGTGGCCTTTGTGCCCTGTCATGTGGCCTTGGAGCCCCTGAAAAAAAAACTGAAGGCCAAATGGACTTGCCCCTAAAATGACAAAATTCCCACCCTGACTGCATTCCCACTAGTAAGCTACAGTTACTCTGTGTAAGCTGAGTCCAAGTTGTCTCTAAGAGCCACTAGAGTGTGAAATATTGCACATTGCCTCAGCCTGCAATAAAACGGTGGTCAATTCATGATACTTTCTCATCTCCTAATTTTTATACTTAATAATACAATGTCAATGTTGTGTAAGAAGAATCATTAATTAAATATATGAAAGTTACACAAGACAACAATATAGAAAAATTTATGGATTTGACGCTGTGATCGGTGATCAGCAATATCGGGATCGGCAGATACTGCTTTCAGTGATCGGCCCCAAAAATCCTGATCGGTGCATCTCTATTTAGAATGACATGCCATGACTCCATGAATTCATCAAAACACTTAGACAAATGTGAGTTTGATGTGTAACATATGAACAAGCTCACCTTTCATAGTAATCCTGAGCATTAGCTTGACATCCTCCTCTTCTGTGCCCATTAGAAGTCCGTCTGCACCTGCAGTCTGATAAAAAGAAAATAAAAAAGAGGAAGAATAACCATGATGATGTTATCATCTCAGACAAATTTGTAACATAAAGTGTGCATTACAGCTGTGGGACAAAGAGCTTGAAATACATAGTCATTTACCTCATGGATGATCCATCTGCTTTTAGCACCCTTGCTCAGACCAACTCAGAACAAAAATCACTATGTTCTCCTTATTTCTACTGTTGTGTAAATCAGTGTGAGATGGATGTATACTTAATAATCAACTTGACTTGATGCAAACTTTAACTTTACTAACTGTGTTTATCAGGGTCCTTTAGGTAAAAGAGGCATTCAGGGGCTTCCTGGATCTCTGGGACCACAGGTAGGATGTCTCTTACACTGTATTGCTCGCATTCTCCTCACTGAAGTGTCTTACTATGTTCACTTGTACTTTTTAATCAGGGGGACTCTGGGCATGATGAAATGAAGGGTCCTCCAGGCTCAATGGTGAGCTTGAAATTGTGCCTGTACTTGCCTCACAGTGTTCTTGTTGAACTAATGATGAACTGCTTTTGATAAAGAGATGACTAGAAACACTTATTTTTAGTTGGACTTTTTTAGGGTGCACCAGGGGCTACAGGCAGTATAGGACCACCTGGACTGAATGGGTCTGAGGTGAATTCATATGCAAAGCTTTACCATTTTCCCTTCAAATTGTTTAAATTTAAGTCAGTTAATTAAAAAAACAAATATGGTTGTTTACATAGTTTTTTCATTGCTCTCTACAGGGGGATAAAGGTCCAACTGGTCCACGCGGTCGTAAAGGACCCCCAGTATGTTTTTCAATTCACCTATTAGACTTCACATAAAGTACTGATGGTCACTCAGCAGAATAGATAATTAATCTGCATCTTTAACAGGGCCCGTCAGGATTAGCAGGAGAGACAGGCTCACCAGGACCGAGAGGGAGTCAGGTAAATTTCATGAGTATGGCATCCTACCTTTATAGACACATACACACATAACAAACATCAATCAAGCAAATTGAATATTATAATGAGAGTGGTTATTTATTATAGGACATTACAAGGCCTAACTATTAATAGAAATGGAGAGGCATAACTCAACAAACTACAATATCCACTTCCTTTGAGTATATGTGGAAAATTGACAAACCTGTGCCTTACGGCTTCATTTGGCCCCAAAGTGTGCCACATTATCATAAATGTTATGTTCTAGTCACAGTTTCTTAAAATGTGTTTTTGTCAGGGTCAGCCCGGCTATGATGGCCTTCCTGGTCCAAAAGGGGATGTGGTAGGTTTTGATGCGATCATCTCCAGATGAATATTTGCTCAGTGGGCTAATCGCATCGAGCTTGTACTGTACTGACACTGTTTCCTTTGTTTTCTCTGACAGGGTGAAATAGGTCCCATTGGAACAAAAGGATTTCCTGGCAATGAAGGGCCCATGGTAAATAATATGAATCCATTACTCTAATGTTTAATTCCAGTTTTCAGTTACTCAGTTCAGATAATACTGTCTCAAAATTCCATATGTTCTACTGTTAGTAGAAAAGTTGTGAAAAGTTCCTGGCTTTTGGTGTGTTTCTTTGGATCTAGAGTGTAGTCTGCATGAATTGTTGTCTTAAATCACAGAAACTGATTTTAGACTAGACTTGGACTTGTTGGCTGTGAGACTTGACTTACTTGAATCTTGACTACTAGAAAACTAGACTGGTCTCTAGATTTGTCGTCCCAAGTTTTGACCTGAATAAATACTCAACAACACAGGATATTAGAAATACCGGGGTCCAAATTTTACATTTGCTATGTGGTAGAGGGTACTTTTTGGGCCCCCTCCATTCTAGAGTGGTCCAGGGGCATGATCACCCGTAAGAGAATTAGAAAAATGACCCCTTAAATGATGACTTCTGGGGAATTTTGAGAAAACTGGTTGATTGATAAATTGAGATAAATATATTTCATACATTATAGCACATTACAATACAGCCTATTAGGCCTAAAGACAACAGGTTATTATATTCAACTCATTTGTAGAATAGCAAAGTAGTCTATATACGCAAGACTGAACCATATAGTGGTGAAATATAAAGGCCATCATGATAATTTGCCAATGGAACTTTACAATTATACCTCTCTGTCTCTCACCTCCATCACCTCTCTTTCTCTTTCTCTCACTCTCCTTTCCAGTACAAAAGTTCAGCTTTGCCTGACAGAGTCTGTTCATGTTCATCTTTCATCAGGGCTAGCTACTGGGCAGAGTTTACACAGATGACGCAATCCAAGGATAAAAAAGCACAGACGTTTTCATAACAACGCATTTTTACACCACTCTTTGTAACAGTCAGTAAATTTGCGTTTGTAACTTTATTACCATACCTGTTTTAACTGATGCTGTGTAGACACTAGTCTTCTTCGAAACTGACTTAATAAGTACGTCCCTGCCTCTCCTTTGACAAACACACTGACCTGACGCCAGCTGGACTGACTGATAAAGATGTACATTTACAAAAATATTTGATCAAACCAGGGCTGTCAAAATTTTTTCTTAGATTTAAGACTTATTTCATATCATACATCGTTTTTTTTTTCTTCAACAATCTGTTTATTGAATTTTCAACCATATCAAAAATAGCAGGAACAATAGATATGTATGAATGTACGTGAGAGTCCATTTTTTCCATAAAACCTGTATAAAAACAAATTATAAGAGAATGTTTAAGGACGATGGCTCAAACGTACATATTGAATATTCAAGATAAATGAATGTACATAAAACAGGTTTAAACAGGTAAACATAAACAGGTTTGTAAATATATAAATAAAAAGAGTAAAATATAGCCTGCATGATGAAACAACATCAGCTGCAAAAAATGCTTTGTAAAGATCAATAAAGAATTAATTCAATTGCAGAGGTAATGACTAAACTCCCCTAGCTGTGTCCAACATACTAGATAAGTCCTTGTCTCTAAGAAAATTTATAAATGGGCCCCAGATGTGTCGAAACTGTTCTTGCTTATCTTTAATTGTGTATGTGATTTTTTCCAAGAGTAAACATCTTGACATTTCCTTAAGCCACTGTCCAATGCTTGGTCTATGGGAACTTTTCCATGTTAATGCTATTGATCTTTTAGCATGTAAAAGACACAAGTCTATAAATATCTGTTCTCTACGTTTTATTTTATGTCCTTTTGGATAGATGCCAAGAATAAAGAATCTAGGATCTGCTACTAAATGGATTAAAAGTAACTCTTGAATAATATGACTCACATCTGACCAAAACTCCTTAATCCTTGGGCATTCCAAATGCAATGAAAAAGTGTTCCTTTCTCTTAACCGCATTTGATACATAAATCTGGAAAGTTACGATTAAGTTTGTTCAGTTTCTCTGGTGTGTAATACACTCTCATTAGCCAATTGTATTGCAGGAGTACCATTATTGTATTGGCTGTTTGAGTTTGAGCCCTCTTACATGCCTTGTACCATTCTTCAATTGTCAGTTCGCCCTGTAAATAATTTTTCAGTGCATTAAACTTAGATTCTGTGGATTCCAGTGAGTTAGTCAACAACTGCTAATGTACAGGTAGATGGTATTTCCTGCTTGGCATTGCTGCCTGTCGCACCTCCTCCGGTGCCCACAGGTCAGCTGCAGGGTTATCAGCTGGGAACCACCGTTCACCAACATTTCGCTCCTTTAATCAATAGAACGTCTCCTGGTGGCGGAGCAGTGACAAGGACGTCTCCCTGTCACCCCCTGCAGCTGATAGAAGTTACCCCCTGCGGCTGTTGTCGGGGTTAGGTGTTCTTTCCCCAGTTCCTGTCCTTCCTCCTCAGCCAGAGCCAAAAGCTGCCTTTCTCGGCCTCCTCTGCCAGCTCCTTTGTGGCCTTCCTCAGCTTCCCTCCAGTCACTCCTGCATCCCTCAGAAGGCGTGTGGTTGACAGCCCCACATAGCCTCGGCAGCCAACCTCCACTGGGTAAATGGTGGACTTCCAGCCAGCCTCCCGGCATTCAGCAGCCAGCTCAGAGTACTTGGCCTTCTTGCGCTCATAGGCGGCCTCAATCCCCTCTTCTGAAGGCACCGTCAGCTCGATGAGGTGCACCGCTCTTGCCTTGTTGGACCACACCACAATGTCAGGGCGGAGAGATGTAGTTATGATCTCCGTGGGGAACCGGAGCTGCTTGTTTAGATCGACCCTCATGTCCCACTCCAGGTCAGGGGAAAAGGACCTTGATGTCTCTCTTGGCCTGGTGTATCTTTGTCCGTCCCCTTCCGTGACAAAGCTGGTGTAGTTCTCTGCTGGTGTTGATTCTTTGCTGCCCTGTCGACAACCCTCCAGCACCTCGGCCAGTTTCCTCAGGACCTGGTCCTGACACCATCTATAGCTCCCCTGGGAGAGTGCGATCTTGCAGCCTGACAAGATGTGCTGGAGGCTTGCATTGGGGGCATTGCAAAGTGAGCAGCTTTCCTCGTTCCCGAACCATTGGTGAAGGTTACGAGGACAGGGAAGTGTGTCATAAGTTGCTCGAATGAGGAAGCTGATCCTTGCCTGTGGGATCTTCCACAGGTCAGACCAATTGACGTTCCGGTTGACAATTCCCTCCCAGGTTGTCCGGCTTCCTTGTTGGCCCTGTGACACAGCCTTGATTTTGTAGCACTCTTCCTCTATCCTCGACACCTCCGCCACCACCATCTCCTTCCTCTGCTTGCGGTTAGCCTTGGACCAGAACCGTGGCGTTTCTCCCCATCCTAGCCCTGCTCTTCCTGCCTGGACTATGCCCATGATCTCTCGGTGGTGCAGCCTACTGACAGCTTGGTCGACCTCAGCTTGGGCGTTCCACTTTCGGCCAGTGGGAACCTTGGCGTTGGCCTTCCTCACTGACTGGTCAGTGGACTCTCTTAGTTCGAGAACCAGCCTGGTCTTCTCCTGCATGTAACCCAGACTGATGGACTGCAGTGGAAGCTGCAGTGCATTCTTCCCGAAGAGGCCCGTTTCAGAAAGGCACCGTGGCAGACCCAGCCACTTTCTGATGAATGAGTTGGCTTTTCCATCCATCTTACTCACGGTGGATGAGGGGATCTCACTCATTTTCAGGGGCCACATCACCTTCCTGTAGAGTGTAAACTGGTAGCACCAGACCTTGTACTTCCCAGGGAGTTGGCTCTGGTCGATCTTTGCCAGCCCATCCGTTAGCTGTTTCATTACGGTCCTCCCCATCTGTTTGTCGGACAGCTCTGCGGTGTACTGCCTCCCTAGGCTTTTTATCGGTTGCTCAGACAGGAGGGGGATTTTCTCTCCCCCGACGACAAAGATGGTGTTGTCGTTTCTGACTCCCCTTCTGAGTGACAGGCTACGGGATTTGGAGGGCTTTTTCAAATTGCACACTTCTGATATGATTCCCCTATCAAGAGGGTTCTTAATTAAAACTTTCTCTAATGAAGATAAAGAGGGAATGTTGACGACTTGCTTTTGAGTAGAACCAGTGCTTTCCACAAGCGCCGGCTGCCGGCCATATAGTCGACTACACAGTTAACTCCAGCCGGCTACTTTAATGACTATTATTTTTCGATTTTAATAAAGTTAAATGTTTTTCTAACAGACTGACAATAATGTCAAACTGAACCGCACTCATTAAAATTGTGATTCGCTGTGCTTGTACTGATAATAATCACAAATTACTCCGATCATCGCCGACTTCATTGATCACAAGGGAGAGAAACTCATCCGCGGCCCCGACACGCGGTGTGTGCGCGCGCGCACTCAGCGGAGTCAGTGTGTCGGCCGTCGAAGGCAAGAAGCAGGGCTCACCATAATACGCTTATTTTGTCACCGATAATCCACTCTTCTCTTCCAGCGTCCATTTAGCAATACCTGCGACACGTGCTGGCATCAAAAAACACTGTCGGTTGTACAAATGAAACCAAACGGACTCTAAGAGTGTATTTTCATTAGTTGCTAAGGGAGAAACGTTCACTGAGTGTTTAATTGTGTAGCCACCACTGCAGACTGTGAAGGTGTCATGCACCGACAATAAGATATTTACAAGCCCAGAACGCCTCATGATGCAATATTATGTGAGCTTGTATATTTATTATTTTCAGTTCACAGTTTTTATTGGTGCATTAGCGTCTGGCATACTTAGTTACACTAATGAATAAAAGAAGATGCGATATTTTGTAATAATAATAATAATATAATATATAGAGTAGATATTGATGCTGATAATAATAATAATATTAATAATAATAATAATAATAATAATAATAGAGCAAATGTCTGAGAAATTAATATAGGCTGCCTGTTCTGCAGGCACACTTAGGCTAATAATAATAATAATAATGTAACATTATTATTATTATTATTACATTTAAGACCAGTGTATAAGATCGTACACCCCCCTCCCCGGCTGGCTACTTATGTATTATGGCTGGCTAGTCTGTGTCTTAGTGGAAAGCCCTGGTAGAACCTATAAAGCATCTGAGCTGTAGGTATTTAAAAAAATGTTTACGAGGACTATTATAACTATCAACCAGCTCTCCAAATGATTTGATATTTCCATCCTCTGAATCAAATATGTCAGCAATTAAGCGTAATCCTCTGTCAGCCCACATTTAAAGCCACCATCATCCCTCCCTGGTATGAAATAATTATTTCCCCATATTGGACTGTATTGAAAAAGAGTTTGCGTTTCCTTTAAGTATTTTTGCACATCATACTATACAGCAACCATATTTTTAACGATGGGGTTCTGTGTTTTTTTAAGTAGTTTTTTAGGATTATCTGAGTATATGTATGCTGGTAGCTGAGGCTTTAAAGAAAACGATTCAATATCTTTCCATGCTGGTGAGCTGTCTGATGAATAATAAAACCTCATAGACCTAATTTGAGTTGCCCAGTAATACCATAGCAGGTTTGGGCATTTCAGCCCTCCCCTGTCGAAAGGTAAGTATAGAAGGGATAAGCGAAGCCCGGGACATCTATTTTTCCAAATAAAACGGTTGAACACTTTTTGAAGACTAGAAAAAAAGTTTGAAGGAGGCGGCAAGGGGATATTCTGAAAAAGGTACAATAATTTTGGCAGGGTGTTCATTTTGAAAATATTAATTCTACCTATTACAGAGATCGAAAGAGATGTCCATTTATCAACTGATTCAAAGATGGACTTCACCACTGGTGTATAATTGGTTTGTACAATTTCCTCTAGCTTGTTGGTAATTTGAATTCCCAAATAAGTAAAGCTGTTAACAATCTTAAATTGGTTAGCGTGAATAGGGGGGTTTTCTCTTTCAAATGAGTTAAGCAGCAAAATGGATGATTTGAGGGTGTTAATTTTGTGACCGGAGATACTACTGAATCTTTTCATAAAGTTCCATTAGAGCCGGAATAGAAACACTTACATTGTCTGCAAAAAGAGCTATGCGGTGTTATAGTTGACCAATACATATTCCGGAAATCAGTGTGTGATTTCTTATTGCCATTGCTAGAGGCTCTATTGCTATTATATACATCCTTTTTTTGACTGTCATAAAAGTCTAGCGTAAACTCTGCCAGTGGGTAGGCTAGATTTTCATAGTTTATTAATCTGTGGTTGGGAGGGATGACTTACAAATACTCTGGTGTCTCTGTCTGTATTAAAAACATCACTGGTATTGATCTGTTGTTTTTTTCTCTTTCGTTCTTGCCTTTAGGTAGGTTCATGGTTGGTTTGCTTTTGCAGTGTTCCCCATCATCAGTTGAAAGAAGTGACAAAGTAATACTTTGTTTCACTGACCGCAGCATTTAATTCAGAGTCTACCAAAATGATTCTCTCTATGTATGTAGGCTAATAAACCAATGTTATTCTGCAGTACAATGCTTTTGCATCTTTCAAGTAGAGTTATGTTTAGGTAATTTTCGACCTAAAAAGAAATGCCTAGGTCCGGACCTCGGTGGCCTCAATGCTGGGTACGGTATGGCCATGAACAATAGAAAGAACAGAACAGAAAACCGGCAGTCATTGCATGGCCCGAGATCCCAAATATGTAATTATTAGGTTAATGCATTGAACGGATTTTTGAATACCATTAAGACAGCTTTGAAAGTAAACTGCTTAAATTAATGTTATTTTAGCATTTATCATTCAGCTTTAAACCTAAAAGACTAAGAGCTTTACTTGCCAGACCGAAAAGGCACAGGTCTCCTTTAAGAAGACTTGTACTTGTCTCTACTGACTTGAGCTGACTTGAAACATACTGTAATTTGACTGGACTTAAGACCTAAGACAAAACTTTAGAGTTCAACAAAAGTTGAGACTGGAAGTGGACTTGGACTTGTATCAACTGATTAGGGACGAGAGAACTTACCCTAACAGGTCGATGGTACATCTGTGGCCCTAATTGTTGCTGTATACCCCACAGTGGTAGCAGTAGTCAGCCCTTGATGGCATTCGTTTTTTTTGGTAAAGTAAGTAAGTAAATCAATATGTGAGAGGAGAAACAATGGAAGGGAAAGAAAGGGAAAGCTCCTTGAGCCTATCACTGTAGTATCCAAGATTTCAATGTTCTTGAATACAGTTTTATTATCGTATCCATACAACTGAATCACCTTAAACCAAAACAGCCATTCCGACACCTATAAATATCGAGTCAATCACAGACATTGTCCCTCTATGCATTGTTCCAAGCAAGCATGTTCATACTTCATGGTTTCTCTGCTTGCTCTTTTAGGGGATGCCTGGAAGTCCTGGTCCAAAAGGATTTACAGGTGGCACAGTAAGCAGTATAGTCTTCTGTTTTAAATTAAATGTCTTTGTTAACACTCAGGATTGAGGTCAGTGATTATTAAAGCTGTATTAGTCAATTTCTGTCCATGAGGGAAGAACTTTAGGTTCCTTCTGTAACCCCAGTTCTCTGATGGTCATGAGTCAGATGTCTCACTATGGAATATGTCCCTTCGCATATTCACAGGCACACTAATACCAGGGTGCCAGCCCTGAGTGGCTGACAGTCATGGCATTTAACTCAGGGCCCTGTATTTTATAAAAGACTGACACAGCATCACTTGTCATTTAAAACCAGCACATATGTATCTTCTCGCTTCGCACAGCAGCAAGAAGGTCTGGTAAGACAGGTCACTCATGCTATTTAGAGAACCAAGGTTATGGAATGTCTCTTTCTAAGCATCCGTTTTGATGTCAAACTATTAATTATTGTATCAAATTAAACCACTCACGGGCCATTGCGAGTCCACCCTTGACACAAACAGGTCCACTGCTGCGCATATCTGATCCACTACAGCCAGATGCATACTAAATACTACTAAATACACACTAAAGTCAATATAAACTCGATACAGACAACGCTCCAATATCTACAAGTGCAGCAAGTCTTTTGCATGTACGAGTGGAAACACCAGCAATCTTTCTAAACAAGTAGTGAGAGTACATCACAAGTCATGACTGGCAGCCAGTCAGGTCAGGCATAATGCTGTTCATGTTTCTGTGAATATGTGAGGGGGAGTAACCCATAGTGGGATATTGAAACGACTACTATGAAAGAGAAACAAGAATAATCTGACACAGAGCAGTGATATACTGCCTTCTCAAGCCCAATTTTAAATAAAGACTATAGTGGGTTAAAGGTTAATAATAAATTCAACTGAATCAAGCTGAAAATGATGAGTCAAACTCAGACAGGGTAATAAAGGTAAGCAATACAATGACAAGTACAAATGTAATGTAATGTTGATGTGCAGGGCTTCAGAGGACTGATTGGTGACAAAGGAGAAGCTGGACCGAAAGGAGACAGAGTAAGATCGAATTGATGATTGAATGTAAAATCAAACAAATGTAATAGGTCTTGGGTTAGCTGAACTGCATGATTTTAGTGTAATGTGTAAATTAAAGGAAAAGTTCACCCAATTATGAAAATAGTTTTGCAGTCACAGTGAGTGTCACAACAAAACAGTGTTGCATCATTTTCCTATAACACTGAAGTAGATGGAGACTTGTTTTTAAATATCAAAAATAATAAAATAATAAAATATATACTGATTCCATATAGCTCTTCAAGCGTGATCCAAGTCTCCAGAAGCCCTGAGATACCAAATTGATTGAAAAGATGTTATTTACACCCTCACCTCGAGCCTTCACACCCACTTCAGGCAAGGGGCATGGTATGTGGGGAGGGTTTAAATAACGTCTTTTCAAATCAATTTGGCATCTCAGACCTTCTGGTGACTTGGATCATATCAGATGAGTTGTATTGAGTCCCTTTTGTTTTTTAATATTTTCGCAGTTTAATGACAGTAAACAAAGGAGATCACATAGGTATAACACCATTTTATGGTCCAAAGCTCTGATGAGTAATTGTTCCCTTAGGGCCCACCAGGTGATTCAGGGATCCAGGGTCAGCATGGAGAGAGGGGTGAACATGGCAGCACTGGTCCTCCGGGGATGAGAGGTCAACCTGGGACCCAAGGAGAAAAGGTACTGATCCACATATCATCAGTAATCTCCTTTGCTTTAGTATGAAGCAACACTTCAATGCCAGACTGGCAGTAACTGATGCAACTACATAATGAATAGCTTATAAGGGGACTTCATTGTATGTTAACAGTCAAATAAATGTTGTCTAAGTTTTAACTACCAGTTATGAGGCGTCACCAACTTAACTAACTCTGTCACTTTATTTTTGCTTGTGGCTATAATAGGAATACGATTTCAACATTGTTGCATTTTAAGCATTTGTATATGTTGTGGGTATATGAGCATGTTCTGTGATAATTATGTGTTCTGTTTAATTCTAATGATTTTATGGGTCATGTCTCCTCAGGGTGAAGATGGAGAGGCAGGTCACACGGGTGAAGTTGGGAAACAGGGGCCAAAGGTTAGAGGCTTTATTGCTGCCTGGTCAAGGGAAGCTAATAAACTGGAACCATATGTGTCACAGCTTATTGTCCACAGTGACATTTATTACAGTATACTGCACTTGCAGCAGAAAGACAAAGCTTTTAAACAGAGTGACGAGGACAGATGGCCAGTGTTACTGCTCCTGTTAGTGCAGTATAATTGATACTAATTTTAGTACCTCTATTACTGGCACTACTTCTTCTTAACAACGATAAGCAAAGGTGTGTACTCATCAGTGTGATATTAAATATATGTGAATCAACAGCAACATGTGCACAACTATACAAAAAACTGTAATGCACTGCAACTGTAATTTCTCTATCGTCTCGAGACTATCTCTCCACTCCGTTACATATTCCATATGTACGGGGCATGACCCCCGCTGCTTGTCAGGGCACTTGGATATTTCTTTAAGATACACCGGCTTGCCCGGCCACGCCCCATTGCGTAGCTACAAAGCACCTGCGCCGGCGTGTAATCACTGATTGTTTGATCTCCACTTGTGTGTCAGGGTGCAGTGTCACACAATCTACAGAAAACAAAAGGAAAGTAAGGAAAAGTAAGGAAAGAGAGGAAACTGTACAGCTGTGTATCCGCTTTCCAGAGTGTAAGTCGGGGCGTCTGTCTCTGGCAGCCTCCCTGGATTGCTGTGCAGAACTCTTCCTGTCCTCTTTCAGCGGAGCCATCATCCTGCCCAGTCGAGCCGGAGGTTCTCTGGCTCCCGGCAGTGGTGGCTGTGGGTTCTTCCCGGCGTATTGCTCGCGGCTTGTGAGCTGACGCGCTCGGTAGGGTAATTACACATCGTGCATCTGGTCTGGGCAAGCCGGAGGTCTCCGGCCCCCGGCCTTGGCGGCGTCCTCTCCCCGGCGTATTGCCCGCGGCCCACGGGCTGACGCGCTCGGCGGTGAACGTCTCTCCCAGTTCAAGCACTCTCCCGCTCCCCGGCGTATTGCTCGCGGCTCGCGAGCTAACACGCTCGGGGGATACGCGCTGAGTATTGTCAGTGTCCTCTCTCCAGCGTATTGCTCGCGGCTCGTGAGCTGACGCGCTAGTGGGGTACACATCGCGCACCTGGTCTGGGAGCCGGAGGTCTCTGGCTCCTGGCCTCGGCAGCGTCCTCTCCCCGGCGTATTGCCCGTGGCTCGCGGGCTGACGCGCTTGGCGGCAAACGTCTCTCCCAGTTCAAGCACTCTCCTCCCATCCCCTCGTGAGCGTACGGCCCTCACAGCGGCCGGCACGCAGAGTACACTCAAAAACAAATAATAAACAAGAGGGCTGCGGTGCTACCGGCTAGCAGGTAAACAGGAAGTGGCGAAGTACTTCCGGTTTCCGGCCCCTGGCAGTATGGCAGACCAGGAGGGACATTGCTGTGTGGGTTGCGGGGCGGCCATGCCCCTAGAGGATGGGCATGATAACTGCGTGCTCTGTTTGGGACACGAGCATGCTCTTGTCTCTAAGGAAAATCCTCAGTCGTGCATGGATTGCTTTATTCTGCCTGCATGCACTAGGGAGGCTTGCTTGCTTTTTTGCTGCAAAGCATGCGGGCTCCCATGTTTCTGAGAGGCCGAGACAGAAAATTGGGAGAATGGCGGCAGCCTCAGAGGGGAGGAGGAAGTATTTAGGAGCCTGGCAGGCCCCATTGCCTCCACTCCAGCCTATGGTGGTCCGGCCTCCGCTTAGCTCTTTCCCGCCCCCGGCTTCGGGGTCAGGCAGGGAAGAAGAAGGAGCCGAGGAGGAGGACGTGGATGTGGAAACCGTCTTTTCCTCTGATGACAATGACCTCTCTTGTGCACAGCACACAGAGAGGGGGGTTGGCCCACCGGTTCGAGGAGGTGATTAACAGGGCTTCCAGCCCTGCCTGAGAACCCGGGGGCCACATCTTCTAGGTTTGAGGAGGGTATAGAGGTGTGCCCTGCATCAACCCAGGTGCCCCTCCTACCTGTCTTTAAAGAGCTGCTGTGTCAGCAGTTCCAGTCTCCAGCTGCTACCCACAGGTGGTCTGCGGCATGTCGCCGTTTCTCCAACGTGCATGATAGGGACCAGATTGCCTGTGGGCCACTTCCCGCAGTGGACCGAACCCTCACTCCACTAGTTTCTCCCTCCAGCTCCATCCTCGGTAATGCCACCTGCTCTAGCAAGAACTGCAGGGTTATGGATAGTCTGCTCGCTAAGCTACATAAGGCTATGGCGGTGCAGACTCGCTTGGCCAATACCGGGGCCATTTTGTCACTCTACCTCCGCAACTTGTCTCATCAAGTTCATGCAGACACCAGTGTTGGCGAGGGGCTGCGGATGGCCTCCTCATGCCTCTCCTCAGTGATGAAGGAGCAGGCTGAGGCAGCAGGCTGTGCCTTAGCTTCCTTCTGGGTGGTCAGGCGCCACCTACGGCTGTCTCAGTCCCAGCTTCAGCAGGGGGATAGAGACTGCCTGCTTAAGGTGCCAGTGGAACCCACCGCAATGTTTGGGCCCCACGCTACTGCCTTAATACAGCAGGCTCAGGAGAGCCGTCGCTGTGCGAAGGAGGTCTCAGGTGGCCTGGCCAGGCGCGTCACGGGCTCTGGGAGGCCAAGACCGCCTCGGCCTCAGCCGGCACCAGAAGCCCCAACATGGGGTCAAGGGGACCTTAGACACCAGTTGGAGGCTTCCCGGCAGCGCAGGTACCGCTGACAGGGCAAAGGGAGAGGACCACCTGCTAAGGCTCAGAGTCCCTCTAGGCGCCCCCCTGAACTAGGTCTGCGCCTGAACTACAAGAAGAGCAGGCTCGAGCCTTCCCAGGTGACCACCTTCCTGGGGATGGTCCTGGACTCGAGGAGTGCGACGGTTGCTCTGACCCTGGAGAGGCAGCAGGCTTTCAGGTCTGGTTGGCCCTGGGGGCAGACCCGTAGGTGGTCTCAACCATGACCCGCGGTTACCGTATCCAGTTCTTGCACCGGCCACTGGTAACAAGGACACCCACCTTTACAACAGTGGGCGATCCTCAACAGAGAGCAGTCTTGCAGGCGGAGCTGTCCACTCTCCTGGAGAAGGAAGCTATAAGGGAGGTGCCCTTCGGAGATCAGAAAGTGGATGCGGCCCTCTCCCCCCTGAGGCAGGGAGGGATCAGGATCCTAAACTGCCTTGACGACTGGCTGGTCTGTGCGGTCTCGGAGGAGCAGTGCCGCCACCACGTAGCCCGGCTGTTGAACCACGTTCAGGGCTTAGGTCTGTGCCTGAACTACAAGAAGAGCAGGCTTGAGCCTTCCCAGGTGACCACCTTCCTGGGGATGGTCCTGGACTCGAGGAGTGCGACGGTTGCTCTGACCCTGGAGAGGCAGTAGGCTTTCAGGACTTGCCTCGCCCCTTTCCAGCTGCAGGCTCTGGTCAACTGGAGACTCTGCCTTCGCCTTATGGGCCTAAGGGCAGCCATGGTGCAGGTGGTCCCCCTTGCCCTCTTACACATGCGGCCCGTGCAGAGATGTCTGCTGGGCTTGGGGCTGTGCCCTTAGAGGTCCCACAAGACCAAAGTGGTGACCTCTCGGAGGCTTCACAGGGCCCTCCAGTGGTGGAAGGTCCCAGCAAACATCAAGCTGGGCCGAGCCCTGGGTCCAGTGATCTATCGCCAGCCGGTGTACACAGACGCATCCTCCTTGGGGTGGGGCGCCGTACACGAAGGCTGTGGTGTCAACGGTGTCTGGACCGGCCGGTGGCTGTGTCAGCACATAAATGTCCTAGAGATGAGGGCTCTGCGTCGTTTCCTGCCAAGGTTAAAGGGTCACCACGTCATCGTCCGCACCGACAGCACAGTGACGGTCACTTGCATCAACAGACAGGGGGGCCTCGGCTCCCCTGCCCTGTGCAAGCCCGCAACCATCCTGTGGCAGTGGACTCACCCACACTTCCTCTCGCTCAGAGCCGTGCACGTGCCAGGGGCACTGAACTCCGCGGCAGACATCATGAGGGGAGGGCCCCAGCCGGGGGAGTGGAGACTCCACCCTCAGGTGGTCTCCGAGATAGGGCGCCGCCTAGGCAGGGCAGAGGTCGACCTGTGTGCGTCCAGGGAGTCGACGCATTGCCCGCTCCTTTTCTCCCTGAGGAACGACGATCCCCTATGGGTCGGGATGCTCCGGCGCATCCTTGGCCCAGGGTTCTGCTCTACGCCTTTTCCCCCTTCACTCTTCTCCAGCCTCCTCTCCGAAGAGTTCCGGCGGAGCATGTGCAGCTTATACTGGTGGCTCCCCTGTGGCCCCACATGCTGCGGTTCTCAGCGATTCCACCCCTGCTGGACGGGTCGCCATGGGAGCTCCCGCACCAGAGAGACCTGCTCTCCCAGGCGAACGAAGCCCTGTTCCACCCCTTCCCAGAGGGGCTCAGGCTGGTGGCTTGGCCCCTGAGAGGGACAGGCTCCTGGCCTTAGGATTGCCGGAGCCTGTGGTGGCGACAATCCAGCATGCCCGGGCTCCTTCCACGAGGGCTGCCTATTCATACCGTTGGCAGGTGTTTACCACCTGGTGTGTGTCTCACCAGGTGGACCCATATTTGGCCTCGGCTCAGGAGATCCTGCGGTTCCTGCAGTCCCAGCTTGAGGCACAGAAGGCCGCTGTAACACTGCGAGGGTTGGTGGCAGCAATCAAGGCAGTGCGCATCGGGGAAATTGCATTTCCCGGTTTCTTCGAGGGGCTCAGCGACTTAAGGTGCGTACCGCCGGTCCTGCAGTTCCCCCCTGGATCTGGATGTCGTCCTTGGAGCCCTTCAGCGTCCCCCCTTTGAACCTTTAGGGGGTGCTGACCTCAAATGGCACAAGGGAGAGAAACTCATCCGCGGCCCCGACACGCGGTGTGTGTGCGCGCGCACTCAGCGGAGTCAGTGTGTCGGCCGTCGGAGGCGAGAAGCAGGGCTCACCATAATACGCTTATTTTGTCACCGGTAATCCACTCTTCTCTTCCAGCGTCCATTTAGCAATACCTGCGACACGTGCTGGCATCAAAAAACACTGTCGGTTGTACAAATGAAACCAAACGGACTCTAAGAGTGTATTTTCATTAGTTGCTAAGGGAGAAACGTTCACTGAGTGTTTAATTGTGTAGCCACCACTGCAGACTGTGAAGGTGTCATGCACCGACAATAAGATATTTACAAGCCCAGAACGCCTCATGATGCAATATTATGTGAGCTTGTATAGCCTATTATTTATTATTTTCAGTGCGCAAATCACAGTTTTTATTGGTGCATTAGCGTCTGGCATACTTAGTTACACTAATGAATAAAAGAAGATGCGATATTTTGTAAAAATAATAATATAATATATAGAGTAGATATTGATGCTGATAATAATAATAATATTAATAATAATAATAATAATAATAATAATAGAGCAAATGTCTGAGAAATTAATATAGGCTGCCTGTTCTGCAGGCACACTTAGGCTAATAATAATGTAATAATAATATTAATAATGTAACATTATTATTATTATTATTACATTTAAGACCAGTGTATAAGATCGTACTACCCATGGGATGGTGGGTTGCACCGTCTCCTCATGGGGTGTCTATCTACCCCGTACATATGGAATATGTAAAGGAGTGGAGAGATAGTCTCGAGACGATAGAGAACGTATGGTTACATTGTAACCTTGGTTCTCTGAGTGAAGAGACTATCTCTCCAGCCCCTAGGCCGCTCGGAGACACGTTTCGCTCAAACTATCAGTGATTACACGCCGGCGCAGGTGCTTTATAGCTACGCAATGGGGTGTGGCCGGGCAAGCCGGTGTGTTTTAAAGAAATATCCAAGTGCCCTGACAAGCAGCGGGGGTCATGCCCCGTACATATGGAATATGTAACGGAGTGGAGAGATAGTCTCTTCACTCAGAGAACCAAGGTTACAATGTAACCATACGATTTGCAATTCATTATTTTGATAAATACGTACAATATCATGAAGATCCCTAGTAACATGTTCATTTGCATATACAGTGGGGAAGTAAGTTCCAACCACAGGTGGTCAATTTTATGTCAGTTTTATTCTAAAGATTAATGTTTTTATTCATATTTAAGGGCAGCAGAGGCCCCCCTGGACACAATGGGAATTTAGGACTCAAAGGACCAAGGGTAACTATAATCTGCACAGTAGCAACTTTCAATTATTATTCTGTGTTAGTTTATTGTAGAGAAAATATGTATTGTTTTCAAAAGGTTTTTTTTTGTCTGTGTCTTTCTGTCTGTCTGTCTGTCTGTCTGTCTGTCTGTATTTCCAGGGTCGGACAGGACTCCACGGCCTGTTTGGTCTACCTGGCATGCCGGTGAGAACAAACCCAATGAGCTAAAAGCCAGCTCATCAGGTCTGATAGTTACCTGCCGATACTATACCGTATTTGTGTATTCTTTGTGTGGATTGTTGTAGGGTTTCAAAGGCAGAGCTGGCATTGAGGGACCAGAAGGAAAGCCTGGTACACAGGTTCCCATTTTATAACTTTCCATTTCATATGATTCTGTTTACATTCTTTACTTTGAATCAACTCCATCAAGCCATGTCAACATTTTACCTCTAACATTGGATACATTTTAATGTCATCTGTCCTACGTGCAGGGTGTTCCTGGCTCTGTTGGCTCTCCTGGCCCTGACGGAGACAGAGTGAGTTTTTTTTTCTTTTTTAATTGAGCGTGGTACAACCAACGTTAAATATTCTGGCCTCAAGAGGATGCTAGTTCACTGACATGTTTGTGATGTCTTCTAACATTTTGCCTGTGAGCATCAATGGTCTGTATTGTAACAATTAATACTTTATAAAAGTAGGCCCTCGTCAAAATAGTTACCGGGCAGTGTCGCGCTTTGTATGTTTTGTAAGCAAGTTCTTAATAGATAATAACTGCATCAGTTTCAATGTCATGCTGACAGTGCATCAAACCTGGAGGCTGCCTGTCAGCAGTTTACAATACATTACACTGTTAGTCTGATAAAACAGTTGATGATAGTGTCCAAATAAATGAATAAATACATTTTCACGTTGCCTTCATAGACTGTAATATTGATGTTACCAGAGACAAAGCAACATTATGTAGTCATTCGTGTTTTGTCCAATACCGTTTATGGTATCAGAAATTTCTGTAACAATTTGGTACTTAAGACTTACATCAAACTAAACTTGTGCTATTGAAACTAAACAAGCATGCGCAGGAATTTTGGCGATGTGGGAGTTAAAGCTGTCCAGCACGCCAAGCTACCTGAGCCAGAGACAAAGAACACCTGGCTGTATCCTGTTACCGGCTAAACCTCTGTCTACATGGGCTGACTTGGCTTATGATCAGAAGCTAACAACTAAAAGCCATAATTAGGCTCTTGTCTCTTGCTCGTTCATTCCCAAATTTTACTGCTCAAAGCTTGCTCCTTTATGGCTATGGAGCCGTAAAGGAGCTCAATAAGAGTTCTCATTTCAGTCTTGTTGTAGTCTTTTTTGGTCTCAAACATTTCTCATTTGTTTCTCCTAAAATTCCTTAGGAGCAATAGTTGAGACTTGTGACTTTTACTGCTCAAACCTTGCTCCTTTCTAGCACTGGGGAGACAAAACTAAGATTTCTCATTTGTTTCTCCTAAAATTCCTTAGGAGCAATAGGTGAGACCTGACAGCTAGCAACAGGAGCCTTACTTGAGAAATGACAGAGCTTTCTTTGAGCCTGTCTTTGGAGACAAAAATGAGCAATACTGGAGCCATAATTTTACCTGCACTGGGGAGACAAAACTGAGATTTCTCATTCGTTTCTCCTAAAATTCCTTAGGAGCAATAGTTGAGACTTGACAGCTAGCAACAGGAGCCTTGCTTGAGACATGACGGAGCTTTATTTGAGCCTTCCTTTGGAGACAAAAATGAGCAATACTGGAGCTATTTAAACAACAATAACAAACCCACCCAGAGGAAAATTTTACTGCTCAAAGCTTGCTCCTTTCCAGCATGGGGGAGAAAAAAACTGAGATTTATCGTTTATTTCTCCTAAAATTCAGTAGGTTCAATAGGTGAGACAAACAGCCCAGCTAGCAGGGAATGTTCCCACAACATTGGCTAACATTCCCTACAAGTTCTTATCATGTTTTTAAAAAAAATGTTTGTATCTAATGTTCAGAGAACATTTTAAGGATGTTTATCATTTCAAATAATGTTCCTACAACGTTAAATGTTAAGAAAGGAAGAATGTTTTAGGTGCCACATTCTGAAGATGTTTTGGTGATGTTGTTGAAGTAAAACATTCACATAATGTTACAAAATAGCAAAGGGAGAACATTCTTAAGGCAACATTTAGAAAATGTTTTTGGCATGTTTTTAAGGCCTCTGATTACAGAACAGTTTTTATAAAACTTTCCTACAATGTTATATGATAACAAAGGAAGAACATTGTCATGGCAACATGTGGAAAATGTTTTCAGAATATTATTAAGGCATACAATCCCAAAACATTTTTCTAAAATGTTCCTGTAATGTGATATGTTAACAAAGGAAGAATGTTTTAGCTGTAACATTCTCGGGACGTTTTGGGGATATGGAGGAGGTAACATATTATAGAATGTCCTTCTATAAAACATTACGAGAATGATACACGAAAACAAAGGAATAACATTCTGAAAGCAACAGTTTGAAAATGTTTTCAGGATGTTATTAGGGCCTCAGATTATATCACGTTTGTTAGAAAACATTTCAACAATGTTATGTGATAACAAAGGAAAAACATTCTTAAGCAACATTTGGCAAAAAAAAGCACAAATGTTTTTGGGATGTTCTGAAGGCCTCAGTTCACAAAACGTTCTTTATAGAACATTCCTGTGATGTGATATGTTAACAAAGGTTGAACACTTTGTCTGCAACATTCTGAGAATGTTTTGGTGATGTTGCTGAGTTAACATATATAGAATGTTCTTCTTTAAAACATTCCCACAATGTTATATGATAACAAAGGAAGCATATTCTGTAAGCAACACTTGGAAAATGTTTTCGGGATGTTCTGAAGACCTCAGTTCACAAAACAATCTTCATAGAACATTCCTGTAATGTGATACGTTAACAAAGGTGGAACACTTTGTCTGCGACATTCTGAGAATGTTTTGGTGATGTTGCTGAGTTAACATATATAGAATGTTCTTCTTTAAAACATTCCCACAATGTTATATGATAACAAAGGAAGCATATTCTGTAAGCAACACTTGGAAAATGTTTTCGGGATGTTCTGAAGGCCTCAGTTCACAAAACATTCTTCATAGAACATTCCTGTAATGTGATACCTTAACAAAGGTGGAACACTTTGTCTGCGACATTCTGAGAATGTTTTGGTGATGTTGCTGAGTTAACATATATATAATGTTCTTCTTTAAAACATTCCCACAATGTTATATGATAACAAAGGAAGCATATTCTGTAAGCAACACTTGGAAAATGTTTTCGGGATGTTCTGAAGGCTTCAGTTCACAAAACATTCTTCATAGAACATTCCTGTAATGTGATACGTTAAAACTTTGTCTGCGACATTCTGATAACATTTAACATTTCTGACAATAGTGATCTCTTCAGAAAAAAATTCAGATTGCCTTAACCAACTGTAACAACTGACTATTTCAGCTGGTAGTGTAAAGATAGTTTATTAATGTGTCTCTTCTCAGTGAAACTTCTTAAAAGAAGTGTCTAACAGTGTTCCACACAGCTGCACAACAATGCAGAGCATTTCATTACTTTAGTCTTTCAGCAGTATTTGTGTATGAGGACTTATTTGACCATGATCACCTCACCAAATTCCTTTTCAACCGATGCCCATCCATCCCATGTGCCATAGTGCATGATGTACCTGCAAGAATGACAGAAAGCCCAGATTACAAATAAATTCCCTTAACATACCATAATAGCAAACTATCAAATATAAACTAATTACTGCATAATGGGGAGGACAGCCCATGACCACTCTTTGCATTGCACTTATTTAACCTTCATGTGGTATTTTATAAGATTTATATTCATACATTCTTTAAGGTACGTTGTTTTCTTTTTATGTAAGTGCGCTGGATTCAGAAATGAATAACAAAATAACATTTCTTTTTGTAATTTTCAAATTTTGGGGGCATGGCAGATCTGCCACCTGCTGACCCATATCTGAATAGTTGCGTGTATGGGTGAATAATTAATGATACAGCATTTTAAAACAAGACATGATAAAGTCCTGTGGGGTGAATACACACATGAAAAATAAACATACAATAAAATAAGCAATGTACTTACTTAGACCCAGATTAGACCTAGATATGTCTGTTGGCCAAGTTGTCATCATATTATTATGAATTTCTGTTTAATGTACCACAATTAAAATAGCTTGGTTGCTGTCCACATTAGTTGCATTTGTGTTTGTATTGAGTAGAGGTACATGTTGCTCAGGTGAATTACATGAGGAAAGAAGTATGTGTTGAAGGGATGATGAAATCCATGAAGGTTGGGCCTAAATATCTATGTTTTTAAACCCACCCAACCTGAATCTCTCCACAGTGGCAAGTAGGGCTGAACGATATGGACAAAATTTCATATCTCGATATTCATGCCAGATATCTCGATATCGATATGATACGATATGACCACGGGTTCGGTAAAAACCAAGCATTTTTCAGAAAAATAAAGAGATTATTTTAAGCCATATACAAATGGTTGATAGAGAAATCTTTACCAAATGATCACAAACTCACTACAGAGACAAATATATTTGAAGTAACAACAGTAAAGGGAGGGAGAAGATCAAACGAACTATGTGCATTTTTACAAGATGAACAATGACATCCTAATCTGGAGAGAGAGTGAGAGTGAAGATCGAGACTCAGCAGCTTCAGGTTATCGCTGGTAAAGTACCAGTGGAATTTAGAAAGAATAATAAGTCAGAGAATTAACGGATCAAAACAGAGTAGATGGCAGCTATACGGTCTCAAATCCACAGAGCGAGAGGCCGCAGCGTCCGCTCCTGCTGCCCCCGCCAGCCCCCCCACATACACACCAGCCACCTGCAGCCGTGTGAGAGGACAGAGAGCCGGCGCTGCTGGAGGGGAGCCGCAGACTGTGATGACTCTCAGCAGCAGGAGAATTACAATATAATATATTTCTCGCCTTTCCCCTGATGATCTGAATAAGTCGCTAAATTTGTTGCTAGTCGCTTTTTAGAAATAATGTCGCTAAGAGGGTCTGAAAAGTCGCTAAACTAGCTAGAAAGTCGCCAAGTTGTGTGTGCGTCTCAGTCTCCGTCTCCCTCACTCCCGCCCTCGTATGTTTGTCATTGGTTGGCTTCAGCTGTCGATCCACAGCAAGCATGAAATAAGCTTTGTGGTTGGCTGGCCTTAGCGGTGCATTCAAGGGTAATCGTAAAAAGGATGTTTGTTGTGCCAGAGCTGTATGTGCAGGGCCAGCGGGGTAATCTATATCGTTTATATCGTTGCTTTTTCGATATGAATATCTTGAGTGTTCATATCTAGATATAGATACGATAACGGTATATCGTTCAGCCCTAGTGGCAAGCTAGAAAGCTAGCTGCTGATGGCTCTAAGTCAGAGCACTGGCAGCCAAGATAGGTCAAACGACTGCAACCCTGTTGCTAGACAGGAATTATCATTCAAAAGGTAGAGGAGACGAAATTTTCTAAACCACAAAATGAAACACAAGGAAAAGAGAGGTTGACACTGAAAGCACTACCGACCCACCACCACCCCAAAACAGTCAAACTAGGGGAAACACTGGTTTTAAAAATGTAAAACTGTGCATCACCATTTTGGTCATCCTTGGGTGAGCCAGGGTCTGGCTGATATCATCTTCAGTGGGTAGCGCAATCTTTTGGCCATCTCTTTTTTTTTGTTCCTGCTGAACATTTCTTTCTGTGAAATACACCAAAGTACAAAAAAAAAATCCTACATTAATATCATGTAGTGCACAGAAACCTTACTACTGAGACTACAGTCACTTCACCAAGAATACAATCTCTAAATGCCCTACAGGTCTTTATTTCAAGGTTGTTAATGGGCTTACTGAAATGATTTCTTACTATAAACGACTAGTACTGATAGATCATAGATCAATAATATGATGTTCTTTGGATCAACAAAAGTCACAGCTTTCTGTTCATACCTGTTTTTTGCAACACACAAACTATTTAAGGTACACAGTATGCAAAGATAATCAAATGCCTCATTTAAGAAATGGTGAAAAGAGCGATTGGACTGTGTTACCTCATCTATTCAGCTCAACCTCAGCAGACTGAAGAGACCACTCAACGACTTTTCCTTGGGTTCACAGCACAGCAGATTATTTAGCGGCGCAGCACATCTGTTGAATAATTAAAAAAACACAATGATGTTACTGGTGGTGATCTGCTGTCCAGCTCCTTGCCCTACACATTAAAAATTAATAAAATAAACAACTCTAACAGTCGCCATATTACATGATTTACATTTTACAACTCAAACAGTACTGCTCGAGGCTCAACGGTTGTCATGACTAATGGACTCAGCAAGCTAGCACAGTTTCACTCAAAGAAAGAAAAGACAGAAATAATAAACAATAAAACGGTGACACAGTGATAGTAAAAAAAATGTGACAGGACAACTCAAATAACATAACATGAACTTAAACTTATATAAAGGCAGTTTCATAGATGAATATCTGATTAAATCACGGAGCTGTCACAGCACATAACAACGCTGCGGTCGTCAATGGCAACACGGTGAAATTGATGATGTTGCTGTAATTAATTACAACAGATGAAAGGGGCCTTGCATGGATAAACACAAAAAATATGAACTCGTTCCACAATAATGAGAATGGAAAACAACAAAATACCTTGCTTGCAAAATAAAATAAATACTGAAGGAATAAAAAAAATACATTTTGACGAACTTGATTAATCTATAAGAACCCTGTTACAACTGCATGCAAAAGACATGATTTCTACCCCAAATTGCATGCATTAAACATGAAGTGGGCATATCTGCAAAGGGGAGACCTGGGGGTACCCGAAGCATATATTTTCATACAGTTATACTGAGGGACTCCTTTGAAAATGGCCATGTCAGTTTTTCCCCACAGCAAAATGTAACCTAATTTTAGAGCATTAGCCTATTTTACCCCCTTGCCCATACCCTAGGATGGCCTGCTTGGTACCAAAGTCACCTTAGGTCGCGTAGTTTAAAGTAAAACCAGAGTTTTAACTACAGCTTCAAACCACGTTAGCTGTAGGCAGAGTTAGCTGGTGTCCTCTGCTCATTTTAAAGGAGTCATCACCCGGAAATTGCAATTTCTCTCGTTAAATCATGCATATTGGTGTTGGACCTCTGTTGAAACTTGCCTGAAAAGCTGGTGTTTGAAAGTGGCTTATTTTTTTCGCTTTGGCTCTTTTTCCGAACAGGAATAGCGCACAGTAGTGCGCGTTCCTAAAGCACGAGATTTTGACTCTGCTCCTGTGGTGACGTTACCACAGGAGGCTACTTGCATATTAAGCATCGGCTCACAGCCATCCTCAGCCATAGTGAGCACGCCGAATCTGCTTATTTCTCTGTCATTTTCACGCCATACATCGTGACCGCCAGCATTGAAACTCAGGTCTTACATGTAAAACACGAGTGTGAAAAGTAAGAAGGAAAAAACAAAGAATTTACCATTCAGAGACGTCCTGCTGTAAACGTGTCTCTTCCACCGTCTCTGCCTCTTCACTCTCCCGTTCGGTTCCGACTCCGGCTCGTACATAAATGCCTGAATTCCGTAAGGTTCGTCATTTAGTGTGTGCGCCATGACAGCGGGCCGTTTATGTTTTGGAGCCCGTGTGTGCATGCAGGCTCGCCCCCCATTCCGGCTCTGTCCTTCCTGCGGCCAATCAACGCGCGCCTCATTACATATTAATACAATGCACATCCGGACCGGTCAAAACCTCGCGCATAATCTCGCGTGAGAAAGTCGCGGTATGAAAAAGGGTCAGAACAAGCTCTCTGTTTGATTTTTTTTTCTAATAAGTTTTAAGAATTGATCCAAAGCGATCCAAGAGGGACTGGATATGTAAAAAACCAGGTGATGACTCCTTTAAGAGGCTGTAGCTATAACATTAGCTTTAAAACAGAGCCCTCTGCACACCATCTAAACTAATCTATGTTACATATTTCGGCTGAGGTCGCTGAATTTCCAGCGGGTTTAATTCCCCCCTATAACCGGACTACTATAGCTAATGTTGCTAATGCTAACAAGTTCATTGTCATAAGATGTGCCGTGTTCCAATATCCATACTTTCCGTACTTACTATACTTAGTTTGAGTACGTAGGGTGTTCCGATATCTATCGCGGTGAAAAGAAGTGTACTTAAAGGACCCGGATGTTGCACTCATAACGGCAAAATCGTTGAGTGTGCAACGATGTACACTTTGCGCACTCAACGGCCGCCATCTTGTCTACGTAGCGGAAGAAGCGGAGTCAGGCGGAGGCGCTCCGCTCGGATTTTTTTTTTAAAATAGCTTCTGAGACAACAGCGCCTGCAGCGGAGCCATACTGCAGGATTGTAGGATTGTAATTGTTAAAAAGTAAAGCCGTAGATGTCTTATGTTCACCGTTCAAAGCGGGATGTTTTTGCCGCGGCGGCGGCTGTTGCGATCGTAATTTCCGGTAAGTGCACCACGGAGTATTAGATTTGGAACAATACTCACCTGCTGAAATCTGCGTACTTAGTAAGTGTGGATAGTGTACTACGTTTAAGTGTACTCATGGAAGTATGAATATCGGAACACAGCAATGGTTTGATGCTAACGTTAGCTAACGCGCTAACGTTATGATATGCAGACACGTTTTTGCCGAGGGAATCATAACCAGCATGAACACTTGCCCTCTAAATGTTCAATTCACTCAAATTACGTTAATAATGTAGCTTACCTTCTTTTTCCAGGTCCATATGTGTGTTTTGTTTTCGCTCCCAGCTGTCTTTCTGTACAGAGTCTTCAAAATCAACCAACCAATCACAATGCAGAGTGTATGATGGACAACGCTGCTGTCCAATGAGATAGTGTGCACATCATCCAGGGTTCACAGGTCACATCTTGTTGCCATGTCTGTTGTGATGAGCAACTATGTACATTGAGGAATAGTGTTTACAGCTGCCAATGTATGTAACACTGTTACTGTGATGATACATGACAGTTAAATATTTAATCTGTGTCTATAATAACCACATCCTGACATGTAAATGTGACATCTGTCTACCATACTGTCAATTTGGTTAACTTTAAAGATATAGGCTATATAATGTACAACTGGCTGAATAATATATGATTCAAATCCAAACATAATAAATAAATAAAACAAATAATAATGATAATAATAATAATAAAAAGTATATATGCTGCATATTTATAAAAGTAGCCTACTGCAACTTTATTTTTTATTTTTTTACCATGAAATGTTATGTTATGCAATATAATGTTTTATAATGTTCTGTCATAGAGTATATCTCTTCACTGCTAAAAGAAAAGACAACAGGCTCACTGCCAGTTGCAGTTTCTTATCTTGATTTGCAGACTTTGTTAATTGTTTGTCTCCATGATTGTTATTTTTAGTACTTAGATTATCAAAAAACACTGTGTATTTATAAAAACGACGGTGCTTTTTATTCCCACAGACGTCACATTTACATGTCAGGATCTGGTTATTATACACAGATTAAATATTTAACTGTCATGTATCATCACAGTAACAGTGTTATACACATTGGCAGCTGTAAACACTGAAAAACATTATAAAAATCCATTCTGGCTCCTATCTGTTTCCTGAATATATTAGTATGTGTGTGAATGTGTAAATGAGTTACATTAAATAATAGCACTTTGTAGAAGGTGGCTTTATAAAGTTCAATCCATTGACTTGTCATAGTTCACAGGGCTGAGCTGCCGCCTCCAATATGGCGGCAAAGTCGACGTATTGCAGCAGCCGGCCAGCCCGCTCAATGAGGCGTCTATGTATATATGTCTATGGTGATGAGTGTCAGAACGAAAAGTAAAAGTCATCAGGAGATGAAAATATACAAGGGTTTTATGTTGATATTATACTGTGTTGAGATAGTCTCTTTATTGTGCTCCAGCCACCAATAGTTTGATTTGACAGTATAAAATAGACCTAACACATGACATTTAAAGGGTTTGTTTTGTGGTCTATGAAACAAAGTTGCAATGATACAAAAATAGGCTATTGCAGACCTGAATAATGCACCCATAGAGTGGGAATCCACTGGTATGCATGTTAGGAAAATGGCTAACATTTTAAGTCTGGATGAAACTTCAGTGAGCACTTGCAGAGAGCTGTTTATTTGCTCTGAGGTGAGGTCAACCTGAGATACATGAATTGAGGAGACTGGGATGAGAGTAGATCGATTTCATAAAGAGACCTCTCTGATGTCTCTGCCTGAGATCAAACAGAGAAACAAGAGTTGAGACATTTTGAAACTTCATTGAGAGCTTGATGAGATCTCCTTTGAAACTTACAGGAGCCCAAGTTGAGATTTTGTGCACTTGTTTGATCAACCTGAGATACATGAGTTGAGGAGACTGGGATGAGAGTAGATAGATTTCATAAAGAGACCTCTCTGATGTCTCTGCTTGAGATCAAAAAGAGACACAAGAGTTGAGACAATCTGAGACTTCATTGGGAGCTTGATGAGATCTCCTTTGAAACTTACAGGGAGCCCAAGTTGAGATTTTGCGCACCTGTTTGATCAACCTGAGATACATGGATTGAGGAGACTGGGACGAGAATAGATCGATTTCATAAAGAGACCTTTCTGATGTCTCTGCCTTAGATCAAACAGAGACACAAGAGTTGACACAATCTGAGACTTCATCGAGAGCTTCATGAGATCTCCTTTGAAACTTGTTAGGAGCCCAAGTTGAGATTTTGTGCACCTGTTTCTCAGGAGAAACAACTGAGAAACAGGAGAAATCAGCCACAGCCTCACTTTGGTCTCACATAGATCTCATAGTTGTCTAGGAGAAATGAATGAGACAATACTGAGATCTCTTGTCCAATTTTTGTTTCCTCTGGGTTGTCTCATCATGTCTTCATAGCTTTCCTCTGTCAAAGTGCTCTTCGTTCTCTTCACCTCTGTCATGATGTCTGTAGAGGCTGCTGAGTACAGTTTTGTTGCCCACTCACCTTGCTCCAGCTCTTGTGCCCATTCTGTCCCCAAACTTGAAAACCTCCTCCCACCATTCCAAAGCTGCTGTGATCGCGGTGTAAACACTGACAATCCTCAGAGTCTGCTTGCAGAGCTAACTTAAGTAGTTAAGTAGTTACAGGCAGCATTCAGGTAACTCAGTGATAGTGGGTGCTATGTGTGATCTACTGTTGTAAAGCGTAACACACTATGATGCTACCCACTCTCTGAATTTACATAGTGCAGAAACAAGCAATTTATTTTATTTATTTATTTATTTATGTTGTTTGTTTCGGACATGTCAATTCATAAGCATCACATTTCATCATTGTTCAAATAATACAACACACATGGCCGAAAGGGAAAAGCGGGAGAAGCCAAAGCTTATCAAGTCCCGCCCCCATTACCCACAGTATAAAATCTTCATTCTGATCTTTTCTTGTCTTTTGCAAATTACTTTTTTCTTTTCTTCTCTTTTTTTTCTTTTGTTATGACCTTTGACAAAACATATTACAGCAGTAGCATACAGAGCTGAATTCAAGCTCTAGACAGTACATACAGATTACATGTGTGTCTGCACATGTGTCCATATTAGTCCATCATGAGTGAACAACAGTCTCATCTTATGGCCTCATCTTATAGTCAGGCTTGCCACAAAGTCAGAATATCCAATTGAGAGAGAGCAAAAGTCCAATGTATTTATTATTTGTTGAGATGGTGTTGGGATGGTGTAAGAGCCCTTTAATGCATTTTCATGTTATTCATCAGTCTCCTCTGCAGCTTTTATGGCTGCTAGCTTCGCCATGTCCTCCCGATTGGTGGCTACATCAGCTCGCATCTGTATCACGAAGTCGCGGATTTTTGAGATGTCAGAGCGTATCCCGACCACAGCACTCCGAGTATTGGCGTTGTCCGCCCTCGCACTGGTCTGCTCAGTAGCAATCTTTCTCATTTTCCAATATTGCATAAAGATTCCAAATCCCAAAGCGATCGTTCCAATTGTCATGAACGTGAACATGTACACGTCCTCGACATCTTCCACATCCAGTGCGGCAAGGCAGAGGACTCTCCAATTTTCCCAACCATCCTTAACGTAGCCGGACATAAAGGTCCCGTCCGGGCATGTCGGTTATATAATAAGGGGTTGTAGAGGGTGAGACATCAATTACACTATTCAAAGTCATGACACCATTAGAAATATTTTGAAGCTGTTAAAAAATAATGTTACATAATGGGGACTAATATTCTGTTGTGAGGAGGCTGTGAGAACTGACCATGTGACTGTTTTCAGCACTTTGTACTCGAGCAAGTACAAAACTTTGTTTGGCTCTTTGCTAAAACTTTTGCATTTTGAAACTGAATATTGAAATGGAGTCACATCATTCATATTTATGGCAAATTCTCTGATGGCAAAATATATCATGCTTTTAAAATGTGTTTATGATAACAATAAAGTGGCACCACCTTCACAAATCAATTGTTTAAAGTAGCTCTATGGTCTATGAAGGGGTTTCGAGGTGAAGCTGGTGATCCAGGGAAGGCAGGTTCTCCAGGAGCTCTGGTAGGCCAACACTTCTCCCTCTAATCACATTTTCAAACAACAATTTTTAACACACTGAATAGAGTCATTTGTGACTTCCACAGGGTCCTCTTGGAAGTCCAGGTCAAAATGGGGCCCCTGGACCAGCTGGGGAGAGGGTGAGCAGATCACACATTTTTATGTATGAACATTGAGTCATTTTCAGTGCACACATTTAATTATATGACATGTTGCTGGTTGTCTGTGAGGAATATTGATTTCTGGTATTGAGACCCAGTATGGGCTGTATTTTGAAAAGGATCAAATCAACACAATTTACATATAAATGATTTCTTTATTGTCTCTCTTTAGGGTTTCACGGGGAAAGTGGGGTTGATGGGCCCTCAGGGACCAGTGGGCATGTATGTAAGTAACTGTTACGAAGTGTTTGCATGACTGCCAAGCTCTCTAATTCAAAGTTGAGATGATACATTTTCCTCTTTGATTTGAAGTGCATTTTATTTCCAACCTCTCCTATGAAAAATGTTATTCTTTTGGAGATTTACTGAAGTAGTTTTTCTATACATCTCTTTAAGGTTCTAGTGTGTACAGTTAAGTGGCATCCAGATGCAATGTTGCTGATTGCAAAAAACTGAACACCCTGCACCTTACTCTCCCCTTTGGTGGCTGTTAAAAACAAGAAAAATGCCTTCTGTGTGGACTTAGCTGTAACTTCTACCAAAAAAATTACCAGGACATCACATTTTATGTTTTACTGAACATTACATAAAAAAAGGCCCGACAATGCACCATTTTTTACATCTCTATTGTGTTAGCAAAACAGTTCTCACTAGATTTACTTCCTGCATTTTTACAGCACTTCCATGTGGCACTTGTAACACACACTGGTAAACTCAAAACATTACTGCCATCCTGTGGCTGGTGTTAGTCACTGTTCTCAATATATAATTCCTCATATAACAAATGAAATTATACCACATTTACAGTATGTGACCTTTATAGCTGTATGATTATGTTCTATATGAATTACTGTATCAGTGAACTAAAGATACAACATCCTCCCTGTTATGACCCCCTCCAAATGAGGTCTAACACAAGACAAACAAACAAGTTGCAGTTTAAAGGAATGTACATTTATTAATTGAACAGCAAATAAACAAAGGGAAAACCCCCTAAACAAATAAACATAAGAAGGGAAGCCACCGAGACCAACCCACCACGGCCGTCAGAGCTGGGGGCTAACCCTCTACCCTACCCTAACACAAGGGAACAACTAAACCTAATTAAAACAAAGCCACGAAATGTAAACTGCTACAACCATCAGATAAACATAAAACCAGCCTCCAGGCTGACTGACTGCATCTCTGGTCAGCGTCAGGTAAAATCGAGTAATAACAAGAAAGAACCTAGTGCCCTACCCCCTCTTATTGGCCATTCCCAATCAGCCAAACTGCAATCACCTGGATAGGCAGGAGGCCACGCATCAGCCATAGTAACACATCCAGGCCAGCAGAGGGGGAGCGTGTAACACCCCACACTGAACAATGGTCCTGACAGAGACAGAGAGAAAAAAAACAGATTAACACAAATATACCATCATCTCAGGAGACATTGTTCAGTAAAGAGGCAAGCTACAAGTGTGACAACGCGTCAGCCAGAGTATTATCCCTACCACGGATAAGTACGACGACCACATGGAAAGCCTGAACACACAAACTCCAACTCATCAAGCACCTATTTTTGTTACGCATTCCATCCAGAAAAACGATGGGGTTATGATCCGTATAAACGATCACAGGAACACTAGAGGAGCCGATATAAACTTTGAAACGCTCAAATGCCATAACAAGAGCCAATGCTTTCTTTTCAATCATCGAATGCCATTTCTGGTGACAGTTGAACTTCTTTGAAAAGTAAGAAAATGGATGCTCAACCCCATCAAAGTCCTCTTGGAGGAGAACAGCACTCACACCAGTGTCACTTGAATTGACAGCTAACGAACTTAAACGGCAAGTCATAACGAGGTGCAGAAAGGACAGGTACAGTCGCTAAGAGGATCATTGTCAGCTCAAATGCTGACTGACAGGCATCTGTGACTTGGACCAGTGTAACAGACGGTGGTGCAACTTCAGCACCGGACAGCGCCCCAGAGGCCACAAAAGCCTCATTGGTCTCTGACCTGGATTTCAGATCAACCTGAGCCAAAGCATCTGGACACTGCCTCACAGAGACCAACTATACATCTGGTGTAACCTACATCTTGCCCCCAGCCAAACCATTCCCCATCACAAAGGCAACCCCCTTAACTGGGAACTTAGGGCAGACCCCACAGCAACTTAAAGTGAAACTCTCGCTAAAAAGCAACCAAGGCTTTATTTGTGATTGAATATGAGTCAAACCTTCGTATATAGCGACTCCAAACAAAAGATGAAGTCACTGAGAGGCTAAGTTAGGGAGCATTGCACTGATGACTCGCAAGACAAACGAGGAAGCCTTTTCCGTATTGGCGATTGCGTCGTATTTATTGTCCAAACAACATAGCACACAACATAGCACACAAGACAAGGCAAGGCACGGCAGATGTTCGTGATACTCAGTTTGTCGTTGGTTTGAGCGGTCAACAAAAAATACACTCTCCCTACTCACCCCCTCTCCATGCCGCCGCCGCAGACAACAGGTGAATATGTAGTCATTCATTCAATCACTCAATCACTACTCCCCGCCCACACCCACGTGACATGTGTAAAACGTGTCAAACTAACAGCTGATGTCAGCACAATCATAAACATCAACATCACCACATATAGCACCTACAACCCAGCCCCTAATTATTATCACTGTAATAATCACATCATAACAAATAAGAAACATGAAGCCATGAAATCCAAAATTGTCCATCAGTATAGTTCATCAGGATGTTCTTCTCCCAGGAATACAAGTCAAGTCTAGTCAAGAAGTTCAAACACGCATAGCTTCAAGGAATAATCTTGACCATGTCACACTGTCAAATGATAAAGTCAGTCAAACTGTCCAAGCAAGCTGTCCTTTCAAAACTCAAGAGTCACACTTCCGCTTCCTGCAGAAGACAGACTTTGGTTATGGGCCTTTCCAAGGAGCTAGCCTTGGTCTTGATCAGCAACCGTCGCACAAATCCTCTTCCATCTGGGAATGTTTGGATGACTTTTCCCATAATCCATGAGTTCCGCGGTGCCGTTTCATCCACAATAAGCACAATATCTCCGACCACAAAGTTGCGTTTGATGCCGGTCCACTTCTGACGTTCCTGCAACTGTGGTAGATATTCCTTGGTCCATCGCTTCCAAAACAGGTCAGACATGTACTGAACCTGCTTCCAGCGTCGACGAGCATAGATGTCATCTCTTTGAAACTCCCCTGGTGGCAGGGAAGGGGACGTTTTCAACAGCAAGAGATGATTGGGTGTTAAAGCTTCAAGGTCATTAGGATCGGTGGAGGCCTTGGTGATCGGACGACCATTAATGATGGCTTCTGCCTCACAGAGGACAGTATGAAGTCCCTCCTCATCAAGGGTTTGCACCTTAAAGATGGAATTCAAGACCTTTCGTACGGACCTGATCAACCTTTCCCAAGCACCGCCGTGGTGCGAACCAGCTGGAGGGTTGAAAATCCACTTTATCTCCTTCTGGAGAAGAACACCATTTATCTGTGTTTGATTCCAACCGCTGATGGCATCTCTCAGCTCACGTTCTCCTCCAACGAAGTTCGTTCCATTATCTAATCGTATTTCCCGAACTTGGCCACGCCTTGCCACGAATCTGCGCAGTGCATTGATAAAGGAATCCGTATCCAAAGAAGAAGCCACTTCGATGTGTATAGCTCGTATTGCCAGACAGGTGAATATCACTCCATATCTTTTTACTAGGCTCCTCCGACTCCTGACCTCGAAAGGTCCAAAGTAGTCCACTCCGACTCTGGTGAATGGAGCTTCGTCTGGACGGACCCTGTCAACAGGAAGATCTACCATCAGCTGGCACCCCGGAGCAGCTTGCAGCCTACGGCAGACGACACACTTTGACAAAATCCTCGTCGTGGCTGTGCCAACGCCTGGAATCCAGTACTTTTGATGCAATTTAGACAACATGTGGTTTCGTCCTACATGACCAACTTGTTGATGGATGTGCCTAAGGAGAATGTCTGAGATGTGGTGCTCTTTGGCCATTATAGCAGGGTGCTTCGCTTCTTCAGGTAGAGCTGCCCTACTTAATCGTCCACCAACCCTCAGAATACCATCCTCCAGCACAGGAGAGAGTTTGAGTTTTGGCTATTCCTTTTCACACTTCTGCCACCTTGTAGACTAGAGAGTTCGTCCGGATAACTCATCCTCTGGCAAAATCTGATGATTTCCTTTTCTGCTTTTAGCAACTCATCTACTGTGAGCAAACCTCTCAATGCCCGATCTTTGACATCTCCAACTTCACACTCTGAGAGAGGTCTTTGTTGTTCCCTTGAGTCAGACTGGTTGGGGGCTGTATCTGACCATTTCCTCCTCTGACTGAGATACCGCAGCAAGTTCTTTAGCCTGATAAACCAAGCCACAGCCCTCCTTAGATGGGTCCAAGAGGAAAAATGATGGGTCAGACGAGTGGTCGCATCCATGTCCTCTGAACTCTGTAATGCATTCACTGCAACGCTTACTTTGACTTCTGGATCACCTGGCAGAAGTTCGCCCAAACAATCTGGACTCGCAGGCCAATCCTGTTCAGGATGGAGAAGATAGGCAGGTCCTGACAACCAGATCTCCGTCCTCAGAAACACTTCAGTTTTCAGTCCTCTGGAGGCCATATCTGCAGGATTGGTTAGGTGGTTTACATACCGAACTGATAACAGAGAGAATCCCTCTTCTTGTCAGAGGCCTGTCCTGCACCATGATTTTGAACTTGAAGGCATCAGACCGAATGCACCATTGCACCCCAAGCACTCTCTCCACAGAGAGTGGGTCGTGTTCCAGATCTAAATCCTTTATGTCTTTTGCTCTTCGATCTTCTGGGATTGCTGCCATCACTGCACGCCTGTTGCTGATCCATTTTGTTAATTTAAAGCCTCCCTTTGAACAAATGGAAACCAGCTCATGGTAAAGCACCAATGCTTCTTCTTCACTGGCTGTCGATACCAGACAATCATCCACATAAAAGCAGTGCAGAAGCTTCTCAATGGTCTTTTGACAGAACTGTTCTTTATTGTCCTCCGCACATTTCCTCAGTGCAAAATTAGCGCAACTTGGTGAGGAAGTTGCCCCAAAAAGATGCACCAACATTCTGAAGTCGGCCAAGTCTTGGGTGAGATCGCCATTGGGCCACCAGAGAAACCTCAACAGGTCAGCGTCTTCTCTCGGGACCCTGACTTGGTGAAACATAGACTCTATATCTGCCATGATCACAACTGGTTCCTTCCTGAATCTGGCCAAGACACCAATCAGTGAGTTAACGAGATCTGGCCCTTGTAGTAGTTGTGCATTAAGAGATGTTGACTGGAAAGTGGCTGTGCAGTCAAAAACCACACGGATTCGTTTTTTATGAGGGTGGTAAACGCCATGGTGTGGGATATACCACAGTCTCCCATCACTACGTGCCAGCTCATCTGAAGGTACTTGCTCTGCGTATCCTTTGGTGACCATGTCATTCAAAAAATGTGTGTATTGCTCTTGAAATGTTGAGTCTCTTTTGAACCGCCGTCTTAGGTTTAGGGCACGCTGCTCTGCAACCTTCCTGTTGTTTGGCATGTTCACACAACTTTTCCTCAGAGGCAATGCAACTTGGTAATGGCCATCTACAAGCCTGGCTGAATCCTGGACCAGCTTCATGAACCTTTGGTCCCCCCATGACTGACCAGGTTGTTCATCATAACTGCATTCTGGGAAGTCAGTTTTAAATTGCTGCAGCCAAAGCTCCTCCAAGTTCAGGACTGAGATTCTGTTCATCCTCACAACATCCATCCCACCACCACTGTCTCCTCCCAGTGGTCCATTAACAATCCAACCCAGAATTGTCTGAATGGCGTAGGGTCCATCGTCCACACTACGGATGACTTGTAATGGTTCTAGCACCTTTGGTACATTTGTTCCGATCAGCAGCTCAACTTCTGAGTGAATCTGAGGTAAGTGAACATCTTTCAAATGAGGCCACTTCCGAAGATCCTTTTGACATGGGATATTGCCCTTGTGCACTGGCATGCACTCCTGGGTGTAAGCGTTGGACAAGTCACAGTACACCTCCCCGTCTAAGCCAGCCACCTCGAGTCCTGTGACCACATAGCTGTTCACGACCTACTCTTGACCCATTGTCCGCAAAAGGATTCGTGTCCTTTTCCCTGAGAGGTTGAGCTTGTTCATGAGGTTAACTGTGCAGAAAACAGCTGTGCTGCCCTGATCCAAAAAGGCATACGTAACCACCGTGTGATTACTTTTCTTTGATTTAATCTGTACTGGAACTATAGGAAGTTTACAATGATCACCAGCCCCAGTAAGCCCACTGGATACCATAGCGCAGCCCACTGCAGCACCTGGTTCTCCTTCTGTCACTGGCTCCTTTTCCTTGGAGTAGATGTGAAGCATTGTGGGGTGTTTCAAACTGCACACTTTACATGAGAGCCGCTTCCGACAATCCTTGCTGACGTGCCCTATACACAAACAACCAAAGCACACTCCCTTTTCCCTTAAAAAGGTGACCTTTTCAGTGTGAGCCCTTTTTTCCAATTGAGGGCAAAACTCCAAAGTGTGTCCACCCTCACAAAACAGACAGACTTTATTGACTGGTGAGATCATGTCTGGTTTCCTTGCCTTTGTTGTCATGTTATAGTTCTCTACAGTTGTCGCAGTTGTGGCAAAACTCCCTTTGGGTTTAGATCTGGGTTTCAAGTTGGTTCGATTTATACATCTGCCTAATGCTGGTGTTGCATCTTGAATGTCTCCGAACACTGGGTCTGTTAGGATCCTTACTTGCCTTTCAATGAAATGAACAATATCACTGAATGTAGTTCTTTGGTTACGCCGTTCTTGTATTTCGCAAGCAGTTGTCCTCCATTGATCCCTCAGCTTGTAAGGCAGCTTTTTTACAATCGTCAGCATATTAGCAAGCATATCCATTTCAAACATATACTGCACTTCATTCATTGCATTTGAACAGCCTCGGAGAAACAAGCTGTAATCCTGGAGCGCCTTGACATCCTCAGATTTAATTGGGGCCCATGAGAATGCCTTATCCATATAAGCAGCTGCAATCCTTTGTTCGTCTCCAAAATGTCTCTCTAGTTGGAGTTTAGCTTGAGCATAGCCCCCCTCCGGGTCCATATGCTGGCAGCTTCGCACGAGATCCCTTGGGCGACCTCTAGTGAACTGCTCAAGGAAGTACAGGCAATCACTATAACTGTCAGATTTGTTTTCCACACCATTTTTAAATGCTCTCATGAATGTGTGGTACTGCAGGGGGTCACCATCAAAAACCTGAATATCTCTTCTGGGCAAGGATGATCGTTGCTGCTGTTGTACCAGTAGTGTTGTTATTTCATTTTGCCTCTTCATGATGTCAAGAACATTGTTTTGGCCCCCATTGCCTGACGAACCTTCAGTGTTGAGAACAGTTCCATGTGAAATCTGATTATTATGAGAGCTGGACTGAGGAACGAGCTCAGATAGGCGGTGCTTTAAAGTAGGAGGCTGAAAGTGAGCAGCGTGGGTCGGCCTATCTGCTTTAGGCCTTGTGACCGGCGCACTGACTCTGAAGTTTGGTTGCTGTTTGGACATTTCCAGCCTCTGAGGATTGAAAGAAGCAGCATGGACATTTAACTTTGTTGTTCTGCCTTGTTCCCTTTTAAGATACATTGCATTGGACTGGTCTGTTCCAGTGCCTTTAGAACCACATGTGCTAGCAGCCCTCAACACATTCACTTTAGCCAAGTGTGTGGCGATTTCTTCGTCCAACTTGAGCTTTTCCTTCCGTTTCCATATTTGCTGCTCTTCCTCCTCCAGTGCATGTTTGTCCTGTAAAAGCCTTTGTCTTGCCATCAATGCAGCTAAATCAGCTTCGGCCTTAAAGGGAAGCGGGTCATGTTGCTTTGCCAGTACTGCAGCGGGCTCACGTTTCTGGGGATGGTGGGCTCACTCAGGTAACCATGCACCTAAAAGAAATATAGAGAATTGTATAGATATACATCTCTGGCAAATCATCAGGAAATTATTATTCAACATTTGTATTCATGACACCAAATGAAATAAAATTGTTGATTCAATTATCTTTTTTTCTTGTGGGGCGAAAACTCTGAAGTCCCAGTAGTATGTACACCTAGTCATTTCAATGTAGTAGCCAATTAATAAGATTGTTTCACCATCTATCCACTGGATGGAGCACCTACCCCATCACTGGACGGGACAAGCCTATCACTGAATTTTAGACAAGACAGACTATTGAGATGCACCATGTTAGCCGTGGCGTGCAACCAGCAATCCTACAAGTTCAATAATAACAATGGACCGCAGTTTTTCATGAGATTTGACTGTCAATAAATGATCTGATCACACAAAGAAATGTGAAATACTTAATTTGAATAAAAGACTAAAAGATTATCTGATTCAAATAGTATAATAACCTGGCCTACCTGCACACTCGTTGCAACTGTTGCCTGTTCATCCTTCTCCTTTTCCTCCAGAATTTCATCGAACATGTCCAATAATGAATGCCCTTCACTTGGCGTCCTCCTCTTTTCTTGTGGTTCACCTTCTTCAGCGTCTTCTGCGTCTGGTGTAGGCCCATCTGTGGCACTGGCGCTGGTCGTTGCTGACGCTGTCATCTTGTCCACTTCTTTCTCTAGCTTGTTTTTTGCCACTTGCTTGAGGTCTGCGTCAAAGTAGCGATCTTTGTATCTGGGGTCCAGGATTGTTGCCAAGTAGTACAGTTGCTCGGAGAAAGTGGTTTCGAATCTCTTGTTCACTGCTTCAAGCAGTGCAGACTTGGTTGGTTTGACCCCACTGTCGGTTTCGGCTGTCTTGTTCAGAAAACGCTTGAGTGCCACAACAGACGGCGTCACGTCAGCAGCTGTAGCTGTATGCGAGCTAATCTCTCTCGTCAACTCTTCAAAGGGTGCCAGGAGTGTGGTAATTTTCTCAATGAGACTCCACTGGTTTGCGTTGAGAGATACGGGCAGTCCATGGTAAGCCTTGTACATAACCAGTGCGCGCTTCTGTTCCAGGAGAGTTGTCATCATCAGGAATGTACTGTTCCAGCGCGTCGGGACGTCCTGTTGCAACATCTTGGTCTTCATTCCCATCTCTCTCTGGATGTCTCTCAGCCGAGAGGTACCAAGGGGGGAGCTTTTAAAATGTCCGACTATTTTTCTCGCTATAGCCAAAGAGTCAACGACACTTCGCTGGCTTAGTACTGCATCATGCACTGCCAACTGCCCCAGATGAGCCATACAGCCCAGGCTTCTAACACCACACTCCTCCATCGCCTTCACCATATTTCGTGCATTGTCTCGAAGCACGACATGCACATTTTCTTTACGGATTCTCCATTCTGTCAACATACCGTCAAACGCACTGGCTATGGCGGTACCTGGAATAAAATAATAAAAAAACGTTTGATCAAAGACACGTTAGCTAGCTGGCACATGATATACAACTACATTCTGCCTGAAACACAGTTATATTTAGCCTACCGCTAGAGATATGTAGTGCTAGGCGTTAGGCTATTGCAGCTGACATGCAAGCCAGCCATCATACACAACTTTAATTTAATTTGCATCTGTCAAAAAAATAGCCAGGCCTACCAGTATGCGAGCCAGCGAATTCTTGGGCATGTAACATGGCTCTCTTCATCTCGAAGTTTTCATCCATCCACTGAGCCGTGAGGCTCAACATGCTTGTTTGGTTGAGGTCGGAACTCCAGATATCCGTTGTAAAACTGATGTCACTGACATTGTTGTCGAGTAACTTGTGGACGTGAGTGGCTACGAAATCACGTAAGGCAGGTAGGGCGACATCCGCAAAGTAACGACGACTTGGCTTGTCATAGCGGGGCTCAGCGACCTCAAGCACCTCGCTGAATCCTCCGTCTTCCACTACTGAAAACGGTTGGTCATCAACAGCGATCATCTTGGTTATTGCCATGGTCAATGCCTTTTGCTTCGGGTGGTCCTTGTGGAATTTCTTGGTCTTTTCCAGCGCTTGTTCTATGGGGCTACCAACTGGTGCAGCTGCCGCAGCGTTAGCAGCAGCTTTCTTCCGCTGCTTGTTAGCATTAGCTAGTTTCTCATATTCTTTGTAGGCTTCGGGATGCTTGTTTTTTAAGTGGGTGATCAAATTGGTTGTATTGAACGATTTGACACGAATTCCCCCTCGCATCACCCGGCCCTCACAATCATTGCATACAGCATATCGAGGATCCTCTTCAGACACTTTGAAGAACGACCAGACAGACGACATCGCTGCTGCCTCACCAAAGGCAAAGTCAAACTTAGTTTTGGACTTTTTTTTGCCGCCTCCAGCACCTGCTTGAAAATGTATGCGCCCGTGCAAAAACAAACATCCCCGCCCCGACACTCTCAAATCTTCTTCTTCTTCTTCTTCTTCTTCTAGGATTTCGGCAGTGTAGACGCTGTTAAGCGTATTACTGCCCTCCACAGGTCAGATTTACATCTAAATTCTCACACACTCTCACATCTAAGCCTACACACACGTCAAATACACAGGAATGATTCACATCGGCCCTATTTTAACATCGGAACGATACCGATGTGTAAAAAAATTATCATATCTGCCGATATTATATCGGTGGCTGATATATTGTGCACCACTAAATTTGACCACATGCAAATTTGGTTCTAGCCGCAACCAGAGCCCCCATCAACTCAAGACATGACAAGTCTGGTCACAGTTTTTCCCTCAGTTGTCTGACCTTGATACACTATGGCACTGTAGGCTTTCTCACTTGCGTTGCTGAGCACATGAAGAACTTGGCCTCATCCATGTTGCAAATTGTCAGTTCGATACTACCTGTAAATGACTATCTAATGCAGCTAAATTAACTCCGTGCACCATTGCTGATACTTTTGAGGGAGATCGTCCAGCAGTTTCTCATCCCAGCTGATGACCCTATGCCAAATATCCTGAAGGAGACATTTCACTCTTATTGTGAATGGTTTCATATTTTAGCTGATGATCACAGGACACTGCTTTTGACACTGTTCTCCTTTGCCCTAAAAAAAGGTCCAATAGATGATGCAGTTGAAAACTGTAAAAAAAAAAAAAAAAACATTGTCTGTTGGACAGAAAAGAGCATCTGTAGAGTGGGGGAGGCAGGTGAAAGAGCAGGTGCCTTTGACACCGAGTCAACAGAACCTGTTTGAGCTTTCCATTTGCATACCACTACTAAGGCAGCTAGAAATAATGTAGACAAGAGGTTAATTCAAGATTTAAGATTCAAAGATTTCAAGTGTTTATTGTCATATGCACAGTAAGGAAACATGTTTCTCTGTGCAATGAAATTCTTCCTTTGCTGTCCACAGAATGTCAACAATGTAAAAAGAAATATATACAACAAAAAATACAAAATAAAGCAATTTTACAAGGCACATGTGATAAGTAAAGAAAAAAGCAACAACAATTAAAGCTGCAAGCAGCTGTCAGAGGGCACGCATGTAGATGTCTGCATGTGCACGCATTTACTGGTTTACTATGTGGCGCTAGAGATCACCCATCATTTATATGTCATGATGTAGTGTATGATGTGGAGAAAACAACCTGTAAATGTCATGTAAATCGGATATTTGTTTGCACTGCTAACTGCTGAGAGTAAGACTGTGCTTCAGTTGCCTTCTTTCAAAAATGTATGCATGTGTTCTGTGTGTGTGTGTGTGTGTGTGTGTGTGAGAGAGAGAGAGAGAGAGAGAGAGAGAGAGAGAGAGAGAGAGAGAGGGAGAGAGTGTGTGGCTCTTGGTTTTACTTCTGCTTTGTTTTGCTTGCATTTATTGTGTAAGGCACTTTGTGCTACATGTTATTTGTATGAAAGTGCTATATAAATGAAGTCAGATTGATTGATATGAGGCTGATTTCCTGTGTCCAGTGGGTGGATATGGATATGACACAGTATTGATGCATAGGCCAATTCAGGGCGAAACCCTCTACATGTGTGACCAATTTGGTGTAGATGGGAAAGTGTATGTTGAAGTTATAAGGACTTCCTGCTTTATGGCTAATCCGCAAAATCAACTGAACCGTCATGCCCACCAGGGATAACAGAGGCAAAAGATTTTGATAACTTTTTCATCTTCAAGGTCTGTGGATGATACTGACTGAATGTGTCTGTGGTGTTAAAGCTGCCTGAGCAGACAGGTTATTAGGAAGTTTAGCATTTATAATCTTTAATTATATGGATGCTGTTATAATGTTTTGTGATTGAGATCCTGACCAACCAAACATCCTGGAAAGTGACAGTTACATTTTTTGCTCTTAATTACATAGTTACATAATCGCCATCAGTAAACACAACACTGTCTGAATATGTCACTCACAGGGAGGGATTCTGTTCTCTGGGGGAAAGGGTTAGGAGGGGGAAGTCTTGATTGGGAGGGCTGATGGCTAGCTCAGTCCATAGAGACTTGGGCTTGGGGACTTGAAGGTCGGGCTTGGTGACTTGAAGGTTGCCGGTTCAAGTCCCATCCGGACCAAAAAAGGAATGATGTGGACTGGCAGTTGGAGAGTGCTGGTTCACATCCTGGGCATTGCCGAGGTGCCCTTGAGCAAGGCACTGACCCCTAACACTGCTCATTGGGTGCCATGGCATGTGTGGCTGCCCCTTCACTCATCTCCTCTACATTGCATGTGTGTGTTTGTGTGTGTGCACCGGTGTGTAATGTGAGTGAAAAAAAGAACTTCCCAATTTGGGATTAAAATAGTATATAAAATTAATTAAATAAGCTACTACGTTACTGTTATTTGGTCATGTCAGGTTGCTTTATGGGAATTTTAACCCTTCACTGCATCTAAGACTTTCACACAGAGAAAAATTGGTGCAAGATCCCCACTCTCAAAGGGCAGTGTGAATGGGGCTACTGACTAACTGGGATAGATGTGGGCTTATCATTCACACAAATTTCACAATCACACTGATCTTCCCATACAAGCGAATGGTTGGATCTCATCAAGCACACACTACTTTTGGGTAACTTGATCAGTCAGGTGGTTTGTACAACACAGTCATTCCGAGCAGCACACCCTTGTAGCATACATGCTGTAGACTAGTCACTGAATGTCACCACAAAATGTATTCTTTACATTCTTATTTCATACATATATTTTTACTCATACGCCCATTTTGTTGCAGTGGGGCCTACATACAATACTATTCTGTATCATACCATTATTTTACAGTATCTCATAAAGGATCATATTATTATCATAGCATATTATTTTACTCACTCATCTATAAGGATTATCTAGAACTCTTTCAGCCTCTTGAAATTTTCCCATCACAATGTGTATTTATAATAATCAGTTCTTTCAAATGCTTTACTTGTTCAGTTACAACAGCTTCTTGCTGTATAGTTAGGTATACTTAAGTTTCTCTTTTCTCTCTCTCTCTCTCTCTCTCTCTCTCTACAGTTTTCTCGTTTCAACACAAAAGTCCTCTACCACTAAGGAATTACATGGGAAAAAAGGCACCCCTCATGGGCCCTTACACACAAAAGTCCAATACCACAAAGTAAATACATGGAAAAATGGGTACTACCCCTCATGGGCCCTTACACATATGAGCTCACTACCACAAAGGAATTATGTGAGCAACCTCGGTTTCAAAATAGAGCAAATGATTCATAAGACCATACTCACTTATTACAACCCCTGGCAAAAATGATGGAATCACCAGTCTTGGAGGATGTTCATTCAGTTGTTTAATTTTGTAGAAAAAAAAGCAGATCACAGACATGACACAAAACTAAAGTCATTTCAAACGGCAACTTTCTGGCTTTAAGAAACACTAAAAGAAATCAAGAAAAAAAATTGTGGTAGTCAGTAACAGTTACTTTTTTAGACCAAGCAGAGGGAAAAAAAATATGGAATCACTCAATTCTGAGGAAAAAATTATGGAATCACCCTGTAAATTTTCTTTCCCAAAACTAACACCTGCATCAGATTAGATCCGCTCGTTAGTCTGCAGTTAAAAAGGAGTGATCACACCTTGGAGAGCTGTTGCACCAAGTGGATTGACATGAATCGTGGCTCCAACACGAGAGATGTCAATTGAAACAAAGGAGAGGATTATCAAACTCCTTAAAGAGGGTAAATCATCTCGCAATGCTGCAAAAGATGTTGGTTGTTCACAGTCAGCTGTGTCTAAAATCTGGACCAAGTACAAACAACATGGGAAGGTTGTTAAAGGCAAGCATACTGGTAGACCAAGGAAGACATCAAAGCGTCAAGACAGAAAACTTAAGGCAGTATGTCTTGAAAACAGAAAATGCACAGCAAAACAAATGAGGAACAAATGGGAGGAAACTGGAGTCAACGTCTGTGACTGAACTGTAAGAAATCGCCTAAAGGAAATGGGATTTACATACAGAAAAGCTAAACGAAAGCCATCATTAACACCTAAACAGAAAAAAACAAGGTTACAATGGGCTAAGGAAAAGCAGTCGTGGACTGTGGATGACTGGATGAAAGTCATATTCAGTGATGAATTGCGAATCTGCATTGGGCAAGGTGATGATGCTGGAACTTTTGTTTGGTGCCGTTCCAATGAGATTTATGAAGACGACTGCCTGAAGAAAACATGCAAATTTCCACAGTCATTGATGATATGGGGCTGCATGTCAGGTAAAGGCACTGGGGAGATGGCTGTCATTACATCTTCAATAAATGCACAAGTTTACATTGACATTTTGGACACTTTTCTTATCCCATCAATTGAAAGGATCTTTGGGAATGATGAAAGACACATAAGGTCAATGTCATGGCCTGCAAATAGTCCGGATCTCAATCCAATTGAAAATCTGTGGTGGAAGTTGAAGAAAATGGTCCATGACAAGGCTCCAACCTGCAAAGCTGATCTGGCAACAGCAATCAGAGAAAGTTGGAGCCAGATTGATGAAGAGTACTGTTTGTCACTCATTAAGTCCATGCCTCAGAGACTGCAAGCTGTTATAAAAGCCAGAGGTGGTGCAACAAAGTACTAGTGGTGTGTTGAAGTGTTCTTTTGTTTGTTTGTTTTTCATGATTCCATAATTTTTTCCTCAGAATTAAGTGATTCCATATTTTTTTCCCTCTGCTTGGTCTACAAAAGTAACTGTTACTGACTACCACAATTTTTTTTCTTGATTTCTTTTAGTGTTTATTAAAGCCAGAAAGTTGCCATTTGAAATGACTTTAGTTTTGTGTCATGTCTGTGATCTGCTTTTTTTCTACAAAATTAAACAACTGAATGAACATCCTCCACCTGTGCCTGACTTCAGGTAGGATCCAGTCCTCCATTTGTCAGAGCAGAACTTTACGTGATTCTTCTTGAGACTCCTGCCAACAGGTTAACTTTCAGTCCAGTCTCAGGCGTCAATCCGCAGAGCATCCATCCCATCCTTGTCGCCAAAATGTTAGGGAAATTCTCCTTGTTGAGTTAGATAGCTGCTAATTCTCTGAATGATTTTAGACTCAGTGTGATGAATCAGATCTCTTTAATACATGCAACATGGAGCGAAGACCAAAAGTGTTCTCTACAGTCTTCCAATTGTTTCCGACTTAAAAACAACAGAATTGGGGTTACATACTTTAAGAAAGTTGTTAATCATTTCTTCCCAAAACAATGACCCCTGATGTTTGTGTTGATCATGCGTTTCCCGGGACACTGACCCTTTGATGTTTTATTGCACAGTAAATGTCATCCCATCTAGCTTCTTGTAAACACCTCAGGCAAAGAGAATAGCCCCTCATATGACTCCCTGACCCTTACACCTAAAGGGGAAGGGGGATCTGCCCTCCTCTCAAATCCTGATATGTTATGTACGTTGTAATGTACATATCCATCCATACTAGATCAAGCACCTTTAACACACAGCTATGTGCGATCAGGTTCCAGAGTGAAGTCGAAATATCCTTGAAGCCACTTGGCCTTCAATTCAGAGGAATTTGTGGTCCACTTAGAGGTTCTTGCTAGCAGTGGACAAGATCTCTGTCCTTATGAGCAATAGATATCTGTAGGTAAGCCTTTGCGATGTCTGCCATAAATGCAATTGGATCAGAATGAATCTCACTAAGATGTTTAGGAAGTCTGGGTTTAGGCTCGGTCCGGTGATTATACAGTCGTTGAGACAGGGACAGCCGTCCTTGTGTAAAGAATCACTGAAAATAACTCGCAACTTGTGTGTCGCCTTGTCCTCCCTATTCATAGGATGATGAGCAGGTACTACTTGACATTACTGTTTTCAATTTCTACTGTGTGCTTAGCCTCTGGGATAGCTTCAGATATTCCTTGCTGAAGATATTCCTCCATCACATCATTTTATCTCTTGAACAATGTCACATCATTTTTGAAATTTTCTTGCAGCACCTAAAATCTTTTCTGGGCAATACTTAGATTGTTTGGGAGCTCTGGTGCATCCTGTTTCCACAGTTACTCCAATTCACATCACCATCACCCCCCCAGAAGACCAACTGGCAGGGATCCTCACCATAATCCTGTCTGAAGGCCTCTATCATCGTCCCCATCCCCAAAAAACCTGCCATAGACAGCCTGAATGATTACAGACCTATCGCTCTGACGTCTGTAATCATGAAGTGCTTGGAGCGATCAGTTTCCCAGCACATCAGAGACTGTCTCCCTCCCTCCCTCGACCCCCACCAGTTTGCCACAGGGCAAACCGTTCTACAGAGGACGCCATCGCCCTCACACTCCATACAGCGCTGAGCCACCTAGAGAACAAGAAGAGCTATGTGAGGATGCTCTTCGTGGACTACAGCTCAGCATTTAACACCATAAATCCAGACATTCTCATCACCAAACTGCTGGAACTACAGATCCCCCTCCCCACCTGCAATTGGATTAGAAACTTCCTGTCAAGTCGCCCACATTCTGTGAGACTCGGGCCCCACCACTCCACTGCACTCAACTCAGCACTGGTTCCCCTCAAGGCTGCGTTCTTAGCCCTCTTCTGTACGCCCTGTACACCTACGACTGCTCTCCAACTCACCCAACCAACTGCATTATTAAATATGCGGATGACACCACAGTGGTTGGACTCATCCGAGGCGAGGACGAGACAGCGTACAGGGCCGAGGTGGAGGAACTGTCGCTATGGTGCTCAGACAACAACCTGACCCTGAATATCCAAAAGACAAAAGAACTCATCATGGACTTCAGGAAGAACAGACATGACCACACCCCCCTCCTCATAAATGGAGAACAGGTGGAGACTGTCACTACCTTCAGGTTTCTGGGCACCCACATCTCCGCAGACCACTCCTGGACCTACATCATCAGGGCCCTGGTTAAGAAGGCTCAGCAGCGACTACACTTCCTGTGTGTCCTCAGGAAAAACAAACTGGACACAAAGCTGCTGCTGGCCTTCTATCACTCCTCTGTGGAGAGCGTACTGATGTACTGTCTGGGTGTGTGGTACGCAGGCTCAACAGCCGAGGACAAGAAGGCGGTGGAGAGGGTCATAAACACTGCCCAAAAGATCATCGGCTGCCCTCTGACCAGCCTGGAACACATCGCCACATCCTGCTGTCTCAGGAGAACCAAGGCCATCACAGGAGACCCCTCACACCCTTCCTACCCCCTGTTTGATCTGTTGCCCTCTGGGAGACGCAGCAGCTCAACAAAGTCCCATACCTGCAGGCTGACAGATAGCTTCTTCCCCTGGGCCATACGAACTACAAATACGAACAGATACACTAACAAACCACCCCCCGACAAGAAGAAACCCAATCTACCTCCTCCTACCTCCCTTTAGCACCTTAAAGGGCTATATAGATATCATTTATTATATTTATATTACTATTTGTTCTATGTGTTGCTATTTTTTATTTGTTGCTGCGGGAGCACCCTCAATTTCATTGTACTCTCCTGTACAATGACAATAAAGACTATTCTATTCTATTCTATCTCCATTTCACAGAATGCACGTAACTGGTCTGACACCCGAATGGTTTCCTCATTGCCAATCTACATGCATGAAGCTTCACTCATGCTTGACATGGATACTGGTCCCTGCACTGTCCAGCCGAAAATGGTTTCTATGGCAAACAGGGACTCTAATAGTCTTTCTACGTTCTACATACTAAAAAATGACTTGGACATCATGTTTGAACCTTTTACCTTTTACTTTTCTTCCTTGTGACACTTATAACTCACACTGGTAAACTCAAAACATTACTGCCACCTTGTGGTTGATGTTAAATTATAATTCATCACACAACAAATACAATTATTCTCTGTTACCTTCCTAACTGTATGTTTTTATATACGAATTACTGTAATAATGAACCAAAGATACAACACCTATCAAGAGCCAGAGTCTGGTTTGTCTGTTCTAGTATACTCTAGAAACATAGTGGTGCAACATGGTGGATTCTGCTCCAAGGACATTTTACTACTTGACACAGCCTTGGAGCCAAAGCCCCGTTCGGTTCTATGAAAGCTGCTCAGTGGCGTTGAAGCCAAAAAAGTTTGACTTCCCGGCTCTGAAAATACCCAAATCTTCCATGTTGTGCGGCCCATACAGCATGTGCACTAGAGACTTCCACGGACCGAGCCGGCTAACTTGAATAGGGATAAGATAATGTAATCATTGCTATGTAGTTCAAACAGGGAGTATGTATGTATTATGTTAAATACATTTAATTATTTTATGTCCACAGGGTTACCCTGGAGCAGTTGGTCTGACTGGGAGACCAGGTCACATGGGGCAGGTGGTAAGGCTGATTCATGCCACAATGTTATAGCACAAACTAAAGATGTATTCATGACTTTTGAGTACTCATGGGTTGGGAAGTAACATATTGAAGGTTTTTCTAGTTACATGATTACTCAGTCTATATATTGTTTCCCCTCTTCATAAAAAATACATCTTTGGTTTAAAATTAAATCAGGCTGATTTCTTTTAGGGGTTTTAGGTGGGTCATTTTTGATCCATAGGACAAGGGGAGTTAACAGAATACAAAGACTTCATGAGGGTTAAATACTGGACAACCAATGATGTCACACACTTGTAAGGCCTGTGGTGCATAAACTGTAATCTCATCAAAATCACATATACAGTATGAATAACTTAGATCAGCAGCAAACCCCAAACTAAATTGAATTGATATTGACAGCTGTAAAATATTTGCTGCTATAAGACTTTTGAATCGGTAAAGCCATCAGCCGTGCAGTGATTGAGTTCAAGTGTAAAGTTGTTTGTTCAGTTGTGATTTTAGTGTTTTCCGTGCCTGTTGTGCAGGGAGATGCTGGTGTCAGAGGGCCTTCTGTCTCTCCAGGAAAGACTGGACCTCCAGTTAGTATTTGGTCAAATTGAGTGCATAGAATAATCCATTTTTCACCTTCAACTGAATATGCTGTTGTGGTGGTCAGAAATGTCTCCATATTGATTATGTTTGTATTGAAACATTGTCTTCTCAGGGTCTGCAGGGCCCTCCTGGTAAGAGGGGGCCTGTGGGACCAAAGGTGAGAACATTACTTTTCTGGACCCTAAAAAACTTCACCACCATCCAAGATAATATGAGTATAACCTGACATCATTGCTGTTTGCTAAATCTTCCTTCAGGGCAAGCAAGGAGAGATGGGAACCAAAGGTATTCTGGGACTGCCAGTAAGTAGGTCTTTCACTTAAGGTTCTTTCAGGCTCAGTATATCCATCCAGTCAGTCAGTCAGGTAGCATACTGAGTCCATTTATTTTCTGTCTGCTTGATTCAAAGATGTATTTATCGTACCTAGTGCATCTGCACATCCCCAGGTTGTCTTTTCCCACTATTCAACAGTTGACCATTAATCTGAATGACAGTATGAATACAGATATTTTCAGTGAAATAAGGAAATATAGATGCAGATACAGACGGTAGTTAGTTTTACAGCCCAGGTTAATGCTTGTTCTTTGAGAGGACATCATAAACTAAGGTAGAATAAGGTAAGGCTTTTTTCTCTGAGATTTTACACAATTTATTTATTTTTTTGTTTTTAATGGCTTCAGGGCCCTCCAGGCCAGCCAGGACCAAAGGGTGGCATGGGGAACCCTGGTCCTTCAGGGAGCAAGGGGCCTCTGGGGCCATCAGGGTCAGACGGACCTAGAGGATTTCTAGTGAGTGGGTACTTCTCACCCCCCTCTCCATTATGATGCTGCGCTCAGTAAAGAATGTACTGTATGCTGATCATTACATTTTACTTTTTTGTGAAATCACTTTTTCTTGTGATTAGGGAACAGCAGGGATTATTGGACTAGCAGGTCAGGTTGGAGAGAAAGGACAGCAGGTAACTGGTTTTGGCATGGTCTTCAAGTTTAAAGACATTGAATATTGGAATAAAATACTCTCTAACAAGAGCTTCACTTACAGAAATACTCTTTTTATCAGCCTTCAAAAACTGAAATGATGCCAGGCATAGAGCAGCTAAAGTAATGTAAAGGTGTGTTATTTAATGTCTACAGGGAGAAGTTGGTCCTGCTGGTGATACTGGTCATCCAGGTCTGAATGGACAGCAGGTCAGTTATCTTACTCATGACACTTCACCAATTAGAGGACAATATAATGCACTCAGGCAGATATTAAAAGTCATATACTCATACTAAAATATTGTAAAATATTTTTACCTCATTATCTTCAATATTTAAGAAATGCAATTTATAGTATATAATACTAAGGGGCCTTGCTATAAAATCCACTCTTTAACAATAAGTATGACTGGGCTTTTCATGTCAGGGTCATCCAGGGCCAGCTGGTGAAGAAGGATCTTCTGGATCAAAAGGTGACCAGGTCTGTGACATCATTACTGAATTGTATTTAAAACAAACAACAAATAAAATAACCCATGCATTAATATATAAATGTTTTATCAAAGTGTACATGAATAAAAGGCTGAAATGTAGTGTTGCACTACCCTCTTTTCTTGAAAGTTTCTCCAGCACATTGGTCTGTTTTTTTAGATCCATTATAATGTATTATTTGTGTTGGAGGCTCACCTTTGGTCTCAGCTCTAGTAGCCACAGCTCAACCATCACTGTCAGTCAGAGACACAACCGTAATGGCATATACATATATATGCACAAGCATATGAGTAGACAAGATGCAGCATTTGTTTATATGAGGTCACATCATAACTTGGTCAATAACTTTAATATTTTAGTGGCACAAATTATGGATGACATTGCACCTGTCAAAACTAAATTAATTACTGGTAAAACAAAAGCACCGTGGAGAAATGTGGAAAAAGTCAGGACATTAAAGAGAACCTGCTGCAAACTTGAATGCAAGTGGCGCAAAACTAAATTGCAGGTTGTTTATAACCTCTATAAGGACATGCTTAGTAAATATAACAATGAAATTAAACAATCTAGACAACAATACTTTTCTAAAATTATTGCTGCAAAACCAAACAACTCTAAATTTCTGTTCAATACAATTGACAAACTGGTTAATCCTTTGAGACTAATACCTACTGAGCTCCACTCTGCAGACAAGTGTAATGAATTTGCCTCATTCTTCAAACATAAGGTTTTCAATATTAGAATTAATATTGTAGCTCCCTCCGCTGGTAGGTGTAACCTCTCTTTTTCCACATTTGCCGACACTTTGTCCAATTTCACTCTTACTAGCTATAATGAACTGCAAGTAGTGGTACAGCTTTTAAGTTCTGCAACATGTGATCTTGACCCAATGCCTACCTAACTATTCAAAGATGTTTTCAGCTGTTTGCTAGATGATGTCCTTGAAATAGTCAATTCATCCCTTTTTACTGGAATCTTCCCCATAGGTCTTAAACAAGCCATTGTAACACCATTGTTGAAAAAGAGTAACCTTGATCCATGTGTTTTTCAGAACTACAGACCAATTTCTAACCTCCCATTCTTGGGCAAAATTCTTGAAAAGGTTGTATACCAACAATTGCATGCATATCTGTCACACAACAATCTGTTTGATATATACCAGTCTGGTTTTAGAGTAAAACACAGTACTGAAACTGCACTAGTCAAAGTTGTTAATGATCTTAAAATTAACTCAGACAACCGTAAAGTTTCTATTCTGGTACTTCTTGACCTCAGTGCAGCATTTGACACAGTTCAATTCTCCTTCATCGACTTGAACACTGTTTAGGTATTAGAGGAACCGTTCTTAAAGGAGAACTTCGGTCGATTTAAACATGCAGCTTCATTGCTCAAGCTACCCTTGACTTGCCAGTACCAAAGACGCGAACAAATTTGGTCCAACCATTACAGAGCTCCGTGAACGGAGACTTAGCATTGAACGCTAACAGCATGGGGTCAGAACTTCACGCTGTGTTTTAAGCATCTTAACATGCTCCACATCTCACACCAAAAGTTATGCAACATCAGCAGACACCTTACAACACAGCACTGTAGCGTGTATGACTCAAACTGAATAAAAAAGTAGTTAAAACAGTGTGTTTGTGCAAGCAGCTACTTACCTGTTTGTTGACATCCGTGTCTTCCGGTAGCTAGACCAAACTAGTCGATCCGTCGAGCGTGCACTTACTCCCTCACTGGCGGAGACGGAAACGTAATCCAGCATTTTCGTGTTTATGTTCATAATGTACATGTCCATGTTACAGCCTGTCATGAGCCATGAGCCTTACAATAGCCTGTTAAGCCTGTTAAGTGCACACTCGATGGATATGCTAGTTTGGTCTAGCTACCGGAACACACGGATGTCAACAAAAAGGTAAGTAGCTCCTTGCACAAACACACTATTTTAACTACTTTTTTATTCATTTTGAGTCATACACGCTACAGTGCTGTGTTGTAAGGTGTCTGCTGATGTTGCATAACTTTTGGTGTGAGATGTGGAGCATGTTAAGACGCTTAAAACACAGTGTAAAGTTCTGACCCCATGCTGTTAGCATTCAATGCTAAGTCTTCGTTCACGGAGCTCTGTAATGGCTGGACCAAATTTGTTCGCGTCTTCGGTACTGGCAAGTCAAGGGTAGCTTGAGCAATGAAGCTGCATGTTTAAATCGACCGAAGTTCTCCTTTAACTGGCTTTCATCATATTTAACTGGTAGATGCTTCACTGTTTCCATTGGCAACTTTAAATCTGATAAAGTGGACATTCCTTACGGAGTCCCTCAAGGGTCAATTCTCGGTCCACTACTGTTCAATTTGTACATGCTCCCGCTTGGTTCTATCATTCAGCAATACAATATTTCATATCATTCCTATGCTGATGACACACAGCTATACATATATGTCCCTGCAAACAACCATAGCCCAGTAAATGAACTCATCAAATGCAGTACTGATATTAAACAGTGGATGGCTGAAATTTTTTTACAGCTAAATGAGAACAAAACAGAGATCCTTTTAGTGGGTCCCGAGGCTTTGAGGTACCAGATTCACCCTTTATTAATACCACTGCCTGTAAAACCTGGTGAACATGTAAATAACTTAGGTGTGATTCTAGATCCTGATCTTAGCTTTCATAAGCACATATCTAATATCTCCAAGACTGCCTTTTATCATCTAAGGATTATTTCTAAAGTTAGACCCTTCCTGTCACAATCAGATGCTGAAAAACTGGTTCACGCTTTTATTTCTAATAGACTTGACTACTGTAATGCACTTTTTGCTGGACTTTCAAACCAGGTCTTAAATAAACTCCAGCTTATTCAGAATGCTGCAGCCAGAATAGTGACAAAAACGAATAGGTTTGAGCACATCACTCCTATTTTAACTTCTCTTCACTGGCTCCCCGTTAAACAAAGAATTGATTTTAAAATACTTCTAATTGTTTTTAAATCTATGAATGGTCTAGCTCCCCCGTACATTGCTGACATGCTCACTGAATACACACTGGACAGATCCCTTAGTTCATCAAATAAAGGTCTCCTTAATATACCTAGGATCAATTCTAAATCAGCTTATGGTGCCTTCAGTCATTATGGTCCCACTCTCTGGAACTCTCTACCACATGAACTAAGGTCTGCTACTACTGTGTCATCTTTTAAAAGCAATCTCAAAACATACCTTTTTTCACAAGCTTTTAGCGAGTTTTAGATAGATAGATAGAATTACTTTAATGATCCCAGACTGGGAAATTATTTATTATTATTAATTATTATTTTTAAAGAATGTATTTATTGTTTGCTATATTCATACATGTTTTTTGTTCTTGAATGATCTTTCCAATTGTTATGCTTTTATCTTGAAGCACATTGAGTCTACACATGCTGTATGAAATGTGCTATATAAATAAAGTTGACTTGACTAGACATGTTGGCCAATAAAGCAATTGTCATAAGAAGCAGAGAACACCCATGAAGCCCAAGTCTGGACTGCAGCCAGCATCACTAACAAGTGTGTTCTGAAGTGTTAGTTGATATGGTTGCCTCCGTGATAACTTTCCTGAGTTGTAAAATCCTGTCTGCGACTATTACAAATTGTTGTGTTTTTGCCAGATAAACCTTTAAATGCAGTAATGTGTTTTCATCAGTATCTTAAACAACTTACCTGTACCAACACAGCCCCCTGCTTTGTTTTATTGCAGGGCTGTGTTCAGTCTAAGTCCCCACTATGAGTCGTTCAGCAGTTTTTCTGGTGTATTCATAAACAGAAACAAAGCTAAATGAGTCAGTGACAGGGCATGGAAGTCTTTTCAGGCTGAAAGAGAATATACTAGAAACCGACTCAGGATGGCCATAATGCTCATTAACATATTGACATTTCATCCCACTAGTGCATTGCCCGTAGGAAGCATGTATTCCTATAGAAAAGTGGGAGGTTCAGTAGCTTTTTCATGGATGGCAAAATGAGGTTGTGTTTGAAGGTGGGACGTCAGGGATATAATTGACTGTTTTTGACTACTTTTGATCATGCCATTATATTATTTCACCTTAAAAACTATTTACCTTGTCTTGTTTGGTGTCATTATTTTCAGCACATCCTCACATATGTGACTGTACAGTTATTTTTTTTATTTTGACATATTATATTAACACTATGGACCTAAAATCACAAAATAACATAAAATCAGAGTAGGAAAAAGTTATTTTTTACTGTGAAAATCACAAACAGTTTAATGAACCAATTGCATTAGTTATAATGCAAATATAAGTTGTTGTTTGCTAAATTTTTGCATAAGTTTTTGAAATTTACAAAGTTATATGTAACTATTTACATTTAAATGCAGGCAATGCCTCAGGCTCCTCAGCTCATTCCTGCCTGCTCCACATTCAGCCGTCTCCTCCTTGTTTTGACTCACAACACAAAAAAACGACTACACTACACACTAAACACACTACACCAAACACCATATAACACACTAACTATACACTCCAAACACGCTATATGTCACAAATCTCTCAACTCTCAAAACTCGCTCTCTCTGTCGCTATCTGCATCACCGCCTACGTCCCTCACACAACTTCCTGTTCCTCAACAACCAAACTTGCTGCTTGGACACTTTCGTGACAAAAGCCCATTTTTACCGTTTCTTCCTGCACCAGACACAAAGCAAACGTGACGGCAATGTTCTCGAAAAAGCGTGGCGGACATTATTTACCCCAAGTCCGGTTTTGGACGTTCCGGTGGGTCTGGTCCGTCGACTCGGGAGGTGGGCTGTGTAGGTGGGCTAGCGGCTAGCAGCTAGCTACACACGAACATCCACAGATTCCGATTCCACTTTGTTCGCGCGTCTCCGGATCTCCTCAGACCCAAACAGACTCGGTCCGGACTCTTTCAGTCTCATTAATACACAACAGTCAGTTTAGATGCACAGACCGGAACGGGACCGAACCGCCGGCAAAATCCTGGTCCAGCTCGCACCGCTGCAGGTATGAATCCGCTTGTTTCTTAAGGCGGGGGGTCGCGGTGGGCTCTGCAGTGATTGGCTCTGGTGCGCACGTGACTGTGGTGGCTCGGTGGACAATGCTCGGCGAATTTGTAAAGCATTTATGAAATAATTTATTAACGGTGTCATTGCAGTCCAAACAGATGCGAAGTCGCACAGCCTTGAAACACGCAGCAGCCATGTTGTAAGTCTCAGGTCAGTCTGATCCTGATCCGCAGAGATATTTGATAAACACACACACACACAGACAGACAGACAGACAGACAGAGATTCCTTGCTTTTATAGAGAGATGAGTACTTCGTCGTTTCTGTATTATTACATGAGAACTCATGGGTCAGTCCGCATCCATCTTCAGACATGCCCTTCATTTTAATCTCAACTAAACACCTGTGAAAATTCATGGAAGATCATGTAACTCAGACAAAGTTGCAGACAGTGTCAGACAACTGTTAAACACTGTTATTCTGAAATAGGGAGCTCTGGGACCCCAGGGACAATCAGGGCGCAAGGGACCAAAGGGAGAGCCAGGACCTCAGGGCTCCCACGGGCTGCAGGGTGAGCCTGGGCAGAAGGGCAAAGAGGTTAGATGTATTGTCATTCTATGTAACCATTTGTTCTACGGCTGCAACTAATGATTACCATTGTTATCGATTAATCTGCCTGTTATTTGATGATTAATCATTTGGATCTATAGTGCATTTGAAAACTATGAAAAATGCCCATAACAACATTGTATGACTCCATGAAATGTTGTGTTTTGTCCAACCAACCACAAATATATTAAATCTACTATCTTGTAAGAAGAAAAGCAGGAAACCTTGGAACTGTTCAATTGTTCTCAATTTTGCTTGACACTTTACTTAAATGATTAATCAATTAACAAATTTGTCAATACATTTTCTGTCAAGCCACTAAATGTTTGATTGTTATAGCTCAAATTTTATTCAGCTACTGGTTGTGCTGCTGGTTCTTTCATTCATTTTCTATCTTTTGCAGGGTGATGATGGAGAGCCTGGTGTTCCTGGGGATCCCAGTGCTAAAGGAACAAAGGTCATCTCAATGTTGTATTTTTAGCCAATGTGGCATGTTAGGCTAAGATGCTCCACCTACAACTCTTTGCCATTTTAACCAGTGAAAGCAAATGTCATTGCTAAAGTAATCACTAAAATGATGTGTTTTCACAGGGAAATATGGGTAATCGTGGTCCGTTGGGGTCAGATGGGCCTCCAGGAGTCCCAGGCAAACAAGGACCAAGAGGGTCAAAAGGAGGAAAAGGTTACACAGGTTTAATGGTAAATGAGCCTTAATACCTTTTTATCCATTAGTCTATCTGATTGTATCGTCATCTGTTTATCTACAGTAAAATACTAACTGTCTGCCTTACTATTTATTTGTATTTTCAGGGTCAAGGAGGTCTGATGGGGAAGGTTGGACCATTCGGCTTATTGGGACTACAGGTAAGTCACCTTCTGCCCTAATAATAATAAATATAAAATAATAAAGTTACAGGGTAAATAATTTTAATAATTTTAATTTTATTAAGCTTGACCCTGTAATTTTCATTGAATTGTGTCATTTTTCAAACTGGCATTTAACTCATTTTGAAATTAAAGTCCAACTGACATTAAGTCCATTTTTTGTATACTACAAAGTTCCTGTTTGTAAATGACTTGTGTGTTCACAAAAAATCACAAACAACAGGAGATAAATGTACAAGTATTTGTGTTATGATGCACCCTACCTGCAAATAAGATGCTGGTGTTGTCCTTACTCTAAGTAGGAGAATGATAATGAAACAGTTGTGGTGGGGTTTTGTCTGGATCCAAAAATGCAGAGACCAAAGGTTGGAAATCAGATGAATTCAGGACAGAGTTCTTATGGGAGTGGCTGACGGATGAGGAGGGCAGCTAGACAGGATGGGTTGCCTGGTGGCAGCGTAGGGGGATCTCTGGTGAGCCAGTGGAGCAGGAGGAAGAACGGAGAGGCACTGGAGGTTCTGCACAAGGGGCCAGAACGAAGCCCAGCAAAAAAAAACACAGGAGCATAAACACTAGAAAACACTTTGAAGATAAACTAATACAAACGCTAGCAGCACTGCTGTAATCACAATAAGGGACAGAACAATCTGCTACCAGAAGAGAAGGGGATAACGTAGCAGATGTTGATGAGTTGATGATATGCAGGTGTGCCTCTCTGCTGCTGCAGACAGCTGCTGTTTCCACGCCCACATGCACGAACACACGCACGCACGCACACACACACACACACACAGGGAAAGGTGCAGGTAAGGGAGGAGGGGAGACAGGGGAAAAAACACAAAACAACAAAAAACCTGACTGCCACAGTAGCACTGTGACAATAAAGTATTAATGCATTTTAAAACATCTTTACATTACAATAAAAAGGGAAGAGTAAATAACATTTCAGTTGAGCTAAAAATAATTTATTGTGGTAGCTGCTGTTAAATGGTGATTGCTCTGAATGTGCATTTTTTTTCAGGGTTGGCCAGGTACTTTTGGGAGTCCAGGACCTGATGGGCCACAAGGACAGAAGGTTCACAGTCTCACATATTCAAGTTCAACTTTATTTGTCTCAAAAGTGCAATTGCCTTTGCAGCACAGAGTATGACATGAAAAGAAATGTTTAGCAGGACTACATCAATGAACAAGCATAATCATCAGGACAGTAATAAAAAGGAACACAATGATGACTATCTTGCCTTCCCTCTCAATCAGGTTTGGATCATAACACTTATTTAACAGTACATCGACATAATCAGCTCAATCTTCAAGCGCTATTGTCCAAAAAGCACGCTCAAGATCAATTTGGATTTTTTCAAGTCTGTCTTGTTAATAGTTGAGATAGTTTATGCATAAACATCACAGTATACACTCTCATTATGTAACAAAGACATATGAATTGCTCAATTACCTGACACAAACACTGATGGTATTCATATTCCCCCTCAGATGAGATTTGTGCTCAAACATGTACTGGTATAAAGTTTTCGGTTGGAAGTGATCATTGTGGAAATATGCACGGTAGAGGTACAGTTGACCTCGGTTACAGTGGCTCTCTGGCTGCAAAGACGATGGAGGAGCAGATGCCTAAGTTAGGAAACAGAGGCCTTAAAGATACAGCCACTAAATGAAAATGTTTCAGACACTATGAAAAAAGAGGCAGCAGAAATAGACTATGAGAAAACATTAAAGTATGTAAACATTTTCTAGTTTAAATAAAAGATTTAACCTGAAAATGAGCATAATATGTCAACTCTAAACCCAAGGGTAATGTATGCAGGGAATCCTATAAAGTTTGCAGTTTTAAAGAAACCAAATCACTCTCAGTAGAGTAGTAAAATGGATTTATGAGATGTATGTGGTGAATGATATTCATTATACATTTTGATAAACTGGAATTGTTCTCTCTACAGGGAGACAGAGGTCCTGCTGGTTTGACTGGTGAGCCTGGGGCTCCAGGTTCTAAGGTACAGAGCACTTCTGCCAAATAATCATAGCTGTAATGTCAAGTTCACTTACTGCAAGTGTTGGCTTCAGCACTTTCACTCTGTACACTGTCTAACTGCAGGGCATGGCAGGAAGCCGAGGTGTGAAAGGTGACCTGGGAAGCCTTGGACCAGTGGTAAGTGAAGTAATGACAACGCCAACTGGCCAATGCCCCTTTGGGTGTTTTTATGTATGCACAAATAAGCAGAAACTAAAGAAAGAATCTTAACATAAATATGCTACATCATTTTACTTAAATCCCACTAGCATGTCCTCACCACACCAAAAGAAGCAATGCCTCAGATCCTGGCAACTAAAAGCCCTCCCCCATCCTTACTTTGGTCAATCAGGCCACATTTATTCCCAGCAACAAAGTTATTCCCAGCTTATTAAAAGGGAAAAACCATCAGTGTGACCAGGTGAAGCTACAGCACCTCTACTGTATGATTTTGAGTTCACAAACTGGCATGTTAGAGATGACACCACCCAGGAGAACCACACCATTCTTGAAGAATGTACTGTATATCAACACGTGTTAATGATGTAGTGACAAGAAAATAAAATAAAATCATTCCCTACCCATTCATCCTACAGCTTGGATGAATGAAGATATGAGGTCAGGTGTCAAGGAAGCATACAACATTACCAAAATGAGTGTGAAGTGAGGCATCAGGAGACCTGGGATATGTGGCAGCTGATCCAAAACATCACCAGGGTCTTTACCAGTTGGCACTCAGAAAATAACAGATCCACAGAGGATGCCATATCCACTGCACTCCACTCAGTCTCACTTTGAAAATAACATTACCTATATCACAAACAGGTTTTCACACTGCCGTGAGGTAACTTGCTGCCTCCAGTCATTTCGATGACAGAAAAGTGGCAGATAGAAAGCTGTTTCAACTGCAGCTAGACTAAGAAGCGGTTGCTGCCAATGTGAACACATAATGTATATTTTGCTCAAAGTGCACAGGGCTGGAGTGCTGCCAATAACCGCCTGGCATTGGCTAAAAAGGGGCCGACAAGACGGAAATAATCACCATCGCAGATCAGAAGCAAACATGGAGGACCTGATAATGTGTATCGGACATGTGTCTGTCCTAACTTTATTGTACATATACATGTTCACATGCAATACATTTGTCACGAAGAAAGAAACCACAACATATTAATGTCGATAAAGTAAGACAGAAAAGTAGCAACGATTTTCAAGCCCTCTTCTGAGCATAGTAGTTGCTATTTATTAGGCATACCTAAGTACATAAGTGCTATGATGTAAGTGCTTGTCTTTGACAATTGCATTTAGTTTTTTTTGAGGGGTGGGGGGTGATAGGGAGTCATGCAATGCTGGGTCTACCACAGAGGCGCCAGAACAGTGAAGAGTCGTGCCTTCGCTGAGCGACCTTTTTTTGCTCTCAGCGATGGCGGTACCAGCCGGCCCGTTGATGTGATGGAGCGAAGTGAATGCGCTGAGGGGTGTGGTCTGACCAGTGTTTGGAGTTAGATGGGTGCAGTTCCGTCAATGGCCTTGAAGGCCAGTACAATGGTCTTGAATCAGATGTAGGCTGCAACAGGAAGTCAGTGGAGGTCAGGGAGGAGGGGGATCACATGGGAGAATTTGGGTAGAAACTAGGTGCACTGCAGCATTCTGGATACACTGCAACAGTTTAGTTCTGGTAAACCCCCTCCCTTGATCTTTTTCTGCTAGCTGTCAGTCACCCTACCTTCAGGTTTCATTCACAACTCAAAACTGCCTTTATCTCAGTAACAATACGTGTGTTACAAAAAATGTCATATCTCCTGAACACTATACACTATGATGTATGAGTGACCACAATAATACTCCTGTTTGACCTGTGTCATTTTATTTTTTTGAAATTGCCCACTACCATCGCCTCCCGCCTATGATTTCACCTCAACGGTATCAGCAGGCAAATCTGCCTTCTACCTGTCAAAGATTAACTCCTCTGCCTCCAACCCCAGGAAGCTATTCTCCTTATTCTCTTCTCTCCTCACCCCTCCTCCTAACCTCGCTTCGGGCATTATTCCAGCTCCTTTCAAGACAGCCACAGTAAAGCCACCCCTAAAGAAACCCACCCTAGACTCAACAGACATCCGAAACTACAGACCTGTATCTCTTCTTTCATTCCTCTCTAAAACCCTGGAACGCACAGTCTAAAACCAACTGTACTCCTATCTTTCAGAAAATGACTTCCTTGACCCTAATCAGTCAGGCGTCAGGACTGGTCACTCAACTGAGACGGCCCTCCTCACAGTGACTGAGTCGCTCTGTGCCGCCAGAGCCACATCCAACTCGTCAGTCCTCATTCTTCTCGACTTACCACAGTCAACCACCAAATCCTCCTCTCCACTCTGGCTAAACTTGGCACTGCTGACTCTGCTCTAACCTGGTTCACATCATACCTGACAAATCGCACCTTTCAGGTTACATGGAACGGCGCCTTGTCCAAACCCTGCTTTCTGGAAACTGGTGTCCCTCAAGGCTCAGTATTAGGACCGCTTCTGTTTTCACTATACACTAGATCACTAGGCTCTGCAATCACATTGAATGGATTCTCCTACCACTGTTATGCTGATGACATCCAACTGTTCCTCTCTTTCCCCCATCCTCCGATACCCACGTTGCGACACGCATCTCTGAATGTTTGGCAGACGTCTCTGCTTGCACAGCTGCGCATCACCTCAAACTCAACCTTAGTAAAACTGAACTCCTCTTCATCCCGGGGAAAGACTGCCCTCACATGGAGCTGTCAGTCACTGTCGAGGATGTCATGGTATCGCCTTCGTCAACGGCTAGGAACCTGGGTGTACTCCTCAACGACGGACTGTCCTGCACCCCCAACATCACTGCTGTGGCCCGATTCTCCAGATTTGCCCTCTACAACATCCGCAGGATCCGGTCTTTCCTTACAAAAAACCCAACGCAACTCCTGGTCCGAGCGCTGGTCATCTCCTGCCTGGACTACTGCAACACCCTCTTGGCTGGCCTCTGCGACTAAACCGTTGCAGCGTATCCAGAACACTGCAGCGGGCATCGTTAACAATCTTCCCAAATTGTCCCATCTGACCCCCTTCGTGACCTCCACTGGCTTCCTGCTGCGGCCTGCATTCAGTTCAAGATGATGGTGCTGGCCTTCAAGGCCGTCAACAGAACTACACCTGTCTCCTTCTGAACACTGGTCAGACCAAACACCCCAGCAAGAGCACTTCGCTTTTCTACATCAGCTAGCCGGCTGGTACCCCCATCACTGAGAGCAAACAGAGCCCACTCAGCAAAGTCACAGCTCTTCGCTATTTTGGCACCTCTGTGGTAGAATGAACTACCGACCAATCACAGGACTGCGGAATCACTCTCCATGTTCTGAAAAAGACTCAAGACTCATTTGTTCAGACCTCCAGTTCTCCAAAACTTGGTTGGACCTCGTCAGTTGTCCTCTTTTTTGAAATAACAATAAAGCTGAAACTTGAACTTGGATTTTCATACCTATGTGACTTGAAAAGGAGGAGTATTCCATTGCCATACATATGGCAATACAACTTTTTCTCTTGAGGCAGTAGGTACTGAGGAATAATCTTATAATTTAGAGGCAAACTTTGAATTTGGACCTATAAATATTATTTATGGCTTAATTTTTGAGCTGCTATCTCACAATATAAATTTGACATTTCAATATCAGATTTCCCTTTTCAGCTTCTATCTTATTTTCAACATTAGGTGAAATTTTCCTCCATAAATAGCACTGACCCTGAAAGACCACCTGAACTGACTGCTTCCTTGCAAATAATGATTTTGCACTCATGACTCAAGACATCTGGTGATATTTTTGTGTGTCAGGGGTCTGCAGGAGTCAGAGGACGACCAGGTAGTCCTGGTCCAAAGGGTTTTTCTGGACCCGAAGGCCTGAGAGGAGAGCATGGACAGAAAGGGGAGCCTGGAGAGGAGGTGAGAATCCTGAGTATTCTAACTGCTTCGTCTGAAGGGGACTCCCATAAATAAGAACCTGAGATTGTAGCTCCATGCACAGAAGCACGATGATGTTTTATGAATGACTGATGGTAAATGTCCACCTATCTGTTTTTTTTTTTTTTTTTTTTTTTTTTTTTTTTTTTTTTTTTTATAATGCAATTTTTAATGTCTTTTAAATGAAATGTTTGTCTTTTAATGTAATTTGTGTGTGCCTGTAAAGCACTTTGAGTTGCCTTGTGTCTGAATTGTGCTATACAAATAAACTTGCCTTGCCTTGCCTTGCCTTGCAGGGTCCTGATGGCCTGCCAGGAGATAGAGGACCTCCAGGATTACCAGGACCAGAGGTAAGACCAGAACTCACTGCTGAAAGGGCACTCATGTGGAGATTCCAGAGAACGTTGCATTAATACAGCATGTATATTTAGGGACTAAAGGAATAATTTACAATTGGTAATGTAAAATATGAACAGCTGTATGATGCCAGTCTCACACAAAGATACAGTTAGTGGATAAACCTCTATTAATAGAATGCTTGATGTAGTTGATCTGGTCCATGATATTTTTCCATTCCATGGTGAATTTTTAGTTTGAGCTCTTTTTTTTTTTTTGAACATTTATTAGAACAAGTTCCTTGACAGAGTCTCACACATTATGACAAGTATCAATACTCATATTGGTATCAAACTGACAAAATACAAGGACAATCAAATACCAAATAGGTGAAAGAATATTCTTTGTAGGTCTAATTAGTAATAGTAATCATGAATAAATAAATAAATAAATAAATAAAAACACCATCTAGCCCAGTTGAACAGAGACAGTATTCTCACCTTTCCAAATACATTATAACAGGTGACCATTTTTCAAGATACAAGTCCGTCTGGAGTCGAAGGTTTGCCGTTATGTGTTCCATGCAATTTACATCCTTAAGCCTTTGAGACCACTGGTCCAGTATGGGTGGATGGGGCTTAAGCCAATTTACTGTGATCATTTTATGTGCAATCAATAAAAGAACCCTGAGCATAAACACACTATTTGTCGCTTCACATTCTCCCAGAATTTTTGCAATTTAGGGCATTCCCAGAAGATGTGGGAAACCCCTCCAACACAAGGGGGAACAGCTATTATCATAACTAGCTATTACCAAAGGAGTTTTGAAATATCTTGCTCTTAACTTCCAGCCAAATTCCCTCCAAATTGGGCTGCTTAAACATTTCTGCCAGGGCACCCAAGAACTCTCCCACTCCTCATCAGCAATTATGGTATTAGCTTCCAGTTCTCATTTAGCTTTCACATCAAGTGTATCCACTGATGTATCCATACGGATCCTGCCATATATACATGATATTGTGTTTTTAGTGTTCATCTTATTCTCAGCTATCTCAATCCAATATTGTTCAAAATTAGATGGAACTTCTTTAATTTCGTCCCACTCTTTGTGTGTCATCAATGGGGGCGGCAATAGCTCAGTCCGTAGGGACTTGGCTTGGGGACTTGAAGGTCGCCGGTTCAAGTCCCACCCGGACCAAAAAAGAATGGTTGGAGAGTGCTGGTTCACATCCTGGGCATTGCCGAGGTGCCCCTAAGCAAGGCACCGGCCCCTAACACTGCTCATCGGGCGCCGTAGCATGTGTGGCTGCCCCTTCGCTCATCTCCTCTACACTGCATGTGTGTGTTTGTGTGTGCGCACCTGTGTGTAATGTGAGTGGAGAAAAGAATTTCCCAATTTGGGATTATAATAGTACATCAAAAAAAAAAATCTAAATAAATCCTTAGAATCAGTGCCATACTTTGCTTGAAGTTGTGAGAAAGGCCTGAGAGTCATTCCTTCGAAATAATTGATTTATTGTGATGAGGCCCTTCCCCGCCCATCTAATGAAACCACTGTCCATTTTTGCTGGCAGGAAGTCACAGGCAGTAGTTATTTTTGCCGCCCTTGATAGAGATAGAGGTAAATTCAACAATCATCTTGTCTTCTCCCAAACCTTTAATCTATGATTAACACATTCGTTTTGTATCCTAAGTTTATGCCTTACTTTTGAATTTAGAAAGGGAATGGTTGAGAGCGATATATTTTTTACTGAACCTTGCTCTATATGTACCCATTTTGTGTCCATATCTAATCTCATCCATGAAACCAATTTGTGTTTGTGTCCAAGTTGTGCTGCTCAGTAGTAACTTCTGAAATGCGGCAAGGCTAATCCACCCTTATCCTTGCGTGCACAGAGGACTTTGAGTCTCACTCTAGGCCTTTTTAACTGCCATATGAATTTGGAAACAAGCTTATCCAGAAATGTAAAGGTAGATACAGGAACAGTGATAGGCAACGCATTAAAAAGAAATAACAATCTTGGCAGGACATTTATCCTGATAGTTTCTACTATTGTCTATAGACAAAGGAAGCATCTCCCATCTTTTCAAATCATTTTTGATTTGAGAAATAAGTTTATCATAATTTGCTTTATATAACTGATTTGAGGTATGGGTCAGAATGACTCCCAGATACCTAAAGCCACCTTTTGACCACCTGAATTTCACCTGTCTGTCCAAGCACGTAGGCCAGCATCCTGTTATCATCATTGCTTCTGATTTCCCCTCATTAACCTTGTACCCTGAAACCTCCCCATAGTCCCCCAGGCATTGCATAAGAGCCGGTGTAGATGACTGTGGATTTCTTATAAACAAAAGAACGTCATCCGCGAACAGTGACATTTTATGCATCTCGCCTCCCTCATCCAATATTCCCTCAATCTGATCATTTCCCCTTATTAACTCAGCAAGCGGTTCGATACACAGTGCAAACAAAACAGGAGAGACCGGGTTTCCTTGCCTAACACCTTTTTTAGGATCAAAAAATTTGGAGCAGTACCCATTAACCCTAACCCTTGATATTGGGTCTTTATTCAGGGTATTACCCTGAATAAATGTCAAATTGAATCCCATTTGTTCCATAGTATAATTCAAATATGACCAGTCCACCCTGTCAAATGCCTTCTCAGCATCAAGACTGAGAAGCATTGACGAGTGGGCAGAATGCCTTGCTACTGATTGTACATTTAAAGCTCTTCTTATATTGTTTGCTCCCTGACGACCCGGTATAAAACCGGTCTGGTCAGGGTTAATCAATTTACCTAAGTATTTCTGCATCCTATTCGCCAATATGGCACTGATTGTCAGGTCGGGGTAAAAGGGAAGACTAAGGAAAAGAGGAAGGTGGACCCAAATGCAGTTTCACACGAGATGCAAGGATAAGGGGAACAAAAGGCGAGCTTTATTTTAAAGCTGAACACAAAAACAGAAGCAGGCAAAACGGGGGGCAAGAGGCAAAGTATCAAAGTAGCAACAAAAACAGCAAGACAAAGTACAAATCAAAGGCAAGGTTCAAATCAAAAATGCAAAATGAAAAACTCAAATCCAAACACATACCGTGGGGAACAAGACACAGACAGGAGCAGGCACATGAACGGGAGCATGGACGAGACAGAGGCTGACAAGAACAATGACCAAACAGGGAGTGAAGGGAACACAGAGACTAAATACACAGACACTGATGACAAGACGAGGAACAGGTGAGGTGGACCAACAGGTGAGATAACGAAGGGGAGGAGCACACGAGAACATGAAGGGAACAAAGCAATAGACAGAGGGAGCCAGAGGGAACATAGGAAAATACACAGGAGAACTTAAAGGACACATGAGGGCATGGAAGAACAAGACACAAGACAAGATACAAAGACATGGAAATCAAATACAAGAACCCACAAGACAACACCAGACAAGAACAACAGATCTACAGTCATGACACTGATCATTTTTACGTCATTCCCCAGCAAGCTGATTGGCCTGTAGGCCCCACAGTCCAGTGGGTCTTTCCCCTCCTTATGTAAAACTGTTATTACGGCCTCTGACCAGCTCTTTGGTGGGTCATTTTCCTGTAAAGCGTAATTAAAGACCTGACAAAGTTTTGGCACAAGCTCCTCCATAAAGGCCTTATAATATTCACCTGGTAGACCGTCTGTGCCAGGGGATTTGTTGTTTTTCAATGACTTGATAACTTCTTGTATCTCACTTTCTTGAATAGGAGCTACTAATTCATCCGCCTCAGACACAGAACATTTCGCTAAATTAAGATTTTTGAACATAACTTCCAATTTCCTTTTGTTTTGTGTTTCTTCTGGTGTATCATAAAGCTTTTTATAAAACATTTGAAATGCCTCAGCTACTTCCTCTGGGTGTGAGACCTCGGTCAAAGATGTCGGGTGTTTTATCTTAGGAGCAATGCGGCTTGACTGCTCTTTTCTCAGATGAAAGGCAAGTAGCCGGCTCGCTCGATTTCCCATCTCATAGTATCTTTGGCTTGTGTATCGAAGGGTTAGGGTTATATGTTTTTCGTGTGAGGAGTTCATCCAAGGAAGTTCTACTGTCTTGTAATTGCTTCAATACATTTTCATCTCTGGTCACTTTGTGTTCATGTCCTAGTCTTTTTATATCGCTTTCCAACTGTTTTTCCCTTTCCATTCTCTGTTTGTTTAGTTTGACAGCAATCTCAATACACTTCCCTCTCAGCACCGCCTTCGCCCCATCCCAAAGAGTATTCGTCTATAGTTTGTTTTATTTGTTCTTTTATACTTGGGTCCGTTAGCAATGAAATAGTTTGAGCTCTTAAAAAGGTTTTGTGAAACACTTACAGCTACATGCATTTTGATATGGAACTTATCAGAATGTAGAGTGGATCTGTTAAATAATGTGGTTAGCCTTATTTTCTCTGTAACCACATGTACTCTTTGGACGTTTTTGCAGTTGAAACAGCAAACGCTGTTTTGGAGTGGGTGTTTGTTAAGGTAAAACCACAAATACCCACTCCAAAGCAGAGCTGATTAAATGCTGATATCTGGGATCTTGCTCATAAAGTGTCTATGCGAGGCTTGTTGAATAATATGAATAGATGGATCTAACACAACATTAGAATGACTAACAGACAGGTAAATAACATTTATTATCTCATTACAATGCAATATTCTTCAGGGAAACCTGAATCAGAACAGCTGAGCAGAATCCATAGTGCTATGAGCAGAGGTGTATGAACACAGCACAGACATCAACAGTCTCCAGACAGTTGCATTTCTCAAATTACCGGAATACATCGTTACCACAGTAACACAGCAGATAGGTTGGTGTTGTCTGGACACAGAATTCGATCTGATCATTTACATTTACAGAGTGCATACACTCCTTTTCAGATCTGATTTGAGAAAAGATTTGCCTGCACCTGAACATACACTGTAGTACACCCTGTCATCAAAACCAGCACTCTCAAATGGTCGTGGCCCCCCAGCAGGATAATGCGCCCTGCCCCACTGCAAAAAACTGTTCAGGAATTGCCAGAGGAACATGTCAAAGAGCTTAAGGCACAAACCTGGCCCCAAAATTTGTCGGATTCCAATCTGAATGAAGAGCGGTATGTGGTGGTGATCAGTAGGGAATGATCGTACTGAAAGCAACAGGGTCCATGAGAAATGTGGTCACTAGCACAAGCATGCTAACATAATTCTAATACCAGTGTTGCGCAGCCTGAACAAACACCCTGCTGCATTTCTGTTCTCCAGGGTCTCATGGGTGAGATGGGACTTCAGGGTCCTGGTGGCCCTCCAGGACCTCAGGTCAGCACTGCCTCTTACACCACACACACACACACACACACACACACACACACACACACAAGCATGTTAAGTATTGCAATAAGATTCAACATTTTCATCTCTGTTCTCTTCAGGGACCGAAAGGTAGACCTGGGCTGGAGGGAAGAAAAGGACAAAAAGGTCAAAAGGTCAGTTCACACCTCTCTGTCTATACATATACATCTATTGATTAACTCAACATCATACAGCTTGCTTCTCTAACATAAATCATTGCAGAAATAAGTTGAAATCATTGCAGAATAAGAAAAGGCAGCATACATTACATTAATAAATATGTATAAATATGCAGGGTCTATGTGCAGTGATTAATGAGAAAGTTATATTTTATATGCATTTTTTGAAAAAAGCTGCAAAGTGTACCTGTAAGTGATATGTTGCTTATCTTCATGAGTTACACTTAAAATATTTCTAGAATCTGACATTAAATGAATCTCCATTGAATTTCAGGGAGACAATGGAAAAAGTGGACGTCCAGGGAAAAATGGACGCATTGGGATGCAGGTAGGATGATATACCTGACATCTATCATGAATATGAATTTAAATACTGCATTTTAAATGTTATGTTATTCCTACCTTTCCTTTGAGGGGAAAAGAGGGAAAGCTGGAAATACAGGCATAAGAGGAAGGCGAGGAGAAAAGGTCAGTATTGGCTGTTTATTCTGACAATCTGTGTGAGCTGTGCTACAAATCTTAACTTTAATTAATGATTTTGTTTTCAACTCTAAAAATAACTTGAGTAATCAGAGTACTGAATTGAATCTAGTCTTGATGTTCTCTGGCCCTGCAGGGGAAGATGGGAGATTTGGGTGCATTTGGTCCTCCAGGGAGACGCGGGACATATGTAAGTTTTTAGCACCATCAGATTACTTTGGACTAGTGTTCTGTTAATCAATTTCATAATTATTTTGATCATCAGTGTTCCTTGCAATCTCTTCTTCACACGTTCTGGTGGGACAGCCTCAGTGTGAATGTTGTTTTTTTCATCCTTTTATTAAAATGAACTGCTGAGTACAACCACAATGAGTAACATTCATCCATACTCTTAAAATCTTTTCTTTCAAAAGGGTGAAGCTGGTTTACGTGGAGAACAAGGTGGAAAAGGTAGTTCAGGCTTTAAGGTATGCCTTTTGTCTTTATTTTAATAGTTTATATGTCAGGGCCAATGCTTATCTGTCAACAGAAAAGAAAAGTTCTGAAAACAGAATATGATTATAGTCAAAGTTTAAAAAGGTCCCATAAAAGACAGCAAAATACAAACAATCTCATAAAGTTATGTATGCCATGAAGAGGCATCATGCAGTTTTAAACTTAGTTTTTGTCATAATTGACTCTTCCCACATGTCCTGCTGTATGTTTATATTAATTTCATTTTCCCATCTTTCTTTTATCTGTAGTGTATCATTTGTATTCGTACCTAGAAATATTTGGTAGAGATGCCCAATACCTTCTTAATTCCCATTATCTGTTTGTATTTTGACTTTGTAAGAACTCCTCAATTGGGGTGGGTTCCAGGACTTTATACCACTCTTTATGTTTTATTAAAAGTAACTTAATTGTAAGTACCTGAAGAAGTCTGTATTACGAAGTGTTAATTCCTTTCTTAACTGTTCAAATGATTTGAGGCTGTTCTTCCTTAAGCAGTTAATGTAGATTAGGGAGGCTATGCTCTGACCAAAACTTGAGCCAAACTAACTTGCATATGCCATTCATTACCTGGGTAGTAGCGAGAAATAAAAATACTCAAATTGATCAGTAATATTTGAAACCGTATGTGTTGTGTGTGTGTTTTTGTACAACATGTTCATGTGCTACCTCCGAGGTGAGATAAAGGTGCATTCAGTCTGTTCTCCTCCTCAAATGTTGGGATGACTTTTTCTTTCACATAGTCCATGGCTTAAAGCGAAACTCTCGCCAAAAAGCAACCGAGGTTTTATTTGGGATTGAATATGAGTCAAACCTTCGTGTAAAAGCATAATTGCGACGAAAGAGGCACTTTTAAGATTTAACGTAGTTTCGGTTTTGGGCACATTAATTTTGAACGGGAGTGCATGGGGCAAGACATGCTAGCATCAAAATTGCTATTTTTAGAACAGTAAGAAGGCTCGACACAACATGAAACTTTGCTCGTAGCATCACTAGGGTCTGTACTCATGAACACGAGCATTGAGAACATTGTTTGTGTACATAGAGTTTATGAAAAAAAAGGTTTTTGAACTACTCACGTTGGCTGCTGCAGCTCCTGCGCGTCGCAAACAACGGTAAATCTTAAAAGTGCCTCTTTCGTCGCAATTATGCTTTTACACGAAGGTTTGACTCATTTTCAATCCCAAATAAAGCCTTGGTTGCTTTTTGGCGAGAGTTTCGCTTTAAGCCGCATCCAAAAACTCAGTTTCCTCATTGTTTTGGGAGTCTGGCGGGTAAAAGTCTTCCAAAGCGGACTCCTGATCTTCCTCGAAGCATCTTCCTGACGTCCGTGAAAGCCACCTGTGCCTTGGCAACATTGTATAATTTGGCAATGATTACGCATGGCTTTCACTTTGACAGCACTTTTGTTTTTATATGGTAGTTTTTGAGCGTTTTGCGTGTAATTTCAAGCACAGAAGTCATTTAATTATGAGATAAGTAAGGATTCTGCAGGAGCTCCGAGAAATGCATCTTACTCCACTGTTGCTCACTAGCGCCCCACATCATGCAATTTTTGAAAGACATTGTGTTTAGAAAGACTTTCTAGCAACTGCTACCACTAGCTTTGTCAGGCCGTTAAAGTTTGCAGGAAGAGGTAGAAAAGTTAATTTTTTTACCTAAAGGTCCCATAGTATGAAAAACACATTTTCTCTGCTCTCTACACATATAAACTGGTCCTCCCTGAGCCTGCCAACTCCCAGAATGAGGAAAGCAAGTGATTCCTGCATGGTCTCTGCAGCCCACCCACTGGTAACACGGCGCTCCTACAGGCTGTTCAGATTCTGCTCCTGTCGTTACGTAACGAAAGGAGTCATTTTCATAGGCCGGCCTCCTCTGTGCGATGATAGGAGATATCCGAGAGGGGGGGTCCATCCCCGAGGTGAAGTTCGGTGTGTCCAGCGGTGAGACAGCAGTGTTTCGCAACGTTGTCGCTAAAAGCTAGACACACAAATAGCTCTGTTGTTGGTTGTATAAATCAACATCAGTGCCTATATTCTGTCCCAGCTACAGAACAACAGAAGAGACAGTGGTTGTGTTTCATTTTTAATGACCACGTGCCGGCTGCTGTTCGTGTTAGCTGGTATGTGTGTGCTAACCACTTCACATCGGACTGCTTCAGTAACAAGGGTCAGTACAAAGCTGGCTTTGCCTCGACACTGACCCTCATAAAAGGATCAGTCCCAACCATACCGGACCCAGCAACTGCACCCGAGCCACCGATAAGTGTCGCCATGTTTTGATAGTATTTACAGTTGCCTACGAGTATGGTGAAGTCAGCTGGAAGTGGCTAACTAGTAAGCTCCGCTTCGGTCCGCTATGCAATGGCGTTTGAAGCCAGTTTAATGTTAATAAAATTATGAGGGAGCTTGGTTGTCACAGTAAAAAGTCTGGAAACATGTGCAGACTGGAGACAGAGACGATGTGAACAGTGTCCAAGAGTTTGGAGACTGTGTTGGAGACAAACACAGCTTTCGCTAGCTGTTAGCCATTAGCTACATGGTAGTAACTGTAACAACACATAGAACAAACTAACATTATTCAGACACACTAACCATTCTGAAACGTCCTGCTGCAGCCACAGAGTCTGTACTTCTTCAGGAGCCTCTCCTTCTGGGTCCGATTCTGGGTCAAACTGGTATGGTTTTAACAAAAAAATCTCCGCGAGCCATAGGATACATCCACCGTAAACATTAGCGTATGCTACCACTAACGCAAGGGCAAGGGGGTTCCTCTCCCTGAGAGTGACGTAGCAGGCAAGGCTCTCCAAGTAGGCGTTGACAGACGGAGCTCATTAGCATTTAAAGGTGCAGGCACAGAAACAGTCTGGTCTCAATAGAGCTCAGTAGAGCGACTTTGAGACAGCTGAAATTCAGGACCACGCATGGGTTTGGGGAAATGCATATCGAATACAGAGTTGTTGGACCTCTGACAGCTGTGTGAAATTGATTAAAAATAGTATAATATGGGACCTTTAAGAATGCGGTCTCACTGTATGGATCGCAGTGTGATAATGAGCACCTCACATGGAACCCTGTCAGGCACTTTGGGTGTCTTGAAAAGCGCCATACAAATCAAAACCATTCATTATTGTGACTGCCTTCTGATCACAATGCACTCTGTGTGCATTTACACCTGCATTAAAGGAGAATTCCAGTATTTTTAAACATGGGTGATGTCCAAAGTGCTTGTCAGAGAGAGGAGTTTGATTTTTACCTCGAGGAACTACTAACAAGAATTTATTTCAATTAATTTAACTGATTTTGATCTAGACTACAACTTTAATTGTATTTTAAACTCAGCATTAAGAATACGAGAATTTGCCTTTGACGTGCATTTCCTTATCCAGACTTTGATGTATAAATGTAAATGCGAATATCTTCAAGTCAGTCTGTTCGTATCGTACCTGAATAGTAATTCTCAGAAACTGATCAATTGTCACAGCTAAGGAGTCTGTGTGTTCTTTCTGGTTTAATTCATGTGACCACAATGGAATTGTTTTGGTTACTGTATGTTTATGTACAGTTTTAAATGGTCATACAGGATATGAAATATGTGATTAGCATTGATATATAAGGTAGCTGTTTCAGTCGTGATTGAGTTCCTGATGAAGCCAGAATTAGGCAAATTATTATTATTTTCTTGTTTAGGGATCATAGTATACACTGCACATTATTGAACTTACAGGTCAGCTGAGGGCACAATTAATTCCCACAATTCAGCTGTCATATGGCTTTCTATATTAGAATATCAAAAGGCCGCCAGCTGTTTGTGCAACCATGGTCATAAAACAGTATATCATGGCGTGCAGGTGGTCGAGTGGTCAGAGCGCATGCCATAAAACGCAGCCGACCCCGGTTCGATTCTGGCCGGAGGTCCTTTGCTGCATGTCACCGCCCCCTCTCTCTCCCATGTTTCCTCTCTGTCTACTGCTAATAAAGGTGTCTATGCCACAAAAAATCTTTAAAAAAACAAACAAAAAAACAGTATATCATCAGCATACAGCTGGATGTCTACATCAGGACAGAAGGCTGGTCGTTACTACAAAGACTGAATAAAAGTGGACTGATTGTAGTTTCCACCTGTATGGGCTGTTGTACACTTAATGATTTTAAGATAGTATACTGTGCATCTCTCCCTATGCAGGGAGAACCTGGGGCCATGGGACCACCTGGCCCTCCTGGTGGCGAAGGCTTAAAGGTGAGCTCTTGTATAAGTATAGTGTGTGGATAACTGCTGCTTTATCTTGCAGTGCACATATATACTTAGACTTTCTTTATTTCAAATTTCACCTTACAGTGCAATCGGAACAAAATGTCGTTGCAGATGGCTCATAGTACAAGATACAAACAGCAGCATGTATTTACATAAAAATAAATAAATACAAATTGTAAACATAAATAATAATCAAGTAAAGCAGTCCTGAGTGGGTGTGTGAAGGAGGATGGAGGGATTGTTATTATGTGTTTAACAGTCTTAAGGCTTTTGGGAAGAGGCTGTTATGGAACCTGGCTGTTCTGCTATGAAGGCTGCAGAGCCTCTTCCCAGAGTCCAGTGAGAACAGTCCATGGTGGGGTGGGAGGTGTCTCTCCTGATGTTGTGAGCCTTGGTCAGGCAGCGTTTTTTAGCAATGTCCCGGATGGGAGGAAGTGAGCTCCCAATGATTTTCTCTGCTGTCCTCACCACCCTCTGCAGGGACTTCCAGTCAGAGGCACTACAGGCTCCTGACTAGAAAGGCATGCAGCTGGTCAGTATGCTCTCTATAGTGCCTCTGTAAAAGGTGGTGAGAATTGGAGGGGGGAGGTGTGCTCTCGTCATCTGGTGCAGAAAGTGCATGTGCTGCTGAGCTCTCTTTACCAGAGCTCTTGTGTGATGCGACCAGGTCAGAGTGTCTGTTATCTGCACCTCCAGGAACTTGGTGCTTCTGACTCTCCACTGCTGTGCTGTTGATGAGGAGCGATGTGTGGCTGGGCAGTCTCTTCCTGAAGTCGACGATGATCTCCTTGGTTTTGTGGACGTTCAGGGCCAGGTTGTTGGTTTTGCACCAGTCCACCAGATGTTTTACCTCCTCCCTGTAGGCCGTGTTGTTGTCCTCACAGATTAGGCCCACTACTGTAGTGTCATCCACAACCCATGACTGGCACAACAGTCATGGGTCATCAGGGTGAACAGCAGCAGACTCAGGATACGGCCTTGAGGGGAGCTGGTGCTCAGGGAGATGACACTGGAGGCGTTGTTGCCCACCTGCACAGACTGGGGGCTGTTGGTGAGGAAGTCAAGCAGCCAGTTACATGGGGGGTTGGGGGGGCTGAAGCCAATGGGGGCCAGTTTGCTCACCAGATGAACGCAGAGCTGAAGACCAGAAACAACATTTGCACGTGTGTTCCTCCCTTCCAGATGTTCTAAACTCGGGTGGAGTACAGAGGAGATGGCATCCTCTGTAGAGCATGTAGGCTGATAAACAAACTAGTATGGGTCAAATGTTGGGGGAGTCTGAAGACAGTGTGGCCCTTTACCAGCCTCTCGAAGCACTTCATCCTGATGGGGGTGAGTGATACGGGGCGCTAATCATTGAGGGAGGAGATGTGAGTTTTTTAGGCACCGGTATGATTGTGGCAGTCTTTAGGCATGATGGCAACAGAGCCTGGATCAGTGAGGTGTTAAAGATGTCTGTGAGAACTCCTGTCAGCTGGTCAGCACATTCCTTGACCACTTGTCCTGGTATGTCGTCGGGGCCCGCTGCTTTCCGGGTGTTCATATATGCAGTTTCTCTGTAGCAAGGTACAACAATTCATTAGCTTTCTGTGGAGACTAAGGTTATTTATAAAAACAAACAGATCCCGTTAATGTCTTCAGTCTATAATACTGAAGGAGTTCTGCAATATGGAATCATTGCATGGTACAGTTGTCTCTCTATTCAGCTAAAAGCTTGATTAACTTGACTATAAAAGATTGTGTATCAAATGCCTGAGAAAGATTTTTACCCTGCATAGACTAAAGACATTTTGTCTATGGCAGGTAACATAATATCAAGCCCTCTAATATTTTATTTGAAGAATATCAGCTTTTTTTTCCATCAAGCAGAAGATTTTGGGTCCCACAGGCTCAACTGTTTTCCTGTCTATCAATGTGGTTAAACAGAGCTTCTCGGAGGGCCTCAGTGTTCCTGTTTAGCCTAAGCACAAGGACGCCTAAGCACAAGGAAGTGATTACATTGACTCTGTGATGTACATTATGTGAGCATTTGTTTTGCTGTTTGGTTAAACATAAAATATAATCAAATATTGATGTTTCAGGGAATGCAAGGCTCTATTGGAGAGGCAGGGCGAGCTGGTCAAAAGGGAGAGCAGGTGAAGTAACCTAACATTGTGCTCACATCATATACATCACATCAAACACAACCCTATTAGAGCTCTTCACTGTGCTCACATCAGAATACACAATCCACTGTAAGAAATTACATTTTAATGCATTTATAATCATACTGCAGTGTGGGCTGCTTCCTAGGGGGATATTGGTCCACCAGGTAGACGAGGTGCTGCTGGCCTGCCTGGGCTGCCTGTAAGTAATCTTTAATAACTGACATAATGAATGCTGTTATGTTGGAATAAATTAACTTAATTCTTAACATCTGCTCATCTGTTTGTCTGTTTTTTAGGGTTTGTTTGGACACAAGGTGGGTAAATCCAAAAGATTTGGTTGTTTTCTGAGAAATATGAAGAAAAACAGGACAAGAAACAAAAGCACGTAACATTTGTAATCAGATGCTATTTGGGATCAACAGGGCATGAAAGGATTTACTGGAACACCAGGGTCTTTTGGAGAGAGGGGCTTACCTGTGAGTATATGTACACACCATGGACAAGGGGATAATGCAGTTTAGTGTATTTTAATATGTTCCTAGTACAGTATGATTCAAGTTTTATGTCACTGAGTAACAGAAATGTGTTACTCCTCAACGGTCATCTGTATTTCAAGTTCACATTCTGTTTGATAGGGTCCACCCGGCCCACCTGGACCCCCAGGAACCTCCCTGAACCTCACAGTGACTCAACTAAAAGTAAGACTGACTGGCACCTGCATGGCTCAAGCAGTGTTGGCTGTTTATTCAAGATTTATTGATATTGAATGAGTGTCAAAATTGAACCAAATTCAATACAGCTCTTCCCTAAGTGTTAAGTCAATTGGATGGAGGAAGGCTCGCTCAAAACTTGCATGTTCATTATGGGTTGAGTGCTTGGACTTCTTTATTGATGCTTGCAGCTTTCTCAATAGAACCACTTACAATGTTTGTTTACAATGACATCTATGTAGAAAACTCTGAATTACGCACTAGCTTACAAACAATTGCATTTTCTTGCCTCAGCTCCATGTTGCTTGATTTCCAGTGCATATCAACTTTAGTTGTTTATGGTTCTGGTTTGTTCATTGTATTCATTTTAATGTCTTCAACCTGTTTATGGATAGATGAGCAGGTCTTTAAGGTGTACTCCAACAATTTAGAATTGCACTTCCGTAAGGCCGGAGGACTATGACAATATAAAACAAATTCTATAGATAACACTCTGAGTAGTTTTACAAGTAACTAATCAACTAATCTTGATTGGTAAAATGTGCTCCTTGAAGTTTCTCAATTCATTATGTGACCTTATTTATGCATATTCTATAGCCCTCTTTAATTTTCAATTCATATTTCAGGAGCTCATTCACATATACAAGCCCAACTTCGCCATGGTCTGGACTCTGTTGGACTCCCTTCAGAGGGATCTGCACTGGTTTATAAATCCACCAGATGGCAGCAAACAACACCCAGCTGCTACATGTCTGGAGCTGTGGCTTGCTCAGCCCAGCTCCACAAATGGTGAGACTGACAATCACTTAAGAATTACAAGGATAATGTCTCTCAAGGGAGAAAATATAAACTGCTGCCATACATGTTATCTCATTAGAGTGTACCAAGATCTGTAGGTATGAAAATCCTCCAGCAGGTCATGCTAATGTATTGTGAATATGCGGAGGACTACAGTATGTTGACAGCATGTTTATAAGTTGCATCTTCTTTCAGGGATGTATTACATTGATCCTAACCAGGGTAGCCCAGCTGATGCTTTTCAAGTGTACTGTGACTTCACAGCAGAGCCAAAGACATGTCTGTCTCCCCTGCAGCCTAAGGTATCACCCACACTCAACAACTGATACACATACATACATTCATTCATTCATTCATTCATTAAAGTGTAACTTATAGCATTTTAAGCAATTAATATAATTTTGATTTGTACTACTGTTACGCCCACTTCTAGGTAAATCTATTGCTTACCTGTTATCTGTCAGTTCCACTGTTGCCAGTTCCTCAGCAAATACTCTACTTTGGGAAATACAGTTGTTTGCTGTCTTCTCAGGAGTTTGACAGGAAGATTAATATCAACCAGTCATATTCTGAGCTTATCAGAGCTCATATTGTAGTCAAAAATATAGGTGTGCTAAACGTTGCAGTTAGTTCATAATCGTGTTTTTGAATGAATAAACTGAGGCATTGCCTAACTGAACACACAGTTTAGAGGAACATTACTGCAAGAATAAAGCAGGGAATTATAATTCTATCAGAAGTGATTATTAAGTCATGGAAATGCAGAAACAGACATACAGTTAGAAATGAGGACAACAAAAACTGGACAATAAATGTAAAGAATGATGAATTGTCAGGACTGTACTGTACGTACATTATCATGTAGTTGTGTGCACAGTGTATTTAAAAAGCAAACATAAACAACACCCAAAAGTAAACATACTAAATCTCCATATAAGTCAACTGTTATGTATGTTGTGAACAGTACAAGTAATACAAAGAAGCAATAGAAGGTTTACAGTTGCTTACTGAATAAAGCATTTTATTGTTGATAGTCAAATAACTACCTAAAAGTTTATAGGACAATAAATTCAACATTTATTAATGATGGTTATAATAATGTATTGCCCAGTACACGACTACCTTAAAACTATTAAACCTGTTTACGCATATTTCCAAAATAATGTTTCGTCTTCCCATTTTAAAAATGACTCTCAAGATCTTTGACCAAAGATATCATTTAATTTGTGTTCTCAGTTCAGAAATGTGTTCGCCCAGATTAATAAAACAATATGACCCCTAGCTTGATCCATATCAACAAATCTAGCAATCAATTTGTTTTCCAAATACTTGAAGGTACACAAAATAACATTAACTTTAATGTAATTTATGTTTTCATTAGTGTATAATCACCTGTTGTGTTCTCGTTACCTTAGAATGTCTGTCATGAGCCTGCCATGTTGCACTGCCATGTTACTACAGTAGCCAGAATGGCCAAAACAAACACTGACTCTAGAGAGAGCCTTTCATGTTTTTAGTGACTCCCACTGGAGACAGTGTTCAGTTGGCCATAATCTGCAACCATGCCACTAGATGCCACTAAATCCTACACACTGGCCCTTTAATGATATTGATTATGAGGTGTAGCGCCTACCAGTCTTCACTGCAGTGGCAGTGTTTGTTTAGTATGCTAAAAACGGTCTGGTGATAATAGTTCAAGTTGTTGATAACAGTTTGTAACTTCAGTCGAATGCACCTTAATTAATTGCAATAACACATCATATTAATGTGATACCAAAGGTTCCATTGAAAGCTTGGCTGAAGGATTCTGGCACAGACATGTCATTTCACTGGTTTAGCACAGTTGAAGATGGCTTCCAGGTGAGTATCTGATCCAGACATTACTTTATAAGTCTGAAATGGACTGTACTTATTTCTTTTTCTTAATCACATCTCCTGTGCAAACCCTGTAACACCAGTTTGAGTATCCAGGAGCAGATGTGGTGCAGATGAGGTTTCTGCGAATGAACAGCAGATTCTCCACTCAGAACATCACTTACTTCTGTCAGCCAGAAAAAAACACACGGAGCCGCACAAAGAGGGAAGTCAAGTTCCTGGCTGACACACGGAGGCAGAGTTACCTGGGTTCACTACAAGACTGTGTGGTAAGTGATGATGATGGAGGTTCATGAATAAAATCAGTTTTATTTAAACAGCCCAAAATCACTGTCACATCGCCGTGGTGGGCTTTAAGGTCTGTACAGTGAATGACATCCTCTGTCCTCAGACCTTGAATTCAAATGAGGAAAAACTTGGCATATTGAGAGAGAAAAAAGGTGGTAGAAACCTCAGAAAGAGCCACAGAGGAGGGATCCCTCCCATGCAATAAATGTCCCCAGTACAAAACAGAACAACAAAATCACAGTTTACACATTTAATATGATGAAAGGAAGGAAATTATATAAAATACATGTGAAGTGTACCCTACTCATCCAGGGTGAACCCTGGCCTACGCCCATAGAGTGAAACTGGATTTGGCCCCAGTAAGCCCCGCAACCCCTTAGGGGGGAAAAGCGGCAACATCCCGCGACCCTCACAGATAAGCGGAAAAGAAAACGGAACGGAACGGAACATGTGAAGTGTGTGGATCCAGGAGACGACTGAGGCATCGCCAAGTGGTGCTAAAGCCACACAACTTCCTCTCCACCATGGTGACCTGGAAGAGGACAGGCCACACTAGATAATTAGCAATAAAAAGAAAACATCAGAATGAAGAGGTATAAAATTGTACAGAAGTACAGATATGGGGAGATAGTAAAACAGAGGTGAGCAATGATCCAACGGAGCCCAGGGTATGATGATCCAGATCCGTCAATATGTGAAGCAGCGAGAGCCATGAGAGAGGGATGTTCCCAGGGGCCCATGGTCCATCAGAATGGGAGAAGGAGGAGGAGGAGGAGAAGGCTATAGAGAGAGCAACACAGCTTTCAGCTTGCAATTACAATCCTTAAATATACACCTACTCCTGGCACAAAAAGTGAGTCATAGTCCCTTTAGATAGTGTATTAGTCTGTGAGATTCCTGAACTCATCCAATACACTCTGAGAACAAAGAAGCTGCTCAGCAGTCTGATGGGCCTGCAGTGAATACTTCTGCATCTTTTGCCAGATGTTTTCTACTCACTGTATGTGCACTGGAGGCTTCAAGTTTTTACACCACACTTGTGTATGCTGAATATTGGAACAAGACTGGCTTCCAAACTGTCACAAATCATGTTCATAGACCCATCTCTTCGACACCGTTCACCCAAAAGTTCAACAAAGTTATTACAATTTGATGAGACATGAATGTGCGTTTCCTGATATTTCACTAAAAACCACCCTCTAGTGGCATTAGAGAACAGGTCAGCGATCACCAAAGTCAGTAGGACCATGAAGGTCTGTACAAAATAATGTCCTAATCCAGTCAATAGACTGACATATTAATCTGTAGAGGTGCTGCTGGTGTGGCTAAAACAAACACAAAGACCAAGAAACAGGAATGATTTCTGCTTGTTATCTGATTACTTTCATGTCCTCTCTCTTTTCCACAGCTGGAGTCAGGAGCCCACGAGTCAATATTTCAGTTTGAAAGTGAAGATCTCCTACTGCTGCCTCTCAGGGACCTGGCAGTATTTGGAAACAAAGAAGTAACCCAGAAATTTGGCTTCACCATTGGACCAGCATGCTTCAGCTAGGGACACTGCCTGTCTCTGAGCATGATTACATCTGTGGTGGTCAGCTGATACGAGGATTTGGAGGATGGATACGAGGATCAGTTTTGCTACTCCAAGTGGGAATTCTTGGTCACTAATACTGACTACTGACTAATCACAACCAACGACAAAACGAATGAAGACAGAAGACAAAGTGAAGTTAAGATCCAGCAAGAGAAACCATGTTTCCCCTATTATCACAGACTGTTGGCTTGCCCACATTTTAGACCAGGATTATTATAAACCTGACATTCTTGGCATTAACCATATTTTGTACATTTTGTTTGTGTGTTTTTGGAACTCTCCTATTTATATAAATGCTTGACATTCACTTAGTCGTTTTAATTATGATTTGGGTACATTTTGACTTGATCATTGTGTTCAGGTGACAACACAGGTGGTGCTGGAAGCTGGGTGATATAGTGACAACTCAATGAACATGTAACAAAGCAAACGTGATTGTTTCCTCTCTCCTCTCCTTGTAAATCCTCTTCTGACTCTCAAGTTCACTCTGTTCCTTTAAAGATCAAATAGATCAGGGAGGCCAATGCATCTGCTAATGTTACATCCAAAATTAACAGGTGGGCACTGCAGCTTTTAGCAGCAACTGAAAACCATAAGGAGCATATTGCTATGATTTCATAATCTTTGATTCACTCTTATAACACCAAACCTCACTGCTACAGCAGAGCTGCTGACAACTGTTATTGCAAAACTCCTGCAACACATCTCAGAAAGCAGCTGCCTTGTATTTATATTTGTTTTGTTCAGCAGGGATTTTTTGTCAATCCTGAGGTTAACTGCACAATATACACCACATTACCTAATATTGAGATATTTCCAATACAGAGGAGATTGACAGAAAATATTTCAATCCTTCATTCATAGTTTATATTTATTTTTTTGTCTCTGTCACTCTTTATTGAATAAAGTGAGTACAACAATAAGACTTGGTACACTTTGTAAAGTTTTGATCACTTGGCCATCAGGTAATTTTTTTTGTCAAACTGTAGCTTCCATATATAAAAATGTCTCATCACGAAGAGTCTACCAATCAGATGATGAACCCTTCCCACGCGATGATTTGGCTTTTTTCTGTCAAGAGATATGGATCCTCAGTATCGCAGTCAAAGTCTGTATCAGGGCCGCATTATTGGTGAGCCGTCCCAGTGTGAACGGATAATCCGGAGGCGTGGAGCGAGGGCGTGCCGGTCTGACAGTCTGATAACTGCACAGGTCCTTCACTCAACTAAATACAGAAAAATGTCCCACAATGAAACGTTACAGGACCAAACAAAAGTAACGTAGTAACTGTCTTTGGCAACTGAGGAAAAATACCACAGCCGTATGTGGAGAAGCGTCTGTCCTCACATTTCTGCTCAAAAAACAGCGTCTGTCACCGGCAAAACCTTTAACTTACCGAGTGTTTGTGATTAAAATAAATCACCGCGACCGTCAGTCCTCTCGACCAAGACTTCAGTGAACTGTCCTCCAGAAAACAGCCTCCATCCCGCAAGTGAGTGAGTCAGACAGTCCTGTTTACTGATGGTGATTATGTAATTATGTAATTTTGCGCGGAAAACGTAACTTCGTCACTTTCCAGGATGTTTGGTGGGTCAGTATCTCAATCACTACACATTATAACAGCATCCATACGATTATAAACTGTCCGGACAGGGGGAACACCTGGGAAACACCGACGTCATCAACATGACGTGTACCGTCACGCCTCTTTAGGAGCAGCAGCGCCGACTTTCTGTGGGAATTGCAGGCGGTAAGGCGGAGATGCTTCACTCTGTGTGAATCACCATCGGCGGAGAATTGGCGAATCACCGCTCAGGAGTTAATGCGGAGACGCTGTGTAAAAAGCGCTAATGACACTTACTGGGGTGAAAGTACTGGGCCCAAAATGTCATCTATGAGAACACACGTGTTTGGGTTTTTTTAAGTATTTTTTTGGCCTTTTTGATAGGACAGCTGAAGACTTGGACAGGAAACAGGATGAGAGAGAGAAAGGGAGAGTGACGTGCAGCAAAGAGACTAGGGCCAGGAGTTGAACCCGGTCGCTGCAGCAAGGACAAAACCTCTGTACATGGGATGCTAAACGGCGCCCCAGAACATACATGTTTAATGTAACTAGTGTAAATACACTGTGTAGCTGTTATAGATATTTTTGAACCTACTTGTCATTACTTTGTCATTGCCTGTATTAAATCAAATCAAATCAAATCAATTTTATTTATATAGCCCAAAATCACAATCACATTGCCTCAGTGGGCTTTACAATGTGTACAGTGAACAACATCCTCTGTCCTTAGACCCTCGATTCCAGTGAGGAAAAACTTCACATGTTGATGGAAAAAAAACCTTTTAACAGGGTAAAAAAAACAATGGAAGAAACCTCAGGAAGAGCCACAGAGGAGGATCCCTCTTCCAGGACGGACAGACATGCAATAGATGTTGCAGAAAAGAGCAACAATTCACAGTTTACAAGTTACATCAACAGAAAATCTGATACAAGTTATGTAAAGTGAGTGGATCCAGGAGACGGCCGTGCAGGACGAGGCATCACCAAGTGGTGTCCGAGCCAGACAACCTCCTGTCCACCATGGTGACCTGGAAGAGGGCAGGCCACACAAGATCATTAGTAATAGACAGAGAGAGGCATCAAGATTTACAGAAATATAGATATGAGGAGATAGTGAAGCAGAGGAGAGCAATGATCCAGCAGAGCCCGGGGTGTGACCATCCAGATCAGTCCGTGTTTCAAGGCAGCTGGAGCCCGGAAACGGTAGATGGTCCCAGGGGGCCGTGGTCCATCAGAAGGGAGCCTGAAAGAGAGAGAGGAGGAGGAGAAAGAGAAGGAGGAGAGAGAGGAGGAGGAGGAGGAGGAGAGAGAGGAGGAGGAGAGAGAAGAGGAGGGGAGGAGAAAGCTATAGAGAGTGACACAGCTTGCAGCTTGTGGGAACAGAAAACAAAACAAAGGTTAGAGAAATGCGATATTGATCAGAATAAACAGATTGTTTCTCGTCAGCAGCACAGTGTAATCTAGTACTATAGGAACTCATTGAGACTGACACCGACCCACTGAAGAAGCTTACAGTTGATATCAGGGCTAATTAAAGGCTAAATCGAGTTTTGAGTTTAGATTTAAAGGCGTCAACAGAGCCAGATTGTCTGATGTCAGCTGGGAGGTTATTCCAGAGGAAAGGAGCCCGATAGGAAAAAGCCCTGCAGCCAGCAGACTTCTTCTTGATCCTGGGAACCAGCAGGAGCCCTGAATTTGAGAGCGTAATGCCCGAGTTGGAATATATGGTTTAATTAGATCTGACATGTACGACGGGGCAAGGCCGTGTACAGTTTTGTATGTCATCAGCAGCACCTTAAAGTCTGATCTTAGATGTATTAGGAGCCAGTGTAGAGATGCTAAGATTGGTGTAATGTGATCAAATTTTCTTGTACGTGTTGAGACTCTGGCTGCAGCATTCTGAACCATCTGAAGAGTTTTAGTGCTCTCGCGTGGAAGACCTGAAAATAAGGCATTGCAGTAATCCAGCCTAGACGAAACAAAGGCATGAATCAGGATCTCTGCGTCCGCGGTGGACAGGAAGGACCTAATTTTAGCTATATTGCGCAGGTGGTTTAAGGCGATCTAGGTAATTTCTTTGATGTGCTGATCAAAAGAGAGTGTAGAATCAAAAGTAACACCTAGATTCTTGACGGTTGAGCTTTGAGAAATAACAGTTGTCGAGAGTTACAGTCACCTGATCAACATGGTGTCTCTGTTTGGCTGGGGCGATGACCAGCATCTCAGTTTTTTCAGAATTTAGGAGCAGGAAGTTTTCTGACATCCACTTATTCACTGTATATAGGCAGGTCTCTAGTTTCGTGATTTGAAATTTGTCATCAGCTTTTAAGGGCACATACAGCTGAGTGTCATCCGCATAGCAGTAGAAATGTATTCCATAGCTCCGAATCATTTGGCCCAGAGGTGAAATATATAAAGAGAAGAGCAAAGGGCCCAGAACAGAGCCCTGAGGAACTCCATACTTCACAGCAGTAAAAATTGATGACGTACCATTGTAGGAAACACATTGTGTTCTTTCGGACAGGTACGATTTTAGCCAGGCTGTCAGGCCAGAGATGCCAAATTGACTTTCAAGTCTGTCTGACAGTATGCCATGATCTATAGTATCAAATGCAGCGCTGAGATCCAGTAACATGAGCACTGAGGTCGAGTTAGAGTCTAAGGTAAGTAGAATGTCATTTACCACTTTAGTAAGGTCGGTTTGGGTGGAGTGACAGGCTCTGAACGCTGACTGAAAAGGTTCCAGGAGATTATTATTGAGTAGGTAGCCTGAAAGTTGTTGGGACACGACTCTTTCTAAGACTTTAGAGAAGAAGGGAAGGTTGGATACTGGTCGATAGTTGTTTAGTGATCCTGGGTCGAGGTGTGGTTTCTTAAGTAGAGGCTTAACCACAGCAGACTTAAAACTAGAAGGGACAACACCAGTCATGAGTGATGAGTTAACAATATTTAACATTGTAAGTCCCAGTGCTGGCCATAGTTCTTTAAACAGTTTTGCCGGAAAGGGGTCCAGGACGCAGGTAGCTGGTTTCGAGGATGAGACAGTTTTAGACAGTATCTGAAGGGAGATATTTTCAAAAGTGTTTAGAGCTGAGACTAACTGAGAATCGGCAGCAGGACAATTTTTGACAAGGTTTGACGAGGAAGCCAGAGATGATGAGTTAATTTTAATTCTGATCTCATCAATTTTATTGCAAAAGAAATCTAAGAAATCATTTGCATTAAAGGGTGCACAGCTCACCGACTGTGGTTTTTGAGTAAGTTTAGCCACAGTGTTAAAGAGAAATCTAGGATTGTGTTTATTATTGTTTATTAGGCTGGAGAAATATGCTGTTCTAGCAGTATTTAGAGCACGCTATAGTACACTATCATGCCAGGCAAGATAAAAAACGTCCAGTTTAGATTTACGCCATGCTCGTTCCATTTTCCTGCAGGCCTGCTTGAGATCTCGGGTTTCGTCAGTAAACCAGGGAGTAGATTTCTTTGGTCGTCGTGTCTTGGTAGTGACCGATGCCACAGAATCGTGGAGCGAAACAAGTATCGAGTTCACTTCATTCGTGAGGCTTTCCACAGGTTTTGTCGCAGTCGCAAAAGGAGCCAGGACCCCGGGCACTTTATCACTGAGCGTCGCTGTGATTGCCGGGCTGATATGACGAGAAGTAACAACATTTGTGTCATTGATATAGGGACAGGCTAATGACGCTTCAAATGTAATGAGAAAGTGGTCCGACACAGCAGAGGAGACAGAAGCGACATTCAGGGCTGACACATCAAGTCCATGGGAAATGATCAAATCCAGAGTGTTTCCACTGGAATGAGTGGGTTCATGGACAAGCTGAATAAAGTTGGAAATAAGAAGTCTCAAAAAAGCTTTCCCTAGAGGGTCAGAGGGCTTATTTAAGTGGATATTGAAATCCCCAATGATTAGGATTTTATCTGAACGAGTCACAAGATCTGCAATAGATTCACCAAATTCTTCTAGGAACTGGGAGTAAGGCACTGGAGGTCTGTACAGTACAACCAGGTGAAGCCTGTTCCCTGGACAAGGCTATTACTATTTGATGAGGATGGTTTTAAAACCAGAGCCTCAAATGAAGTAAATTTAATATCTTGGTTGGAGCTTAGGCTGAGAATAGATTTGTAGATTAGAGCAACACCTCCCCCCTGTTTTTACTGTATTACTTGTAATAATTCTGTTGGTTTACCAGCATTAGTGACATGTATTTATTCATTATTGACATCACAAGTATCAGTTAATGCAACTTTAATCAATAAATTAAAGGATTTTGCTGTTTAGTTGATTGTGTACCAGCTTAGCTGAGCTCCATTGACTGCAGTGTCTGCAACTGACTGAGCCTTAAGCTAATTATCTAATAGTAGCTTGCTAGAGCCAAGGATGGCTAGCTAAAAGCAGCAGTTGTCCCTTACTTTGGTGGTATGCTGACCCCTGTGTTTTTGAAGCTACCTTTTAATCCTAGCCATATTTCACAAATTACACCTTTATCGTCATGACCCCATACATCCCTTGCTCTGCAGCTGGCTAGAGTCATGACTCATAACCTCATCCTCAGCATGCTATTAAGTTACACACACAATATCCGTTACGAACGGATATAATGCTACTTGCAGAGACAGTAACAGCACTTGACCTAGTTCACAGTACAACTAAAATCACTGCAAATCCTTTACTTGCAATAACTGCCTCAAGCCTGCGACCCACTGACATCAACAAACCTTTGCATTCTTATTTGTGATGCTTTTCTAGGCTTTCACCGCGGCCTCTTTCAGTTGTTTTTTTCAGGTCTTTTTCAGTCCTCTTTAGCAGTTAAAATGCATGCGCAAATAAGGTTTAAGTCTAGAGATTGACTTGGCCAGTCTAAAACCTTCTACTTCTTTCCTCTAATTAACTCAGTTGTTGTTCTTGGTTGTTTTGGGTCGTTGTCTTGCTGCACGATGAAGGAATCTGGCCTTCCAATTCTTCTTGCTAATGAGTGGTTTTTAATCTTCTGGTGTGGCCTCTGTACCTTTGTTCCCTAAGTCTTCTGCAAATAGTGGATTGTGATACTCTCACTCCTGCACTCTGGAGGTTGTTGGTGATGTCACTGCGGTTGTTTTAGGGTTTTACTTTATGGCTGTGATGTTCTTCTTTCATCAAGGTCCGTGTATCTTTTGGTCATTCGATGTTCCTCTCAGAAACGGGTACTAAAAAACAAAAAACTAGTGGTTATTTGATTTTCGTTTTAGAATACAACAATTAAAATTGAAATACAAGGCGTTTTTTTTTCATGGTCAAAAAGGGATGAGCGTAATTATAAAAATGATTCGATTCTCATTTTCTATTTCATATAACCAAAAATAAAATCACTAGACAACAGAAACGGAAAAAAGGTCTGTTTATTCATATTCTGAGACCGGATGTTGTCATTTACTGGACGGTACTGTGTAGAAGAAACAGTAGGCTAGTAGGCTATGGCAGGGCAATCTACCGTGACATATGGACATGGAACTGCGGTCCAGCCAGCCGTCACCCCGATCTCCGTGGTCAAATCAGCCGCACTTAAATTTTGAGTGTATTCTGAGTATGCTGAGTATTCTCAGCATTATGGTAAATGCGGACTTTCGGTTTTCAAAATAAAGGTATTAAGAACAGTAAGCTATAATTCGAACCTATATTTAAACAAATATGTTACATTAAAGTGTTTCATGACCCCATGATGAATAAAAAACACTTAATATCAGGTATCTTTACTGCACCAGTGTGAAAAATGCCAGAAAAAAGTCCCATATTTATGCCTCCAGATTGCATATTTGACCATATTTGAGGTGCTGTAAAAACACTTCGCTCAATAATTCCTGGCTATGGATAGTATACTTGACTTTTACACATATAAGACTACAACTGTACTTGATATCAAGGAGAAATTCAAAAATAAAAGTCCCATACTTATGCCTTGAGATTGCATATTTGACCATATTTGAGCTAATGTAAGAACACTTGTGTAGAAGTCAGATATATCACAGGAATGATTGAGAAAAGAGTTTTTATAGTACGCCAAATATATGAAAATATGGAATCTGTAGGTATAAATATGGGGCTTTTTGTGTTGAATTTATTTACATTGGATAAGTATACCATCCATAGCCAGGAATTATTGAGCAAAGTGTTTTTACAGTAGCTCAAATGTATGAAAATATGCCACTTGGAGGTACAAAAAGGGAATTGTATTGTTGAATTTCTCCACATTGGTGAAGTAAAAATGTTTGATATCAAGTATAGTGGTAGTCTTAGATGTGTAGATGTCAAACTGGAGGCATACATATGGGACTTTTATTTTGGCATGTCTCTACACTGGTGCAGTAAAGATACTTGATATTAAGTGTTTTTTCTTCATCATGGGCTCATGAAACACTTTAATGTAACATATTTTATTTTAAATGTAGGTTCGAATTATAGTTACTGTTCTTAATACCTTTATTTTGAAAACCGAAAGTAAATACGCTGTTTCTCCGCATTTACCATAATGCTGAGAATACTTGTACACTCGAAATTTAAGTGCGGCTGATTTGACCACGGAGATCAGGGTGACGGCTGGCTTGACCGCAGTTCCATACCCATGTGTCACGGTAGATTGCCCCGCTGTAGCCGTCGTCCTGTAAATGACAACATCTCAGAATATGAATAAACAGGCCTTTTTCTGTTTCTGTTTTCTAGTGATTTTATTTTTTGTTATATGAAGTGGAAAATGAAAATCGAATCATTTTTATAATTTCGCTCATCCCTTTTTGACCATGAAAAAGAAAAACGCCTTGTATTTCAATTTTAATGTTTATATTCTAAAACGAAAATCAAATAACCACTAGTTTTTTGTTTTTTAATACCCGTTTCTGAAAGGAAAATCGAATGGCCAAAAGATACACGGACCCATCAACCAGTTCTGTTGTTGAGTACACCAGTGGCTTCTTTCCCCTCAGGACATTCCAAATGGTTGTAAGCTCTCTGGTCTTTGTGTTGATTACACCTTTTAACTATAAATGAAGTCTGCAAAGGCAAAACTCAAAGCTGAAACTGAGAGCAGACATTCAGCACTATTTATTGGTTGAATAATCAATGTACATATCTGGGGAAAAAAAACATACCTGTCAGTCACATGTTCCAATAATTGTGCTCACTTGAAAAATGGTCGGGTTAAAACAAAAGATGCTATCGTCTAAGATTTATTTATCTATTTTCTATCAGATCTAGATGTAAATCCATGGAAATGGATGCTGACATACTGAACTCTTGTCACATATTTATCTCTTGGTGTCGAACCCAAATGTTTTCAGTGGACAGCAAAACTAAATGAATTGGCCTTGCTGTTCCAATAGTTTTGGAGGAGAATGTAGCTGGGAGACGCATAGAGTGCTGAGAGAGAAGTGTTCCCACCTCAGTGGTAATGAGCAGAATGCTCATCATGGGAACTGTAGTTTTGTTTTTTGTTTTTTTTTCCACAGTTTTTCACTTCAATGACCAGATGAAACAAAAACTCGGCCCCCTGCCCAACAATAGAAGTATTTGCGGTCATACCTTGGTCATTGACCCCTCTGTCAGAAGATGGAACTAAATAATTTGGTATTCTACAATAATTTAACATAATATAATACAAATATAAGATCCGTGTATATTAGCAGAGTTTGATATTTACGATAATTCGAGGAAGTCACTGAAGGCAGCCTGGGTTCATGTGAGTCACAGTCGCTGTTGACAGTGAGCATCCGGACACCCTGAGCCACAAGTGGATGACATTTCGTAGTGTTTCTCGTCTCTGTAATAGCTGTAAGATAAGAACTTCCAGCTCCGCGGCTTTCGGTACTGATGAAGTCATGAAGAGACCCCCGAGGCGGTCTCAGTGACGCTGAGCTCACCGCTCTGGAGACTCGGTTAAATTATCGTGCTGGTGCTGGATCACACTGCACGTCAACGTCAACGTTGGATACGTAAAGGTAAAGTCAGTTACATATTTCAATTTTCTGGGCGCCAACTGAATCCTCATTGCAACAAGTGTCGACGTTTTTCAAGGACGTGTTTGGCTGTACGTCAACGTTACTTACACTAAGCTCGACTGTTTACTCATGGTGTCTTAGGCCCCGAGCCATGCCTCGGTCCACAGTGGAGCTGTGAATCCGCCATAACGTCGCATCGAGGCAGGGACACGGAGGCTGAGTCCCTGTAGCATTCACAGCCGGGTTTACCTCTTATGTGAAGCGTAAGTTAACAGTAGTCCGTAATAACTGTACATTCTAATGTTTGTCATGCCGCCTGTAACATACAGATATTTGGACGGGATACGTTAAGGTTATGTATATATTGATATTCCGTACACATCTAACGCTAGTCAACAGTATTAATGACATTAGCCTGTTGATTAACTCTTGGCGTTGCATGGTGGCGTAAGCAGATGTGATGTCAGCTGTATAGCTAGCTAGCTGTGCTATGCTGTGCTGCTAACCATCAACATTTCTGCTAACACTGCCCCTGAAATGAAACAACACAAGGTTATGTTGACTTACCTCCCTTGATTTGGGTGTGGTGTGCATTTAGGTGACAGCAAGTTATATCAGTGTGAGAGCTGTAAATAAGGTTTGTCATGCAAAGCCAAATGTGTGTTAAGTGGAGCTGAACTCTCGTCTTCATATCTGACAATATGGTGTTCGTTTATAATCACACACCATCCACATATGTATGGACCAGCCAACCTCATGCTCAATGTATCTTGTCCCTCTAGCTTCCTTGGAGCTGGGTTAATATCCCCTCACATGCCACCCCCATCCAGTGCTCCTTTTGCTCACAACACTGTTCCAATGTGTCTCTTCCTCCAGGCCTGTGTTACAGACATGCATCCACCATCTCGACAGGATTATGTATCTATAAGCTTTGCTGGACAAGGAAGTGGAGTATACAATAACAGTAAGCAATGGCGGAGGCAGTCCTGCTGGAGGGTAAGTGACTGAGTTGCTTGTAAAGGCCCCCACATTACATACTGCTCACCAAGTATCATTGTTCAAGCTGATGTTAATGTGTTATTCCATCTATTAAACAAAGAGGTGAAATGATGATTTATCCTTTGACTTAAAGTTGAAGAGAAGTGGCATAGCATAGTTGTCTTTGAAATTCTGTTTGTTTGGTGTTGGTGGTGCCGCTCCAGACACTCTTGCAAACCTGAACATAAATCAGGCATTATTAATTTGTGTATTTAGGTTTCCATTATTCATGTGAGCTACTTTGGCTTTGATTTAAAAAAAAATGATTATAATACAAATCAGAAATTCATCCTTCTTCATTGGAGGTGATCTTATACTTTATTTCATAGATGTTACCATTACTGCTTTTCAGACAGAAAGTGGCCATGAGCAGCAATGTGATGTATAATAACCTAGTTCTAGTATACAGTGTGGTATCAGCAGAACATAGTTTTCACTGGTTTCAAGGGGAGCGGTATCTGTTAGAAACTAGACCTCACCTTATCAATATATACAGCAGCACTAAATATACTGACCCCCTGCTTTGTAGCAGCACTAAACTTGAGTGACAGGACTGGCCACCGGCTTGCTGATCTAGATCAGTGGTTTTTAAAGTGGGGGCCTCAGAAAATTCGGAAGATAAGAAAAAAATGCAAAAAATGTTTTATTATTTTTTTTGATAACCATTACATACAACATGTAAACTGCTGTGTTCGCCGGATTCTCAGTTTCAGCTGCAAGTTAGGCATGACTACATCATAATCTGTGTAGACCTGGCAGTTGTTATCAAGCTTCTCTGCTCCTCAAGCTAGCGTGTAGCTAGCTAGTGCAAAATGGACAGGTTTTTGACAACAAATAGGCCAAAGGAGCAGACCAACAGCCCTGCCTTGGAGGACTCTGTTGCAAAAAACCTAAGAACTCATGGCAACTAAAATCCCAAAATATGAGGCAGCATACAGCCATACCGAAATGCATCCACTGTCTGGAGACCATCTCAAACAAGTGTTTAGATGTCCGTTAATTAATTTCTTATGCTAAACAAATGTAATAATTATTGAATAGTGAATAAAAGTAAGAAAATACATTCTAAAAGTTGATGTTTCTTTACATGTTTTGTGGCATTGTCTGTGGGTTTGGGGGTCCCTGGCCAGAAACTAATTCTGTTTGGGGGGCCTTGGCATGGAAAAGTTTGGGAACCCCTGATCTAGATAAAGCCTACACAGTTCGAACCATAGAAATGATTCAGATACTGGTTGGATGCTGATGTAATTTTCAATCTCTCTCCCCTGTGCCTACAGAAATGGAAACAACTGTCCAGGCTGCAACGAAGCCTCATCCTCTTCATCCTCGTCCTCCTGTTTATTTGTGGAATTGCTTCTTATCCTTCTATTACTGAACACCTTAGCGGTAAGGCTCTTGCACATTAAATGTCTAATTTGATATCCCATCAATCTGAGCCACTAGCATGCTATCTGAACCTCTTTGGAGCCGGAGTTGTTTAAGTTTGTAAATTTGTCATAGATGCAGTAAAGACTCTTAACAATATTAATGATTAAGTTACCCTAGCCTACCACCCTTTAGCTGTGTTATTGCATTACTTTTATACTTTCATACTGAATCTGCTCGTGTGTGCGTTCAGGCCTTACAGAAGAGGAGCAAAATACAGAGAGTAACAGCGACTTGCGGCCAATCATCCCACATGTGCTGCCTGAGCCTGTGAAACAGGCCCAACCACCACTGCCCGAACTAACCTCACAGGTTGTTATATCTCTGCTTTTGTCCTTTGAGGGGTAGCTCAGGGTTTCTAAAGAGACTAGAGTGATTACATCTTAATTCTTCTGACCCAGCGACAGCAATGGATGGAGGCATAATGTTGTTGGGTTGTCTGTCTGTCTGTCCCATTCTTGTGAACACCAAATCACAGAAATCCCCTGAGGGAATTTCTTCAAATTTGCTACAAATGTCCACTATGACTAAAGCATGAACTGATTAGAATCTGGTGGCCAAATGCCAGCAGTCAAGGCTGCTGTGACCCCTGAAAACATTTTAACTAAATTATAACTCAAGAATTCATACCATATTTATGAAAAAACACATTGACATACAAATGTCTCACATGATAAATTGATGAAGTTATGTCATTTGATATTTTTAAAAGTCAGAGGTTAAAAACAGTACAAAGCCCTGCTGCCTACTGGCGTTGCACGTTGTAAGTCACTAAAAATACAAAAAAACCCTACTAAATTTCATGTGATTATAAAAGTATTGAGAGAACTATATTGCACATGTTGGAGTTGGTGTTCAAATGGGTTCAGAATTGCAGTTACGCCATAGGATAATAATGCTGACCATAACCCTTTTGGCATCAAGATAGTTGGGTTGATACCCAGTGTTGATACACTGGACTATGGATATGAACTGTCTTGCTGAGCTGACTTCCCCTTCAATGAAGACTACGCACTCATGCTGATGGCTAGTTCCTCAGGCACTCTAACAATAAAATAAGATTAACTATTATAGTACCTAACAACTTAACACTATAGTGGTTCAATAAACATCAAATACAGTATATTAATTCAAAAGCACATAACTAAATGGCCAACTCCCCATACAGGGAATGGTTTGGTTTCATGTGTCCATGTTTTGAGGTGTTTGCCTCATCGATTCCTCTCTGAAAGAGTGAGGGTGAATAGAGTTATGTTTTTTGTTTGGTGTAGCTTTGAAAAAATACTTCAAAAGGTTAGAAGGTTCTTTCAGAATTCCAAGCAATATTGCTGATGTAGCTTAAATCTCCCGAGCTGGATTGATATTGAATCAGATCTTTGGCAAGTTCAAAATGTGTATATTACTTTTAATATAGATCTGCATTTCCCCCTTAATGACCCTTACATAAACTGAGGATTTTGATGGTTAAAGTGTCTTCTCTTTGTCATCATTTGTCACAGAGGAAGTTATCCAATAAGAGAGGACCTCCTTTCCTTCAGAATCGTCTTCAGAAGAAAGAAAATGTTTCAAATACGGTGGTTGAGGACAAACCAGCTGATAATAAGAAAGAAGGGGAGGAACCGGGGGTCATCAAGTGAGATTTGGAGTGTGATCAAAGTAAAAGTATATTTTTGGTTGTATGAATATTTGTATTATTTATTAATTGTCTGGCGACTTTCAGCTGGCGAGGGGTGGTGATCGACACTGACCAGGCCACGGAAGGCATGAAGGATGAGGAAAACAATGAAGATTCACTTCCCAATCAAAAAGCCAAACCATCTAAAGAGTCTGGTATCTGCTGTTTTATTTTCCAGTTCATGTGTGGTTTATGAGTTAATAGTTCTCATTCAACACTTTTGAAAAAATAAAAAAAACTGTCTTTTGAGTGTGACAATCAAATCTTTGTAAATTGACTAAGTGGAGTCGCTTGTTTCTGAATCACTTTGAAGACTTTGATGTGATAATTAACTGGCGTCTTGTGTGGATTGTGTGTTCCAGCAATTAACTGGCTGGAGGCGGTGCGGGAAGCTTTCAGACATGCATGGAAGGGTTATAAAGACTTTGCTTGGGGCCACGATGAGCTCAGGCCCCTCTCCAAGTCCTACAGCGAGTGGTTTGGCCTAGGTTTGACGCTCATCGATGCCCTGGATACAATGTGGATCATGGGGCTTAAAGAAGGTAGATTGACCTTTTGTGTCTTCAACTTTGAACTTCAACCTCTTAAAACAGTCTTTGATTAAAAAGTAGGCAACTTGCAGCAGATGACAGCAGCAGTCATATCAAGTGTCACAGTAAAACAATTGGCAAAATGTATCAACTTTTTCAAAAAAGCCTCTCAAACCACTCCTAAAATATAAATCACCTCTCCATCATGGATCATTATGTTTTAGGATGTAATATGCCGTTATTCCACCAGCACTCACCAGAGTGGGCAGTTGTGATGAATCACGACTCGGTTGTTGTGACCAGCCTGTAACAAGTACCCGTCTCCCCCTAAAATTTATATTCATTTCATGTCTGTGCAGGAAACCTGAGAGAAAGATGTTGGACTTGAAAACTCAGTGTGTTCAGCTCTCCGTACTTTGTTTAGCTTCTAACAGAACCTCTTTAGTTTCTCTCATCCGGTTTGTTCTTTCAAACAACGTTTCCTGTAATGATGCTTCACAATAAAAGATTTAGAATTACTCAATAACGGGGGGCTTTTATTGAGAATAAGTCATAGTAGCTAACATGAAATGAAGATTGGAACAGTGAACACAAAAGAGATTATAAAAACATTTCATCACAATTAGCTCAGTTTACATTTGATTTGATTTTAAACCAGTTACATTTATGAAATCATTTCCAATTATATTAGTTCATTCATAAATGATTCTGTATTTATTCTCAAAATATTCTATTGCAGAATTTGAAGAAGCTAAGGCGTGGGTTGCTACGGAGCTCACATTCAACAAGAATGTAGATGTCAATCTGTTTGAAAGCACCATTCGCATCCTTGGAGGCCTGCTGAGTACCTACCATCTGACGGGAGACACCCTGTTTCTAGACAAAGCTGTGAGTCAATGACCCCCATTGCTATGTGAAACAACAACTACCTGCACGCTAGCAACCTACATGCTGAAAATGGCAAGTTAATGTAACTTGTTAATGTGCTTGTAATGTAATCTGCTCGCTAATGGCACGAATATCAACAAGCTAGTTCAGGCCCCAAAACTCACAAAACTCTACACACAAGTCACATCTGATTAAAAATGTTATGATTCAACATAATTGGGTGTGGGTGTGGCCAGGGCACTCCATAGCGCCCCCTAGTGACGGGTCGTTTGGCACGTAGGCTCAAACTCATGATTACTTTAATTTGATACCACAACTGCCCTCCGGTGCTGCACAACAGCTCAGTAGCGCCTCCTAGTGGCTTTTCCCATTTCGTACGTACAGAAAAATTCCTAAACAAGCCAAAGTTTGCACATTCATCACGAGTCTTGAACATTGATATCTGCTAGGGTCTGGGCATTTTCAGTGACAAGATGGCCTCACAGCGCCCCCTGGAAGATTTCAAGCTTGAAGCCCCGCCACCTACAAGATTTTAAACATGAAACCCTGGCCACCTACATGCACATACATTCACGACATTTGATGTGCATATGTGTCATGACCAGAGGCACAAAAAACCCTGTTGGACCCATACCCTCAGTCCAACAGGAAGTCTGCCGTTTTGATTCACAGTTGAGATTCTGCTGCCAACTGCCACCATTTTCCTGCCTTGTACTTTAACGAACTCCTCCTACAGCTTTAACACCACAGACTTCACATTCTGTCAGTATCATCCTAAGACCTTGAACATGAAAAGTTATCAAAATCTTTTGCCTCTGTTATCCCTGGTGGGCGTGGCAGCATGGCCGATTTCTTTGCTTCTCCCTAAAGCAGGAAGTCCTTATAATTCCAACGTACACTTTCCCATCTACACCAAATTGGTCAAACATGTAGAGGGTTTCGCCCTGAATACGTCTATGCATCAATACTGTGTCATATCCATATCCACCCAATGGACACAGGAAGTCAACCTCATATCAATCAATCTGACTTTATTTATATAGCACTTTCATACAAATAACATGTAGCACAAAGTGCTTTACACAATAAGTGCAAACCAAACAAAGCAGAAGTAAAACCAAAACACACACACACACTTTCTCCACACATAACACATGCATACATTTTTGAAATTTTGAAAACATGCAGACATCTACATGCGTGCCCTCCGACAGCGCCACAGCCCGACGTACGTGGGCGGCGAAGGCCCGATCACTGCTGCTTGCAGCTTTAATTGCTTTTACCTTCACTTGTGCTGGGATTTAGCCATTTTATTGCCACGCCCACCTCCCCATGTGCAAATCAAGTTTTCCCCCCCAACACTATTTTAAAGGGGCACTATGGCCACATCCTGGGTTCAATGCCGCCGAGAATTCTTGTGATTGGTTTGAAGACATGCAAACAAGCTAGAATGTTTTTCCCTCTATTTTACAATGACAGTTGTGCAGCCAGACCTTTCTCCAGTGCTGACACAACATTGTTCAAGACTACCATGGCCCCACTGCACGGCATTTCTTCAGCCGTATGCTTGGATAGATATGGCTGAATAGCCAAATTAGACAAAACATTAGGGCTCGGCGATATGTCCTAAAAATTTAATCTCCGATTTTTTCACAACAAACTCGATTTACGATTTTAATCGATTTTTTTTCCTTCTCAAGAACAAACTTCAAATTACAAAGAAATTATTAAAAGCATTGCGTTTATTTTTTTGCTATGATTTTAAACAAATTGCCATTGTAAACAGTGCAGCTTCAAACTCACTTGAAACAATATATAAAAGTGCATCCTTTTGAAAAGACTGTGTCCCTTTTTGATAAAATGCATTTGTAAACATATTTAACATGTCAGATTGCTTGCTATTATAAGAACAGTAACAGGTATAACAGGTAATACCAGGTTTCCATATTGGTATTGATAAAGTGTGAACATAACTTTCATTAAATACTTTATTTTGCAAAAGGTGCCTTTGTTTACAAAAAAGTATTTTATATCCCTGAAGATATGTAAACTAAATTAAACATCTGCATGCATTGCATAGTAAACATGACATGTTGGTAGATGTTCAGGACATGAGGTGGGTGTTTGCTGTCTGTTTTACACATTTTTGACCAGGAAGACGAGCCTGTCTGCTTCCTCTGGTTTGAGTCAGGACCGGTTGCGGCTTTGTTGCACAAACCTGGGGTCGAACATTTTCAGCATGTGGATGAACCTCCAGCTTCTCCACTGCATATACGAGCAGCACGTCTTTAGCGATATGCAACGGTACTGCATCCGTAATAGCTGTCCACCGGGCCGCTTTCTTGTTATACGGGACACAATTATTAAATGATTCCGCTAATGTTGGCTGCTTTTTAGCGGGTGTTTGTGGGCTGCTGCGGTTTTCTTGTAGTGAACAACAAGTGTCCCACTGTGATCCAGGCGTCTATTTGAGATGCTGAAATAAATGGGTTGGTCCGCTGCCTTTAGTTGCAACAGCCTTTAAACAAACTTTGCAGCGAGCGGTGGTTTGTTCGAGGTCCGACGCTACAGAACCAAACTACTAACGAAACAGTGACTTTTTAGGAACGAACTCTTGGCTCGCTGCATGTTGTGTTTGTTTCTCTGTGGAAAGTCAATGCAAGGAGGGCGGAGCAGTTGCAGATTCCTGCATGTAATCTGCGTTCTTCCTCTGCAGAAAGACATCGGCTCTAGGCTGATGCCAGCCTTCAACACCCCATCAAAGATCCCCTACTCTGATGTGAACATCGGGAAAGGCACAGCCCACCCACCTCGCTGGACCTCAGACAGCACTGTGGCAGAGGTTACAAGCATCCAGCTGGAGTTCAGAGAGCTCACCCGCCTCACCCAGGAACCACAGTACCAGGTAACTGACCAAGTGATAAGACCTGTCTGATGTCACAAAGGCTCATTTCTTGTCTAAAATAACATTATGGCACTTCTAAACAGCACTGACAGATACCAATTCTCATCTACAGGAGCTGTTTTAAAACTTGGTTTGCAGAATGAGCTCGGCAGTTCTAAAGATTGTTATTACTCAGTTTTCTCAAGTAATTATTTCAGTCTTAGTTAACTTGTTAACTTGAAAGCAAAACCTAGGCTGCTTAAATGACACTGAAACTGACAAAGTACCAATGAGTGTGACTAAGCTGAACAAGACAAATCTTTAGAAAGTTAATGCTTTTAAAATAATAAGCTTTCCTCTGGCTACCCTCTAGCTAAGGATTTTTTTGCTCCCTTTACGGTAAGACTCAAGGAGTAGCTTAATTGTCTGGCCATTGTTTTATCCATCTATTGGTTTTGTGTGACCTTTCGGTGTATCATTAGCATTAAAAACAACCACACTGAGCTGTGTGTCTGGCTATAGACGATGCAAGCTTTTTCTAGTTTGATTCTGTATGTATTGATACTTACTGGATTTGTTATCAGCTGCTACTTTTGTTGCCTTGCAGCAGCCATTGTCAACTCTTCCATCGGACTGTGGCTAGCTGTCAACTAAAGGAATATAAATTCGTGGGTCACAAGAGATGGGCCACATTCGAAGCCCCAAGAAGTCTTGTTAACATGGTATGTGACTTAGTCCACAGAGCTGGGGCATAATCCTTACAAGCAAGTTTAAAAAAAAACAAAAAACAGTCTGTTAGCATGAGAATGTATTTGAGATGCTGTATGGCCAGTCTTGGTCTCTGGAACAGTCAAAACACAATCTTAAATGAGCAGCACCTAGTCATGTTTCGTCTAATAATTGCAGCCTGCAGGAAATTAGGATTGCGTAATGATAATATGTAATTGTTATTGAAGCTGCAGTAGGTAAGATTATAGAGACCAGCAAGATGGATTTGAAAATGTTCAACTGAAAAAAAAAGCTATTTATGTGCCTGCCTTGAAAACCACTCCCCCGAAACACATGAACCCGGACTTCCCTGAAGGTGGCGGTTCATGATAGTTGTCCCCATAATAGCCTATATTATTGCACATAACACATGACTTAATTCAACAATATAATTGAATTGCATTGAATTTACAAGATCTGGTCTCCCCTTCAAATAATTGGTTTGGTCCATTGCCTACCAGCTAGGTCTGGGCGACTACTTGAATTTCAATTTCGATTTCCATTTTGGCTTCCCTCAATCATGAAAACAAGATAATCGTAATAAAATTATCATTCTGCTGCACGCCGCGTCTTGTGTGGTAAATGCAGCGAACCCTTCCATCTCCACCTGTGCACTCCTCTCCGCCCCGCCCCCGCCTGAAAATGTTTTCTTTCAGCCATGCCGGTGCGTATTGCAAGTGCGTGTTTGGAAAAAACATGTAGAAGAAGCAGTAGAAGATGGCAGATATGCAGCCTTTGGTTGGGAAGAAGGGTGAAGCGAATTCTGTGTGTGGAAACACTTCAGTTTCGAGGAGTCTGACTCGGAACAAATGAAGATATTGTGCAAGATATGTCTGCACCTCAAGGGAACACGACCAATTTATTTAACCATTTAAACTCCACACACAGAGTAATACATGACCAAGTAGCGAAGGAACAAAAAAACTCAAAAAATTAAAGGTCCTCGACTCCTGCCGCCGCCACACATACCTCAATTAAGGACACACTTTACAATGCCACCGCATCTCCACCCAGCTCCCACAGGCATAAAGAAATAACGGATGCCGTCACATACATGATTGCCAAAGACATGTGCCCTATCAACACCGTTGGCGACCCGGGGTTCAATAAACTGATTAACACATTCGACAAGCGGTATGTGTTACCATCACATCACCATATCAGCAGAATTGCACTGCCTGCCATTTATGATGAATGTCGCAGAAAAGTTGTGTCAACAGCATTATATTTTGCCACCACAGTGGACCTATGGTTGAGCCGCACCGGGATAGTGTTTATTTTTTATTTTTACATATTATTTAATTAATTTTATTGATATATTTTTTTCTCTTATTTATTTGCGTTTTTCTTGTTTTTCAGTTCAATCTTATCGTGTTAAAAGAAATACCAGAGTTCAAAGTTCAGTAAGTGCTTGTTCTCAAATCAATGAATAATAGTCTTTAATAATCGTGATTACAATACCAATCAAAATAATCGTGATTATGATTTTTGCCATAATCAAGCAGCCCTACTACCAGCCCTGCATCTCGGCATGCATTAGTGCTCAGTTTGAGTGTCTGTTGAGCAGTCTCTGAGAAAGTGTTGATGGTGGAGGCTCTAGTAAAGAACTACTTTGCTAAAGTTAACATAAATCAAAAGATGTGTCTAAAAAGTTTCATTTGCTTCTACCGCAAAAAAAGAACAAAACACATACAGATTTAGGAAAGCTGCATTATGTTTTCCATTACGTTACTGTTCTGGCCACAGTATTCTTAGCAGCAGCACCTTTAAACATTCTGGAACAACCCTGAAGTTATTTACCTTTCAGCTATCCAGTAGAGTTTAAAAACATCACTCTGGCGGGGAGTTGTGCAGAAAAAATAGGCAAGTCAAGAAATAGGCACATTCTTTACCTAGCTCAAGACAGTTCTGATGCTGCTCTTTAAAAAAAAACAGCCCATTCTCTCCCATTCTACTCAAATTTATAGCACGAGAGTCCACCTTTCCAGTTCAAACTGGCCTATCAGGGCAGATCTCTATAATGGTGACTTGACGTGGTTAATAACAAGTATATATCGTTTTCTTTACTTGCTCCTACCAACAAGGACTAAATTCATGCTTCATTACGTTAACTACTGTACATTCAATATAAACAAATAATTTGTACATCATTCAGTATGTATCTTAATTAGCTGCCATTTCATCACACATCCTCGATCCAATCAAATCTGAGAACATACCTACTCATACACCACATAATAAGCCTCTTTCAGCACCAGCACAAGACGGCTACCACAAAGGACTCTGCCAGGTTATTATGCTTTGATTATAGCATGTCTTTTAATATATAATGAGAAAGAAACTTCTTAAATTCTAATGCTGAGTACAATTCTTTGTATTTATCACTTCATATTGGAACTATAATTTTAAATACAGAAAACTGAGAAAACTGGGTGTAAGTGTCCATGACAATCCCTCACTGGCTTCACAAACACTGTTAATGTTTTGGTTGAGGTGTAGAACCTGTAGGTCAGCGGTCCTCAATAGGCGGCCCCCGGGCCGCGTATTCACATTTTGCTGGTGGTAAGAGATTGAATATGGCATGTTTCCAAGTAAACTGTTATGACAAAGTGGACAGTGTTAATCGGCAACTCACAGAAATAGGATCTTCAAAGTTGTATTTATTCTGCCTCCAACCGGGACAATCTCCACGTATCTAACAGTGCAGCGGTTTTAAATCCTTCGTCTTACTTTACCACCTTGCGCAGTTCGACAAGTTTTGGCTAGCGACCTCATGTATATTCAATGTTGCAAAGAGTGTAACGGACGGGGAGTTTCTCCCGGCAAACACCCTTTCACTCACCGTGCCAAAATTTGTATCATCCTTCTTAAAACACCATTTAATCACAGAACAAATGACGTGAAATAACCCACAACCATCTTACATATCATCTTATTCACAAACACATTCACGAACCATAATTACACCAACAACAACAGAATACCCAAGAGTCTTTGCGCCACAGTCCACAAGGGGCGTTACAATATGCCAGGAGAAGCTGTGATAAAGATTTCCAATTTGAAACGGCATTATGAGACGAAGCATAGGAATTTTGAAGAGACATTTCCTCAAAATTCAGAGATGAGCACAACACAAATAAATGCACTGAAATCGTCATATCAAGCTGCAAGCAGGATTCTTGTCACATCTATGTCACAATGAAATAAAATAATGCATGACTGAAGTGATGGACACAATGTTTGAAGGCAAACAAAAAGAGGAAATATTCTACTATGTATTTTAATTTATGTTAAAATGGAAATTACATTTTATTTTAGTTCGTATTTTGTTGTTTAGAATGAAAAGGACATTTTGTTTTGAATATTACAGTATTATTGCATGTGGCCTGACCGACCTCAATACATGGACCTCTGAGTCATTCAAAAAAATCTTTGTGGCCCTTTAAGATTTGTATTTGAGTACCCCTGCTGTAGGTGTTGCTGCCACAATTTGTTTTTGTTTGCTAATTTGACTTTTCCAGAAAAGTCTTTTGCATGTGTGGAAGAAAGAAAGAAAAAAGACAAAGAAATGGCCCGACTGCCAAGCTTGTAGTTCATCCCTCGTTCCAAACATGAATTAATGATTAAGACTTATCAGCAACTGTGTCTGCTGATTGGTTATCTTAGCTTTTGAATATGGTGCATTCATACATTCAGTCAAAAAATGGTTGTTCAGAAAGTTACTGTTCCACTTTCTGAGCACTCAGAGCGTCCTCTGTATGGAAGATATTTTCAAATTACTAGAATTAAAATATTATTTATTTTCCTTTTTAGTTTTCTGTTTGGAGTTTGAAAGAGTATTATTGCACTAAAACGTTAAACAAAAAAGTGAATTGAAAAATCACATTTAGATTGTAAAATGATATCCTGGAAATGTAGGCTAAGGTGAGTAAATGAAGATCACATTTTAAATGCAAAAGCTGAAATTAAAATGCTCATACTGAAAGCATTTGTAGAGGTGAAATTGTTCACTAAAAATGGGGAACAGTTGAGCTTAAATGGAAATGAATCAATTAGATGAAGGTGAAATAATCAGTAGATCCAGCAATACATATTTTTTAGGCTACAGCTGTCATGATAATGAGTACAGGGTTCGTACGGGTGCTTGAAATCCGTGAAAGTGCTTGAATTTCAATGTTGTGTTTTCAAGGTCTGAAAAGTGCTTGGATTTTAGTTTAGGTGCTTGAAAGTGCTTAAAACTCTGTTTCTTTCACAAAATTGAGATCAGATTTGATAGTTTGCTTATAACAAGGAGAACTCAAATCAGTAAGAGAACCGTATGTGGAGATGTTTCCTCCTGGGCTCCGCTGAGCCTCTCTGCTCCTCTCTGCGACCTGCCGGTCTGTGTGTGACCCCGCCCCCTTCGAAGAGAGACGGCAGGAGATGACAAATGCCGGGAGGCTCATGTGTTCACGAGCGTTGGCTTGAAAATGATAACTACAAACTATGGTTAAGATAAGGGCCGAATCAAAGAGTGGCGTCATGCAAAGTCTGCAAAAACGATTTGATGATTTGTGCAATGGGAGAGTCTGCGCTCCAGTCACATGAAATGTAAGTTAACTTAAGACTTTGAGTAACTAAGGCCAACGCTGCACGTTAACACTTTGTTTATGTTAACCGCTAACGTTTGCTAAATTAGCGTTTTTACAGACTAAATTATATAAATTGTAGGGTTGTCAAAGTTAACATGTTAATTATAGACATAAACTACTAAACTATAGAAAAAACGTACGCGTTAACACATGTGATTAATATATTAATATGGAAACATAATACGCTAAAGAATAATTAACGCACCATTAATCACGTTACGTGACCTCGTCAGGTTAGTGCTTGATTGTCTGTATGCAGTCTGCGGCCTGTGTGTCGTCACACATGCAGCCTTGTAGCAATAGAGAAGGATGGCTGAGGAGAAGGAGTGGAAGTGTGAAAAGGGAATGTTCACTTTTCTCCACTTTTCATTACTTACTTCTATTACAGTAAAATTAGATGGAAGCCAAGACTTCTTACAAATAGGTGACACATGTTGACAGTGTTGGGCAGGTTACTCCAAACATGTATCACAATATTTATTTATTATTTGTTACTGTCATTTCAGTAACTTTATTACATTATAATATTACTGTGTAAACATATGCACAGATTTTTCCTCCCCTGCTAATCTCGCGGTGTTGGCAAATTTGTATAAAAACAACACACCACTTAATTTTGGGGTTTAAAATGCACTGTAATGTGCGTTACTGAGATTTGTACTGAGGAAAATATTACCTTTTTTTTTTTTTTTGTAATGCCTTACATTACTGCGTTACAGCAAAAAGTTATGCACTTCAGTAATTGCATTACTTTTGTAACGTGTTACTCCCAACACTGCATTTTGAACAAAAAAATGTATGTTAAAAAAGGAAATTACTGGGTGCTCTCAGGTCTCTCTTTGTCTAGGTGCGAGTGTGCCTGAAGAACGCCAAGTGGCTTCCCTCTTTTTTGGATAAAACTTTGTGTTCACCTTTAATTTCTAAACTTTTTGCTGTTATGAAACATAATTTTAGATGTTTTCAGCATAATACAATGTACATAATTGTGATTAAAAAGTGAAAGAAAAAAAATAAGTATGAGTATATATGTTCCTGTAGATATGTATTTTACCCCAGCGATAAGGTGCTGGAAAGATGTGAAAATGACCCTTAAAAGTGCTTGAAAAGTGCTTGAATTTGACCTCTAAAAATGTGTACGAACCCTGTGAGTAAATTACGTACGAGAATAAGTCTCTGAATGTAACTTGTTAATGTAACAACAACTCAACTCATTCCTGTCCAGTCAAATCAAATGTTATTTGGCATTCAGTGACAGGCATTCTAATTATTTCTAATGATATGACACAAAATAATGATAGAATAAGAATACGATTGTTATTTTGTCAAATAATTGAATATTAAAGGTCCAATATACAACATTCAGCCTCACTAGATGTAAGTAAACAACTGTTTACTATGTAAAGTTATAGTGGAGTGAAGACGAACAGAGCAGGCAGTGATATCAACACACTCATTTTTTTGTTTAGGAGCTCTGTGTGTGTGTGTGTGTCTGTGTGTGCGAGAGAATTTCGGGGACAAACATCTGAGTAAAAACTGCATTTGCAAAAAAAAAGGTTTGATCCAGTGCAGAGAATACTGTATACTGAATGTAAGAGCAGTATTAATGGGACAGTGTGATGATGAATCAGCATAATCTTCTGAGGCAATTTAATTACCCTCCGTTTACAGTAAGTAGTTCAAATTCAATGACAAAAGTTGCTTCACAGACTGGCTATTGTTGCTACTAATGCTACTGATGTTCTGGAAGATGCACAACATCAGGTTTTGATCTTTTTGAACAAACGATGTGCACTAAGTTAGAAACATATTTCTGTTCCCCATTAACTATCACACAGTTGAATTAAGCATGTTTCCTGATGGTGTTTAGGCTAGGGTTATACTTAGGCTTTCATAAGCTTCTTAAACTGAGGTTTTTTTTCAAGAAAAAGTGTTGCATATTATCTTGTGTTGATTGTTGACCAAAATTGTTGTGTTTCAGTGCAAATTGCTTCAAAACCAATTTGTTAAATATCATGTACATGTTTTATATCTAAATCTATGACATGGTCTAACAATATTAAGCTATTTAAATACTTAAGAGCATATGAAATGATTTTTTATTTATTGCTGTTGGATGATTGAATGAATTAAGTTTTTTGAGGTGATGTGTGTTGGAATTCTTGATTGGATAATGAAAGTTGAAAATACAGTTGTGTTCAAAATAATAGCAGTCCAACATCACTAACAATCACAATCACTGTTATTGGTAGAAATTATAAGTCTACATGGCAAATAATTTAGTAGTAGGTGTAGTAGAGTAATAGAAAACACACAAACCCAACAGTCATGATTACTCTTATTGATTCTGTGTATGCATGCTGCTGATTCTGTGTAGTTGAATCATTAATTGAAAGGGGCTTGTTCAAAACAATAGCAGTGTGGAGTTCAGTTAGTGAGGCCATTCATTCTGTGAAAAAACAGGTGGCCAATCTTAGTAAAACGTGTCTTTCCAGACATTGTTCAGAAGAACAGTATTTTGATTAAAATGTTGATTGGAGAGGAGAAAAAATATAAAGAAGTGCAAAAAATTATCGGCTGCTCAGCTAAAATGATCTCAAATGTTCTTTTTGGGCCTAGAGGCTGCAGACAGTTTGTCAGATGACCCCCAAAAACTGAATTCAAGCCACAGTACACTGTGAAGACAGTGAAGCATGGTGGCGCAAGCATCATGGTATAGGGATGTTTCTCATACCATAGTGTCAGAATTCTTTATCACATACCAGGGATCGTGGATCAGTTTGAATACATCAAAATACTTGAAGAGGTCTTGATGATACTTGTTGCCTTATGCCGAAGAGGAAATCCCTTGAAATGGTTTCAACAAGACAACAGCCCCAAACACAGTAAGCGAGCAGCATCTTGGTTGCAGACCAACAAGATTAATGTTATTGAGTGGCCAGCCCAATCTCCGCACCATAATCCAATAGAAAACTTGTGGGGTGACATCAAAAATGCTTTTTCTGAGGCAAAACCAAGAAATGCAGAGGAATTGTGGAATGTAGTCCAGTTGTCTCAGGCTGGAATACCTGTTCACAGGTGCCAGAAGTGGGTCAACCCCAAGCAACACAGATGTGAAGCAGTTCTCACAAATGGTGGTTATACAACCAAATATTAGTTCAGGGATTCACAGGAAAGGTAAATCTTCAAGCATTTTTCAGTTTGTATAGTACATGTAGTGGAGTTTGTAAAGAAAAATGCAGACACAGCTATTTTTTTGAATAACCTAATATTCCTTTATCTTCACTTTCTGTACAGTAATAACACATTTGATACATTTTTCTTCATGTTTTTATTTGGAATAGAATGTGCAGTGTTCCCAATGAATTTTCCATGTATGGAAATAAAAGCTCTTTTATGGATTTTGAACTTTACTCACTTTTTTAAACACACTTATTTCGAACACAACTGTATATTGGCAGGTTAGTTTTTATTTGGATAATTATTTTTTTATGGTCAAAGTCCTTTGATTCAGTAACTAAATGTCACAAAATTCCCCACAGCTTAAATCATCTGACCTCTGACCTTTGTGTTCCAGGATGCTGTGGCTGAGGTTATGAAACAGGTCCACAAACTGGATGGGAAGCTGGATGGTCTTGTGCCCATGTTCATCAACACAAACAATGGACAGTTCACCCACCAAGGTATCTACACACTGGGAGCCAGAGCAGACAGCTACTATGAATACCTGCTGAAGCAGTGGATCCAGGGAGGCAAGAAGGAGAACCAGTAAGTCAGACTAAAGCTAACCAGCATTCTCTTTGTCATGACATAAAAGCACTTATAGAGAATATAATTTCTTCCAAACTTGGACTGGCATCAAGCCAATTATCAGAGACGGGGTCAACAATCAGGGCCTCAAGTTGTGTCAGATGAAGATTTAGGGCGTCTCTGGGGAGACAAACTGCCTCTTCATAAACAAATGGCACGTCACATGAGGGCCAACTCCTCAGCTCAAGACTGCTGTCCACTAACATCTGAAGGAGTAAAATCATTCCTTTTGAGGACAACAATTTAAACGTCTTGGCCAAAGAAGACCAGCAACCCACAAGTGGCCGCAGCGACTCTGAAACTCAGAGCTCACACCTGTCCTTAACAACTTTATAAGGACACACCCACACAGAGATTAAAAGCCTGCCAATCCAATACCAGTGCGTGTGTAAAAAAAGAAGAAGAAGAATATCTTTTCAGCTGTATATAGCAGGCATGTGATTTTTTTCCGGACCGTCATTAACCACCAATAGGTTTTAACAGACCAGGTGTTTATTTGGGACAGGCGTTTAATTCCTTCCTCACAAAAATCCGGGATGAAAATGTCACAAACTTCTCCAGCTTCTCTGTGAATTCTCCGGCATCCTGCTGGGCAATAGTTGTCTTCTGCAAGTGAAGTTGTTGCGGCGGAGGAAACGATTCAGTCAACCAGCACTCGCTGCAAACTCCTCATCTCTGCTGTCACTCACGGTGGTGTAAATTGAATGAACCAAGACAGATGTCAAGGGTGTAGTTATTATAGACACAGATTCAATATTTAAGTGTCATTTATCATCACAGTAACAGCGTCACATACCAACCAACCCCCCCCCCCCCCGCTATGGTATAATTTCCTGCTTTTTTATCTTTGTCCAATCACATCCCTGATATAGGACTGACCCTGTATGGATGTAACATGATAAGTATCAAGTGAAGCCATTTTTAAATAGAAAAGTTTAGAAAACAGTAGTGTAACAGCAACTTAAGTAAATCTAGGAATTAATAATTGCCTTAAAACGTACTCACGGAACTCGCTTACTTGGAGCAATGCACTTTGAAGGGCAAATGTTGATGGCGATACTGTGTCCACCCAGTGTCAGTGTGCATACACTGGAGGTCCAAATGTCAGTAGTAAAGCTGATTGCCTGTACGTCTTTCAGCCTACATGAAATGTATTCTCTCCCTAGGGAGAGCAGTTTCGTTGTGCTCTTTCACATGATGCGTCTTCAAATGCTTTGGCAACACTTGTGCCACCACTCTACATTGCAAAATCAAATCAAATCAAATCAAATCAAATCAATTTTATTTATATAGCCCAAAATCACAATCACATTGCCTCAGTGGGCTTTACAATGTGTACAGTGAACAACATCCTCTGTTCTTAGACCCTCGATTCGAGTGAGGAAAAACTTCACATGTTGATGGAAAAAAAACCTTTTAACAGGGTAAAAAAAACAATGGAAGAAACCTCAGGAAGAGCCACAGAGGAGGGATCCCTCTTCCAGGACGGACAGACATGCAATAGATGTTGCGTGTACAGAAAAGAGCAACAATTCACAGTTTACAAGTTACATCAACAGAAAATCTGATACAAGTTATGTAAAGTGAGTGGATCCAGGAGACGGCCGTGCAGGACGAGGCATCACCAACTGGTGTCCGAGCCAGACAACCTCCTGTCCACCATGCTGACCTGGAAGAGGGCAGGCCACACAAGATAATTAGTAATAGACAGAGAGAGGCATCAAGATTTACAGAAATATAGATATGAGGAGATAGTGAAGCAGAGGAGAGCAATGATCCAGCAGAGCCCGGGGTGTGACCATCCAGATCAGTCCGTGTTTCAAGGCAGCTGGAGCCCGGAAACGGTAGATGGTCCCAGGGGGCCGTGGTCCATCAGAAGGGAGCCTGAAAGAGAGAGGGGAGGAGGAGAAAGCGAAGGAGGAGAGAAAAGAGGAGGAGGAAGCTATAGAGAGTGTAGAGAGTAGCCTCTTTCACACTGCCGTTTGCATGCGGGGATCCTGCGCCAATTCTCTGCGCCGTCCTCTGTGTGAAAGTTTCAGATGCGGAGAGGGGGGAAATTTCGCTCCGGCGCTGATCCGCCTCTGGAGGTAGTATCAGGGCCACATTATTGGTGAGCCGTCCCAGTGTGAACGGATAATCCGGAGGCACGGAGCGAGGGCGTGTCGGTCTGACAGTCTGATAACTACACAGGTCCTTCACTCAACTAAATACAGAGAAATGTCCCACAAAGCAACATTACAGGACCGAACAACAGTAACGTAGTAACTGTAACTGTCTTTAGCAACTTATATGAGGAAAACAAATACCACAGCTGTACGTGGAGAAGCGTCTGTCCTCCTGTCCGTCTTAACGACTCTTCGTCACATTTCTGCCCGAAAAACAGCGTCTGTCACCAGCAAAAACTTTAATTCACCGAGTGTTTGTGATGAAAATAAATCACCGCGACCGTCAGTCCTTTGGACTGAGACTTCAGGGAACTTTCCCCCAGAAAACAGCCTCCATCCCCGCGAGTGACAGAGTCAGACAGCGTCCTGTTTACTGACGGTGATTATGTATAATTATGTAATTTAGCATGAAAAACTTCACTCCGTCACTTTCCAGGATGTTTGGTGGGTCAGGATCTCAATCACTACACATTATAACAACATCCATATGATTATAAACTATCCGCGGGTTTGGATTAACAGGGGAACACCTGGGGGAACACCTGGGAAACACCGACGTCATCAACATAACGTGTACCGTCACGCCTCTTTAGGAGCCGCAGCGCCGGCTTTCTGTGTGAATAACACACGTGAAGGCGGAGATGCTTCACTCTGTGTGAATCACCATCGGCGGAGAATTGCCGAACCACCGCTCCGGAGATGATGCAGAGAGGCTGTTTAAAAACGGCTAGTGACACAGCTTGCAGCTTGTGGGAACAGAAAACAAAAAAAAGGTTAGAGAAATGCAATATTGATCAGAATAAACAGATTGTTTCTCGTCAGCAGCACAGTGTAATCTAGTACTATAGGAACTCATTGAGACTGACACCGACCCACTGAAGAAGCTTACAGTTGATATCGGGGCTAATTAAAGGCTAAATCGAGTTTTGAGTTTAGATTTAAAGGCGTCAACAGAGCCAGATTGTCTGATGTCAGCTGGGAGGTTATTCCAGAGGAAAGGAGCCCGATAGGAAAAAGCCCTGCAGCCAGCTGACTTCTTCTTGATCCTGGGAACCAGCAGGAGCCCTGAATTTGAGAGCGTAATGCCCGAGTTGGAATATATGGTTTAATTAGATCTGACATGTACGACGGGGCAAGGCCGTGTACAGTTTTGTATGTCATCAGCAGCACCTTAAAGTCTGATCTTAGATGTATTAGGAGCCAGTGTAGAGATGCTAAGATTGGTGTAATGTGATCAAATTTTCTTGTACGTGTTAAGACTCTGGCTGCAGCATTCTGAACCATTTGAAGACTTTTAGTGCTCTCACGTGGAAGACCTGAAAATAAGGCATTGCAGTAATCCAGCCTAGACGAATCATTGCAACCTTGTATACTGAAGTTGAGTAAAACGGCCTTATGGTTTTACTGGTGGGGTTATCCAGAGTAACATATTGCCAGATAGCTGGCATGTTCCTAGCTCCATTTCACCCACGCAGCTTCTTCTTCACCACTCTAAAAACAGTAGTTGCCAGGAGCAGCACAGCACAACTTCTAGTGTTGGCTTTAAAGGGAAGAATAACTGATTTCCAGTGCCTAGTGTTAAGCAGAGTTAATGGAGACAACTTGGAAGTAGCAGTGTCCTGTTCTGACTTATATGGTACTGGATCGGTGCATAGATGCACATATTCGCCAATACCGACTTGTCGGCGGAATTTCCAGTACTCTATTATTTTAAGGTAAAAAGTTACATATTGTTCCTTTAACAACCTGATACAAGATCCAGTGTCAGAATTTAGTGAATTAATGTTTTTAAACGCAATTGAATAGGAATTTAAAGAAGGAAACGCAAGTACCAGAGTCCTCCATAAAACAATAGCTCACCATCTCTATAAAAGCAAGGAATCTCTGTCTGTCTCTCTGTGTGTGTGTGTGTGTGTGTGTGTGTGTGTGTGTGTGTGTGTGTGTGTGTATGTGTGTGCCTCAAATATCTCTGCGGATCAGGATCAGACTGACCTGAGAGTTTCAACATGGCTGCTGCGTGGTTCAAGGGTGTGCAACTTCGCATTTGTTTGGACTGCAATGATACCGTTAATAAATTATTTCATAAATGCTTTACAAATTCCATGAGCATTGTCCACCGGAGCCACCACAGTCACGTGCGCACCAGAGCCAATCACTGCAGAGCCCACCGCCACCCCCCATCTTAAGAAACAAGCAGATTTATACCTGCAGCGGCGCGAGCTGGACCGGGATTTTGCCGGTGGTTTGGTCCCGTTCTGTTCTGTGCATCTAAACTGACTGTTGTGTATTAATGAGACTAAACGAGTCCGGACCGAGTCTGTTCGGGTCTGAGGAGATCTGGGAATGCACGGACAACAAAGTGGAATCGGAATCTGTGGATGTTCGTGTGTAGCTAGCTGCTAGCTGCTAGCCCACCCACACGGCCCACCTCTGGAGTCAGCGGACCGGACCCACCGGCACGTCCAAAACCGGACCTAGGGTAAATAATGTCTGCCACGCTTTTTCGCGAACATTGCCGTCATGTTTGCTTTGTGTCTGGTGCAGGAAGAAACGGTAAAAACGGGCTTTTGTCACGAAAGTGTCCAAGCAGCAAGTTTGGTTGTTGAGGAACAGGAAGTTGTGGGAGGGACGGAGGCGGATGAATGACAGGCAACGACGGTCGGTGTGTAGACAGCGATGTTGAGAGTTGAGAGATTTGTGACATTTAGTGTGTTTGGAGTGTGTAGTTAGTGTGTTATGTAGTGTTTGGTGTAGTGTGTTTAGTGTGTAGTGGAGTCGGTTTTTTGTTTGTAAACATATTTTTGGTTTTCACAGTGAAAAAATTTAACTTTTTCTACTCGGATTTTATGTTTTTTTTGTGATTTTAGGTCCATTGTGTTAATACAGTATGTCAAAATAAAAAAATAACTGTACAGTCACATGTGAGGTTGTGCTGAAAATGATGACACCAAGTAAATAGTTTTCAAGGTGAAATATAATGGCAAAATCAAAAATAGTCAAAATGGCCAATTATACCCTGGAATAACCAATTTCACAACAAACCTAAATATCCCTGCGTCCCACCTTTAAGCACAGCCGCATTTGGCCATCCTTGAAAAAGCTACTTAACCTCCCACTTTTCTATAGGAATACATTTTTCTTACGGGCACTGCACTTTTAATACCAAAAGTGCATTTTATAGTAAAGTAGTATCTTGACCTGTACCATAGCAAAACACCTCTGACCTTCTGGCCCACTAAAGCTTTAATCTTTTGACTTGGTCATGCAATAACAATGCAAATTGTCCCCTGTGGTTAATCGTTGTCATCGGTATGTTTCTTTTTTTTTTTTTCTTTTCCAACAATATCTTTATTTATTTCAGACATAATAACACACACACATATATAACCACTGGGACTCAAAACTCTTGCCCCAGACCATGCAGAACCCATGATCATCAAACACAACCAAGACTTGACGACAAAACATAACCACAGAGAAAAAACAAAAACAAAACTTGACTACACAACAACAAAATAAATAAATAAAATGAAATAATTAAATACATACAAATAATACATAAGAAAATGAAAGTAAATACGAGAGGAGGGAATAAGTACAAGACCAACCACACCCTGCTCATATTCACAAGTAAGCATTATGCTGCATAAATTAGATAGTGATCTTTAAACACCAGACCTCATCCTTTCCCAAAGGAGCTACAGAGGGCCACTTATGGGTCCTTCCCAGATGGTCCCACCAAACGAGACAAATCATTGTTTGCAAGAAAATTACTAAAGGGGCCCCAGATGTTATCAAAAATTGGTTGCTCACCCCTGATTGCATACGTAATCTTTTCTAAGGGCAGAGTTGCTGTTAGTTCTGAAAGCCATTTACCTATCCTTGGTCTATTTACCTCTTTCCAAGCAATTGCAATGACTCTTTTTGCCAACAGCCGGCCTATATCTAAAAATATTTTATGCTTCTTTCTTATGTTACACTTAGCTAGGTAAATGCCCAAGAGAAAAAGTTTTGGTTCCAACTGCAAATTTATCTCTAAAATTTCCTCAATACACTGTTTCATTTCATTCCAGAATTTCTTTATTTGAGAGCACTGCCACAAACAGTGGAAAATCGTGCCCTTTTCCTTATCACATTTTATACAAACATCCGGTACGACACTGTTGAATTTATTAAGTTTAGCTGGAGTTATATACAAGCGCATCAACCAGTTGTACTGCAGAAATCTTAAACGTGTGTTCACTGTTTGTAATTGTGCTTTGGTACACGCCCTCTCCCACTCCTCGATGGAGATATTCTCCTGTAGGTCCTCTCTCCAGGACTCAAGCTTTTTTACTGATGTTTCTGAAGATTCACCAACCAGTTCCTCATATATTTTGGAGATCAAGCATCTCCCATGGCAGTCTTTTACCATCATTTCTTTAAGTATTGATTGGCTAGGAATAGACAGGGACTGTTTTTGTTGTGTTCTAATAAAATCTCTCAGTTGTAAATATCTAAAGAACTGGCTACGGGCTATGTTGCGTTTGGCAACAATTTCATCAAAAGACATCAGATGTTTATCATCTGGCCTATAAAGATCTCCTATTTATCCTAACCCCTGTTCTGCCCAAATTTTAAATCCACCCTCACCTCCTCCTGGGGGGAAGAGATCATTTCCCCAAATTGGACTAAATAATGAGAGCGAGTCAGCTACTTTGAGATAATTCTTAACTTGTTGCCACACACTAATCATGTTTTTAGCCATAGGATTCTTGGTATTCTTTTTTAACTTCTTAAAATTGGCTAAGTACAGATAAGTGGGCAAAGGCAGCTTCAGTGAATAACCTTCCATTTCTCTCCACATTGGCATATTCTCCTCCGCATAGTAGAACATCAGTGTTCTCAGTTGCGCTGCCCAGTAGTACCAAAGTGGGTTTGGGCATTTTAGCCCTCCTCTATCATACGGCAAGTACAACAATGATAGGCGCAGCCTGGGGCTTCTTTTGTTCCAAAGAAACTTGATAAAAAGTGTCTTCAGTTGAGAAAATAAGTTGCTTGGTGGTGGCAGAGGTACAGTTTGAAACAAATACAACAGTTTAGGAAGTACCTTCATTTTGAGAGTATTTATTCTCCCCATTAATGACATTGGTAAAGCAGCCCATCTATCTAAAGAATTTGAGACATCTTGCATAACTGGTCTATAGTTAGTTTCTATGATATTGTTAAGCAATGGAACAATTTGAATGCCTAAATAAGTGAAGCAATTGACTACCCTAAATTGTGCAAACGACATTGGATGGATTTTCCCTGTCTACTTGATTTAATGGCATAATAGATGTTTTAGACTTATTAATCTTATAACCTGAAATCTTACCGAACTCCCCAATCAAATCTAACAGGGCCGGGATGGATTTATTGGTATTTTTGAGAAAAACAATTATGTCATCTGCATATAAAGCTAAACAGTGCTCAGTCTGTCCTATGGTTATCCCAGAAATGTTATCATGTGACCTCACTGCAATTGCCAAAGGTTCGATTGCCAAAATGAAAAGTAATGGAGACAGAGGGTCCCCTTGTCTACACCCTCGGTTTATTTTTAAAGTTTTTGAGATATTGCTATTTGTCAAAATTTGTGCGTATGGTTCTTTATAAAGTAATCTTATCCAATTACAAAAATTCTCTCCCAAACCAAAGCGTGCCAGAATCTGAAACAGATAGGACCATTCCACTCTGTCAAACGCTTTTTCAGCGTCGACTGACAGCAAAGCAGTGTCTGGTGCCCCCTTTTGGTGATGAAGAATATTCAAAATCCTTCTGACATTATGGAAGCCTTGTCTGCCAAGAATGAACCCGTTCTGATCCCCCCCAATCATCTTAGGTATTAGTTCTTCGATTCTTTTTTGCCAAAATCTTAGAGAGTATCTTCAAATCTGCGTTTAGCAGACTAATGGGTCTCCAATTTTCACACTTATTATTAGGTTTACCAGCCTTTGGGAGCAGAGTAATTAATGCTCCTCTTAGAGACAATGGCAAGATGCCTTTTTGGAAGGACTCTGTAAACATTTCTAAAATTGGAGTCAGCAATTTATTTTTAAATTTTTTATCAATTGGGAGGCCATCAGGTCCGGGAGTTTTTCCTGCTTTAATACTATCAATTGCAGCAGACAATTCCTCTACCGTAATATCTTTCTCCAAATTTATCCTAGGGTTTTCTGATACATTGGGTATATTTATACTATCTAAGAATACTTTTAGTTCCGAATTGTCATTAATTATTTCTAAACTATAAAGAACTTCATAAAAATTCCCGAAAGATTCATTTATTTCTGTTGGATCAAAAATGGTCTCTCCTTGATCACTCTGCAGTGAGGTAATAGCCCTTTCACACTGTAGCTGCTTGAGACGTCATACAAGTACTTTACCAGGTTTTTCACCCTGATCATAGAAGGACTGCTTGAGTCTCAACAGACTGGCCAATGCCTTTGATGCAGATAATTCATTGTACTAAGCTCTAAGCAGCAATAGCTTTTGATGAGATTCTGTTGACCTTGTTCTGTAAATGCTCATTTTCTATTTATTTTATTTTTGTCTCTAAATGGAGCTTGTGATGCTGATTATTTGGCCTCTGATAAAAGCTTTAAAGGCCTCCCATCTCATGCTTGCTGAAGTTTCTGTTGTATTAGTTTCAAAATACAGACTAATTTGTTCATCCAGAAAAGAGACAAAGCCAGAGTCTGCCAACCATTTTTGTTTGCAACGCCAAATCCTAGCATCTTTCACTAGCTTTGAGTCTTGGTATACCAATGAGTTGGGAGCATGGTCCGAAATTAGAATAGCATCGTAAGAGCACTCCTTGATTTTATGCCGTAGCTCTGTAGAAATCAAAAAGAAGTCAATTCTTGAATAGGATTTGTGTACACCAGAGTAACATGAAAACTTTAAAGCATCGGGATTTTCATCCCTCCAGATATCTATTAAGTTCAATTCTTTCATGAAGTGTTGTATAATTGCCCTGCTACGAATGTGAGACTCCACGGCTCCAGATGTCCTATCCTTTACTGGATCTAATGCACAGTTGAAGTCGCCCACCACCACACATTTACCAGAAAGAGTGGACAAAGCAAGGAATACATTTTGAAAGAAATTGGGGTCGTCTGAATTTGGTGCATATGTTTGCCAAAATAATTTGCTCTTTTAGTAATGTTCCCTGAATGATAAGGTATCGTCCAAATTTGTCTCTGATAACCTTATTTACCTGGAGTGGTATTGACTCAAGGTAGAGACACCTCATGCTTGTGAGTTAAACGATGCAGAAAAGACCTTGCCTCCCCACCTCCTCCTAATTTTCAGATCATCATTGTACGCCAGGACTGCATTGATTTTATCCTGTTCATGACTTGTTTGGCTTTCTCAAGTTTTCGTAACCCCCTGCAGTTCCATGATGTGATTTTAATTTTTATCGCACTAGACATGTGGTATAGTTTGTATAGCTGTACTCCCTAAACATAAGGTTTCGTTTCGATTTCTTTTATCCATGCGGGTCGCAGGTGATGTTACCGCTTTATACCACCTTTTTTGAGGTGGAGCGGGGGTTACTGGGGCCAAATCCAGTGAATCTATGGGCGAAGGCCAGGGTACTCCCTGGATGAGTCGCCAGCTCATCGCAGGGCCCTTACTGATGGCAGTGGCTGCCACGAAGGTGCCAACTGCACATCAGGAGCAACTTTGGGGTTCAGTATGTTGCTCAAGGATACCTCGGCATGTAGCTCAGTCCCGCCCCGGGGAGCCAGGGATTCGAACCAGCGACCTTCCGGTCACTAGTCCTCAGCTCTACCCACTACAGCCCTGTGAAAAATAAAAATAAAAAATAAAACAAACAAAAGACAAACATAAATAATACTGACAAACACTATACATACATCCAAACAATCACCCATATCCGGGCCAATTAGCCTGAATATCTTCCCCTGTAATCTCAAAACTTCCAGATAGCTGTTAACTGTCCCACCTTAAGGGTAAAACAGTATCACTGAGCTAACAAAAAAACAAATAACTTGTTGTAACACTAACCTTACCAGTGTTTCCTCCAATATGTTCTGAGACTGTGGCACTGTGGCGCTGTTGGGGGGGGTTACAGTTTGGGTCATCATAATGTAATATTTTTACTTATGTCATAGGCTATTTAGGGAATGCTCTCACACAGCCATCATGAACTCCCCTGCATGGGCTTGGAATGAAGATTCATGTTGTAAAGAAATATTTTTATTATTTGTTTCAAGAGAGGAGTTATCCAAGTCAGAGTCCTGCACGGGTGAAAAATAATGTACTGATGTACACAGATGCGGATCGGGTCGGACGCCTGAAGAGGCGGGTCGGGTTTTACAATTGCCATTTTGAAGGCGTCACTTATCACCAGTCATTATTAGCGACACAAATGATAAGCATTTATATTTCATATGAGCTCATTAATGCCTGCTTGCGCCCTCCCAGAACTCCCATTCCCCACGCTAGCTTACTTTCACTTTTAAAAATTGCGTCCGTCCAATTTTCCTTCGGACGTCGGTATCAATTTATACCGGGTTGGCTCGGGTACGGAATGTAATTTGTGCTACTGTCAGAAAACGGGTCGGATGCGGTTATAAGTATGGCGGGTTCGGGCGGGTTTGCAAAATAAGACCCGTGCAGGACTCCGCTCTAAGTGACCATTTTAATCCTCTAGCTAATTATCAAGCTAAATATCCCACATGCTAGTTAACGTCAAATACTGCGGTGGAAGACGACGATAAAATTTTAACAATCTAACGCTAGATTTATTTATGCCTGAATTTTAAAGGTGTGGCGGCTTTTATTCTGCCGTGGCGGTGCGCCACAGTCAATTACATGTAGAGGAAACCCTGCTTACACTCTATGCTACCATAATTAAACCTTAAAACGTTCTTTCATAAACGTCCTCCTTTTACTATGAACTAAGTCAAGTTTTGCTCTCGGAAATCACTGTTGTTCTAAGAAAATCTGAACAGGAAATAACAAGTGGGATAATACAACTCCAAATACTGTAAAGTGAACAAAGTGACGGTTGCTGTAAAGATACATTCTGCTCTTAACTGGGATTTCTGAAGAGAGAAGGGAAAAAAAAGAGGAAAAAAAAATACCCAAAGAGCTTAGACATGAGTTGAGTAGGAGGTGGATATTAACACAGCGGTATAACAGTTCAGCTCTGAACGTACTGTAATAAACACTATTAAACAGCGGTTCATATTACACATTGTAGTTTTTGTCGGCTTGCTCAATCATGAGCCATTTATTTCCTCGTCAGCTGTTACCTTCTACTTTGTAAGCCGCGGCACTTCAGATCAATAATAGTTCAGTCTGGTCCCTCTTCTGACCCGATCCGTTTGATGAAGTCCTCCGCCTCGACGTGGTTGTTGAAGATGTGGGACCTTTCCTTGTAGGTCACTATCAGTCGGGCAGGCGGGATGATGCCGTATCGGAGTCCTCAACACCAATTCTTTATCTCTGAAGTTTAAAAACTTCATTATCAGCGTTCGGGGGGAAGGATTGTTGTGTGCTCTTGGCCCGATCCTGTGCGCCCTCTCCACCGTTTTGTGCGCCCCGGCGGCAGCTCAAGTGTGTCCGGGAGCCAGCTCTCCAAAAAGGCACATGTGTCGTCACCCTCTGCTCCCTCCAGTAAATTTATAAGCCTCAGATTGGAGCGCCTCGATCTTGTCTCCAGGTCCAATAGCTTTACTTCCAAGTCCTTCTTTTTATTTTATAGGACTTGTACCTTTGTTTGGAGCGAGATGACGTTGTCTTCAGCAGTTGAAATCCTTGTTTCTGCCTCGGTGACACGCTCTGCGCAGTCAGTGATGTCTTTCCTGACACTTTCAATAGCTGACAATACACCGTCAAACCTGGTGTAAAAATTCTGTTTTCATGTCGTAAATAGCAGTCAGAATGGCAGCCGACGCGGGACCGGGCTCTCCAGCCGCTGTATCCTTGCTTTTATTCTGCGAATTATCCTCCGGAGTTGAACTAGCGTCGGAGTCCATGCCCTCCGTGTTAGCTGAGGATTTCTTGCTAGCACTTGGCCTCGTGAAGTCCGACAATTTGGCTTGCAGAGTTTTATTTTGCCCTTGACTTACTTTTTTTTGTGACACCGACATTACCCTAGCCTTGTCTAACGAAATGGAGGTATTTCACTAGCTCAAGAACAATATATGTGCAAGATTTAGTCCACAGGGTAGCAGAGCAGGTTAACACACGTCCACTCAGCTCGTCGCCATACCGGAAGTTCGTGTTTTTACTTTTTAATGTATATTTTGTTGTTCTTTTGCATAGCACTTTGGTCAGCTTATGTTGTATTTAAATGTGCTCTAGTGCCAACTTCTCACTGAGGTAACCAGTACCATCCATATTATCATCGGGTTTGAATCCCAAATTGCACCAAATAGACACTTCTGCTTTTCCCTTTGGCAACAAATCCTCTGCCATTATCAGCAAACTGTGACTTTGGCCACTCTATGCCGCTTGGTGTATGCTTGAACACCAAAAACTATATATCATGGCAAGCCTACATGAAATGCATTGAAATGGACATCACATTCATTCCAACATGTAAGTAAATATTTAAAAAACACTGTGACTTTAGACACAATTTCTATAACAGAGATTAAAATAATGTAACAGTCCATTTTTTTTAACCGAGAGCGGGCTTTAAAAAGAAAGTTGCTATGTAAACAATCAGTGCATTTACATGACACTCGAGAAAACCAAATGTTCCCCGGGGCCGTGAGCCGGAAGTAAACGGACGGCGGTGGCGTCTTTCCTCCGAAATCACCGCAAGAAAGAGTGCCATTGTGCCCCTAGTTTGTGTAGTTATCAAGTAAACCATATACGAAGTGTACGAAGATGTAGCTCTGTCTTGCTCTTCGTACGCCATCTTTCTCGAATGCCGAGGCAGCTGATGACGTAAAGAGGTCAGCCGGAGGTGGCCCTGTCACCACTAGTTGAAATAGGTACAGCACCACCTAGCGTACCGGGGTATGACATGCTCCGGCCAATAATCCGATTTTCTCACTGGCATGTATACTCGGATAATTGCAGTTGTCTGATTGAGCAGCATAGTCGAACTATGGCTGTAATCTGACTAAGCTGTGCATGTAAACGCACTCAATGTAAGGGACAGTCAGTGGCAAATCCTCACATTTGACAAGCTGAAACCAGTAAATTTTTGGTACGTTTTTCTTGGACAATACTGAAGCTAAACTTAAAAAATAAATCCTTATTAAAATAGCTAGTTTATTTTGCGTCATTGTATTGATCAAATGAGTGTTACAGCTGTAGGTTCTTCCCTGCCACATACTGTATACTGATTTAGAATGGACCAATATTGACTTAATATTAAAACATTTTAACTTCAGTTTATGTCAGATGTAGAGATGGAAGTGTTTATGCTGTTCTATCAGCACTGGCAGCATTCTGTTACTTTGGCTGTGTCAGTCAGACGGATTAAAGATTAATAAAGTGGAACAATCCTCTCCAGACACTCAGCACCCGCTTGAGTGCATAGGCTTAGATTAAGCAGCTTTGAGTGTCTGAATTATATGTTAGAAGTGTGTTTATGTGTCACTCTAGGGTTTTGGCCTACATGAGCTGGCGTGTACCTTTGTTTTAAAGGGGAATATATTTGATGTCTTAGCTTCAGGCTCTGAATTAATTGCAGAAATCATCTGCTGCATGTCTGCTCTGTAAAAAGTCTTAGTCTTTATTTTACATAGAGTGTCATCATCACTGATGGCGTGGAAGTCTCCAAAGACTTATTTCTTCACTCTACCAGCTATACTCACTATGGACTACAATATTTCCTCTAATACTGACTGGGGCCTTTTATTTACCTGGACTTCAGCAGGTTTACATAAAGCAGGCTTGTATTTGTTTCAAAGCTTAAGGTTTATTTGGTTGTCATTCCACAACACAATTTAATGCAAGTTGTAGTCCCTTTTTGCTAGACAAGAAAAACAATTTTCTTGTAATGGAGTGTTGACAATGATTTCAGGAGTTTCAACTGCTTTGTAGTCTGGTGGTATGGCAGCGGATACTTCTGTATCTGTTCTGAGATGGCAGCTGGGTAAACGAACTGTGGCTGGGTTTGGTGTTGTCCTAAAATTAAAAGCCCATTTCACTCTTTGTGCTCTATCTTAGACTTGGCGCAGGGTGGCACAGAGCGCAGCACAAGTGTCTTGTTAGTTTCAGACCGATGCAGTTGTAATTTTCATGCCCGGTGCCCACGTTGTGTAAATAGCACATGTACTTGTGCCCAGCTGTGCTTCCCTGAGTGTGTTGGTCTTAAAGCAAAACTCTCGCCAAAATGCAACCTATGGTCTTTTTTGAACGACAGTTCTTGACTGGCAAGATGGCAGTGAGCAGAAAAAATGGCAGTGAGCAGAAAAAACAACTGGTAAGCTGAGTTGTTCAAAAATGTTCATTTTAGTAAACTCTGTGTACACAAACAATGAGGGGACAAGAGAAAACTCTGTAACCTTGTCAATATTGGTACCAGAATTTCGTCCAAGGCAACATTCCTGGCCTGACCAGAGTTATAAGGAGTCAGTCGATTAAAGGATGTCCCCTGTGCAGTATTTTCCACTACAGCAGTCAAACAGAGGTTTTGATGGGACAGATGATGTGAAACTGCAGGACAGAGGGTCCAGCAGCTGAAGAGTATATCCCTTCCCTACGAGTGTCTCTGTTTAATACGATCCAGGTCCTGGTATACCTGGCTCATAAAGGGAATGGGAGATGACACTCATATTTGTTTGATTTATGATCGGAGCAAAACACTCCCATGACCAATTCAGAGTCGAAATACAACCACTTTGCTCCGTTGGCCACACTTTGTGCCCAGATTATCCATCGTTTAAATAGCAAAATGGACATGCACATGCCCTTAATACACTTAATACACACTAGCACCTTGCACTTTACACTAAGCGCCATAGGCTGTTTATAGGGCCTACTCTCTCTCTCTCTCTCTCTTATTTATTCATTTATTTATTTATGTATTTATTTATTTACCATCACTGGCAACTGAGATCCACGTGGCCAACACAGTCAACAACAAGAGTCAGTTTAATACACACACGAACACATACATATACAAATGCAGTCAAATACGCTTGTGTAAGCATGAACGCATGACCACACATACACAGCCAAGAAAGCATGCTTAAGCGTGCACTCACATGCAAACAAACACATAGTTTATTTTCCAACATTTTAACTATATTTAACTATTATCTTTTCCTTCATTCAAGCCAGAAACTCCGTCTGAATATTTGAATGTTCACAATCATTGATACATTGAGATTTATTGAATTTCTCAGTCTGATTCACAGTATTTTGAGTCAATACTGTAGTTTCAGATCATCAAACAAATTCCAATATCAGACAAAGATAACCTGGTTGGTTGGTTTGGATAGCTTTTTTCCCTTAATAAATGAAATCATCATTTAAAAACTGCTTTTTGTATTTTCACAGGTTATCTTTGTCTGATGTTAAAATTTGTTTGATCTGAAACAAAAAAAGTAAAACCAAAATAAATCTGTAAGGGTGCAAATACTTTTTCACAGCACACTAGATGAAAAGTACCAGGAGTTTATCCACCCTTGTTTTTTCTCCTGCCTGTATTTGGGGGCTTGCCTTTATTTGTTCAAGTCAATCACACCCTTGACCATTATCAGGTGCCTGGCTTTTTAATGACTAATGTTTTTTATTTGAGGAAATTTGATATGTCAGTGTGTGTGTTTGATTAATTTCCCCATTGATTGTTAAATATCTCTCTCTCTCCATGATTGTAGGCTCTTGGAGGACTATCTGCAGGCAATAGAGGGTGTAAAGAAGAACCTGTTGCAGAAGTCTTCACCTAATGGCCTCACCTTTGTTGGAGAGCTCTCACATGGACAGTTTAGCCCTAAAATGGTCAGTAAAGCTGTGTTTCCATGGCAGTACTTGGGTTAACCTCTACTTTGGACTGGTCTTAACTAGGGCTCGGACAACGCGTCGACGTAGTCGACATAATCGATGATATCAATTTGTCGACATGAATAATTTGTGTCGACGTGTCGTCCCAAACAGGAAGTGGTAGTACCTGCGGAGGCTGAGAATAGCCCCTCTCACACAGAGACGCTGCATTAACGCCGCAGCAGCGGTTCGTCAATTCTCCACCGTTGGTCATTTACACAGTGCGAAGCACCGCTGGAATAAAGACAAACCGCCATGTAATTCACACAGAAAGCTGCGCTGCCGCTCCTAAAGAGACGGGACGGTACACGTCATGATGATGACGTTGGGATGTTTCCCAGGTGTCCCCCCTGTCAAACTAAACCCGCGGTTTATAATGTGTAGTGATTGAGAACCCGGCCCCCTAGACATCCTGGAAGGTGAAAGAGTTACGTTTTTCGCGCTAAATTACATTATTACATGACCGCCATCAGTAAACAGGTCGCTGCGTGACTCTGTCACTTACGGGGACGGAGGCTGTTTTCTGGGGGAAAGTTCACTGAAGTCTCAGTCGGGAGGGCTGACCATTGCGGTGATTTCTGTCAACACAACCACTTGAGTGAGTTACGGGTTTTTGTCGGTGACAGACGCTGTTTTTCGGGCAGAAATGTGACGAAGAGTTGGTAGGACAGGCTGGAGGACAGGCGCTGCTCCACCTACAACTGCGGTATTTTTTTCCTCATATAAGTTACCAACGACAGTTACAGTTACAACGTTTTTTTTGGTCATGTAACGTGAAATTAATCGTTAGATTAGTCGACTAATCGGAAAAATTATCGCCAGATTAATCGTTTGAAAAATAATCGCTTGGGACAGCTCTAGTCTTAACTCTTTACATTACTGCCTGACAGACTGACTGCTAACTTTTTTCCACTGCTCTGCTTGAATTCACTGTCACTCCTTACACTCTACCACGCCCTCGCTTTTCCTCGATCCTACACATTCTCCACACCGCACAAACTTGTTGTTTATTAAACGGGGAAATGAGCTTCACTTGAGAAAAGGAAGACTGGGTCGATTGTTGATGACACTCTGCAAATGATTAATGTGTGTGGTGCTTAGAGCAGTTGAGTGTTTGTCTATAGTTCTTTTCAAACCCCCTCTGCACTCACTGTAATTGTCATATTTTGCAGAACTCATGTAACTTGAAAATGCTAAATCACCAGAAACTGCAATGGACCTTGATGGGCACTTAATATTTAAAGCAAAGACAGAAGGCAAACATTTCTGAAAACAAGGTTGAAGTTCTTGGCTTTTTTGCCTAAATTGATAACAAACTATAATCCATTTAAAGATACAATACTCAAAATTGGGATATTTTAGTGTTTCACTTGATTGTTTATTCTTTGACATCTCTGAATTTGTTTGTTTTTTTTGGTTTGTGAATATTTTTGGTCGCTTAATTAAATGAAACACATTTCATTTGACTTCCCTTGCATATCCATGCACATATTCCATATCCCGATATCCCTACCTAGAGGGATTAAACTATATTCAAACCAATTCATCATTAATTCATAAACTAATAATTGAGGTCAGTTTTTGGCACCAGAATTTATTTGTTAACACGGCTGGTTGTTTACTGTCTGTTCTTGTGAGTTTTTTAGGACCATCTAGTGTGTTTCCTGCCGGGCACTCTGGCCCTCGGTGCTCACAACGGCCTGCCTGCTGATCACATGGATCTAGCCAAACAGCTGATGGAGACCTGCTACCAGATGTATGTCCAGATGGAGACTGGCCTCAGTCCAGAGATTGTCCACTTCAACATGCATCAAGGAAGCACCAGAGACATCGATGTAAAGGTAGGTATAGACAGTGCTGTAAGACCGTGAACAGAGTGTCCCTACCAATTTTGCGTCATTCTTGATGAGGGCATTACCTACATTTCTGAGGAGGAAAAAAGTACACGCAAAACATCCCACTGATCACATACTTAATTATCTAATGCTGTTATGGAAAATGCTCTACAGTACAAATGCCGGAAACCAGCAAATGTGACAGAAAACCATCCTATGAATGTTAAGGAAGAATTAGGTTGGTCTCATGATTTACTTTTTATGTCTCCTTTGTATTTTCTTTGATAGCTTGCTGACCGACACAACCTCCTTCGACCAGAGATGGTGGAGAGTCTCTTCTACCTGTATAGGTTAACCAAGGAGCACAAATACCAGGAGTGGGGCTATGAGATTCTCCAAAACTTTAACAAGTACACTAAAGTAAGTAAAGTGAAGGCCGTTACATATTCCTGTTTGAAAGTTTACTGTATTTAAACTGCCTTTCCCCAACAAGTTTCATAACAAACATTTAATATGTTTGACCTGAGGCTTGGAAAAGATACAGCTTGCTAATCTATAGTAAAGCACTAGTTTCACTATTGTAATTATAATAAAACAAATGATAAATCCTGTTGTTTGGGGTCAGGTTTTAAATTTGGCAGAACATGGATGGATATTTATGACCCAATCTGGCTGAACCCATCCATCCATCCATCCATCCATCCATCCATCCATCCACCATGCCACTCACTCACTCACTCACTCACTCACTCACTCACTCTCCCTCATTAACAGTTAGACATTTAACTAAAGGCAGTTTATTCAAAACACTTCAGCTGTGACTGTGCTCATTTACATCGTCAGTCTTAGGAAATAATACATTTTTGCACCCCTATTGTTGATTAAGGTTACGTTTACTAAACTAAATGTTTTGTTCTAAATTCTAGTGAATGGATTGTGTGACAGTGGGCAAATTCTGTGTTTCCCTCAGGTTTCCTCTGGTGGCTACACCTCCATCAATAACGTGCGTGACCCGGACTACCCGAGCCCACGAGACAAGATGGAGAGCTTCTTCCTGGGAGAGACCCTGAAGTATCTGTACCTGCTCTTCTCAGATGACTCCAACCTCATCAGCCTGGACCAGTATGTCTTCAACACAGAAGCTCATCCACTGCCTATATGGCCTTCCACTGCGTGACACACACACCAATACACACAGGAATTCATATGGCAGACAAAATTGCATGTATAAAAACAAACATCTCAGGGTTGGTTTAATACCAAGATAATTCCTTCATTTCGTGTTTCAGTGAGTTAATGTTGTCCAAACAACAATCCTGAACACAGACCACAGATGGAAAAAGCCTACTTTTTACTGTTGGAATCAATTGTTTGATATGTGCTGATAGCCATGGGAAAATGACAAGAGCTTAGTTCAGTTTGCAGCTGAGCTTTATTTATTTATTTGACTGGTCATTTGAAAGAGTAACTGCTGGCGAAGCAGAAGGTTTCTGTCCTCATCCCCACCCAGCATTAGTGAGAAACCTGATTGTGACTTGAATCAAAGATGTCTTAATAACACATTATGTGGATGAAGAGGAGTGTCTTGCTGGACTGATACTAGTGTGAAAACTGATACTGATATTTTCAGTTTCAATGCTCCTAGCGTATATTTGGTTACAGTTCTGCACGTTCTTTTTCTAACATAAATGACTATTTTTATGTCGGAAAGAAAAAACCCTCAAAAACTTTGAGGACTTACTCTTTCACCCCTGCATTGTATTCTGATTACAGTGGAAAGGTTTGTGCCACAGTATGTAGCCCATTATGAAACAAAGCCTGTGTCTGCTCTGGACATCTGACCTCACTGCTGGGAGTGACAGCAGGCTGGTTGCCTTTGTAGCAAAATGTTCCGTGACAGCAGCCAACAGCTGTTTAAACTGAAACCAACTCCTGCCTACTGCACCTACAACCTGATCGCTGTGCTGACACGTCTGAATATGGGTGTGACTCTTGCAGGGATATAAGATAAAGCTAATTCCTCATCACACTGTGTAATATCTGAATTATGTACTCTAGCTAGAGCTATTCTCAGAAGCCCTCCCTCTTGGGACTGTAAACGGGAAATAAAGCTGAGGGCTCCTGGCAGGAGATGACCGTGCCCTCAGTCCATGTATTTGCTGTCTCATGCTTGCGTTCATGTCACACAGGAAATGTGACTTTACTACATGAAAACCCCACATCAGGTCAGGACAAAACACAGCTTGGAGTGTTCACACTGGAACATGATTAATGAGCGAAACCAGGCAGTCGTGCCGTGCAGTGAACGACCAGTACATGTGGAATAAGTTGTTACCCGACTCTGTAATAACCAAAATGTTACATTACAGAGTTGGGTGATATTTGAAATGACTGGATCATAATTGACTGGGAGGTACAGAATATGAACAGATTTTAAGGGTTAAAATATGCCTCCTGAGAGGTTCTTTATAAAGTGATACGCAGTATTTTAATGTTGCAAATCAAGGAGCAGAACAGATTTATGTCCCTATCAGTTTTATGCATTAATATAAGACATTCCTGTTTGGCAGTTGTTTCCATGAACTGTCAATTCATTATCCAGAATGTTAAACTCATGTTAAATATAGACGTGTTTTAATGTGACCTACACTGTGATTTGGTCCATGTTGCCATTTCAGTTATATATGATTTCTGCTTCACTTTTGCCTATCTTGTTTAATTGCTTTGATTCAAAACATAAAAATGCATAACTAAATCTTTATTTAATAGTGGTCTGTGAGGCGTTAATGAAAGCAAACCCTGAATAGGAAATCAACTCCATTTTCCACTCACTGAGCTGAGGTGTTAACACAGTGTGGTGGTGACCTGGTTGGTCATGTTGCCGACAGTGTGGACATTTAACAAATGGCTTGGTGATAAACTGATCTGCGTGGATTGATATGTTACTGATAAACTCATACAATCCCACACAATACTAAAGTCTGGCATGTATGGCTGGCTGAGAACTGCTTAAAATGCAATTGCTTCTTCCAACTTTTTCTGTTCATTCCCGTGTGACACGAATGCAGCATCCATCTGTACTCTGGACCCAGATGACATTGGTCTAATTCCAGTTGTTGCCAAGCAGCAGATTTACCTATTAACTGTGAAGTATTTGTTTTTATGAGAACAGCACTGGATTCTTTGCATCATTGATTTTTGTTGTGAGCAGCTGCTTGTTTCACAGAATGTTCATTTCTTTCTTCCTCTGTAAGGTGTCGTCTACATCTGTTTTTCTTTCAAGTGAGAGACTGGAGTTGTGAGATCATAAATCTAAATTTCACATATTATATTGATTTGTAGTGTATTTTTAAAGTAATACTGACGGTTATCCTGATAAAGTGAGTTCACCTTGTGTTTAGTTTTTGTAGTAGTAGCAGCTTCAGAGCAGTTAGCAGCCATTCCTATGAATCATAGCTCTACTTTTGTTGATTTTAAGAATTTCTATTGAGACCAAACTCCTGTATATTCACTTTTATTTTTGTCCTTGGTGTTGTCTCACGTGTGCCTTTAATGTTGCTTCAGACAACGTTCAGATGACAGGCGTTAACTGTCCATTTCTAGCTCTTTTTACATGTGCATACGTTGCTGATTTGTCGCAGCATACGGTCATTGTGATAACTGCAGATATGTCTATTTTTACCGTAGGACAGTGATAGAACGATTGATATATTTGCAGCAGTCCCCTAAAGCAATCATTAACCCTTTCATGCAACGTGTCTACTACAGTGGACAGATATTTGAAAGCCATTTTTAACCATTTAAGTTGGAGTACGATGTCCTAATCAAGCCTCGTCCACAGTACCTTTTTAAGTATTATCTCTGTTTCTCTACGATATAAGGCATCATATATTCGAAGAGCTGAGGGAAGATGAGATGAACCAAGTCCCTCTGGAATAACTGATGAATCCTCCAGTTGTCAGAAAACCAGATGGCAGAGTAAAATACTCGGTTGTATTAACAAGTAGGCAGGTTTTGTAGCATCTTAAGACCCAGAGGCAAGAGGAAACGCATATCAACGAGGGCAGACCAGGGCTCTCCATCGACTGCTCTTGTTTTAACTCTGTTTCTGTCATGCTCCTTAACTTTCTGTGCCTTCATCAGCAGAGTTTCTGTGCAGTGTAGACTTTCCAGTCATCAGAATTTGCTTTATTGGCCAAGTATGTGTTGTGGTGTACATTACACATAAATAGACATGGTTAGAAATGAGGATGACAAGACCTTCCAGTTGTTCTACCGCTACCTGGGGATAGTGACGAGGGAAACAGTGCTTCTTCCTGTTTAGTTGTGCAGTGACACACCTCCTTTGCTTTGTATTTCCTCCTTCCTGGAAGAAGGAGGAAATAGAGCATTCCTGGAGAAATAGAGTATATTGAAAGCAAGGTTTGTAGGGATTTATAAGCAAAAAATTTGCCAGTTTAATTCATCTATTTAAGTTTAAATAGTCACATCATTTTAAATAATCTTCAGATTTTATCTAAATATAGATTCAATAGGCAGATGCTCTTTGGAGCATAACTTTCACTGGAGTGGAAAGATATGTTTTCAGTCACAAAAAGACAAATATTATTCAAATCTGTTTTTTGATGCATTTCTAACATCTCTGTTGAGTTTAAAAATGAATGGATTTAAGAGTTATTCCAGAATCTCTTGTTTTGTATCATTGGTACTGCAGTGGACACTTGTGTTATTCCATCAAAATCACATTTGTGGGAAAAAAAAGCTATTGCCATGAATAAACAAATAAATTAAATATTTTACTTTGTGCTTTAATACTTGATGCATGATTGATGCATGAAAGGGTTATAAAGGGTTAAACGCTACATAATGCTAATCTCTAGCAGTGTTTGAATTGAAATCCTGCCTAATAAGGGCTCTGTGTGATTCCTCCCTGGATGTATTTCAGCATAATGTCTGAGCCAAAGATGTCCCGAAGATCTAATCAGCCCTGGTGTTTGAATTTGTTTAGGGTGTGAATGATGAAAAGCCATTTTCTCCAAAGCCACCTTTTTCAGGAAAATTAACAAAGGAGATATTTTAAGTGCTTTTGATAACAATTTCATCAGTGTGGGAAGGCTGATACTTATATTTGGTATTCTAGCTGCAGCTAGCAAACAGACTGCTTTAAAAGGAGGTTGCACACAGAGATGCACTCAGCTGTAAAGATACAGAAACAGAGAGAATTAATTTATTTGCTGTCATGACTTTTGCAGTGACACCCCCACAATTGACATTAAAGTGTTCTTCAGCCAGAGTGGAACAACTCAAACCTCATTTAGACCTCATTTATTGCAGGAAAAATCCAGCCTGATGCAGGTTTTACATCTCTTCACATATTTGAACAGCTAAACTCTGGGTCAGTCTTAGAGTAGCAGGAGGCCCCATTAAATGTCCATTCACTGGGCCCCTAAGGAATTATGGGTACTAAATTAGATTTTTTTTCCCAGGGCTATAGAAGTGAACATACACTGCTATTATCTAGAGTAGTCTGGGTCAGTCAATCTTTGGTTACAGAGTGATGCACTATCAAGGATCAACATGTCAAAACAGACTTTTGTGAATTGCACACAAAGTACATTTGCAGACACTGCTGCAGGGACACATGACCTCTGGTTGTAGACCCACATATCCATGTTCTGTTGTAAAATGACTGTAAATAGAAGATTGCTGTACAAAGTTGAACAATGATCTCTTTAATTTCTTGAATTTACAGAAATGGTGCATTTGTTTATGTTTTCACATTTTTACTTTGTCAAACACAAAATGCTTTGTTGATGTCACCTGGCATATAATAAACGCTGGATCTGCTTTAATTTTGAAGAGAAATAAAGAAATTAAAGAGATTTTTTTTAACCGAAACAGAACATTTGTGTCCATTACTGACCTAAAACAGTTTCTGGAAGAGGTAGTGATAGACAGATGAAGCCTTTTGAAGGTTAACGGCTTGCTTTTTGTTTGTGCTTAACCTACTGCAGCCTGTCAAGACGGGCCGAAGCAACACCAACACACCTCGATATCAATAGTTTGTCTTGTGTGTGTGTGTAATCCAAGTTCAAGAAAGCCTTGTCATTAAATGAGAAGTACCACATTTAACATAGAAAAAGAAAAAAAAAAGATGGGAAATATTTCTGCTGTGAAACATTATTGTACTTTAGTCTGAGTGCCACTGAAGGCACAGGTGTTTGAACTCGAAGGTTGATTTTTATGTGACATTTCATGTGTATCCAATGTGATTGGAGTGTAATAATCATTAAAGTCGGAGTGATAATCATTGAATTAACCTTAATTTCTTGATATTACATAATTTAGGATTATGTCTTTCTATTGTGCCGCTACGTTTGAAGCTTTGGCCAACATTGGTAACCAGAGATTCTACATTGGATAAAAGCCCTGGCACAATATCTTGAAATGGGCTTCAGAGCTTTGCTATCATCCACCAATCTCCGATCAGAGCATGATGGGATAGCCTACAGTGCGAGCTGACGGGGTAGAGTTTAAAAAAATGATCTGTAAGGAGTTTAAAATAGAGGTGCTGTACAATCACACTTAACATCTGTCATATTGTGAATAAATGTGGTTTTCAGCTCCTGACACAGTGCTCCATCCCTTGATTTGGACCAATTTTACCAAATGATCACAAACAGCTGAAACAATAGTAAACTGGACTCTGATTGACTCCATGGATCCTCTTAGTGAGGGAGGTGTTTGTGTCTGGAGCTCTCAACAATGTGTGCTTATACATGCTGATGATGATGACACATTGTCTTGTGTTCACTCTGACTCAATTATACCTTGTAGCTAAATTCACACTCCACTATACTAACGCTTAAGTCTACACTGTAGAGCTTAAGTGATAAGTCAATCAAGACATTGGTGGTGACAATCAAATGATCACTGAAGGCAACATTTAAAGGCTTCATAGCTTTAGGTTTCACTAAAAATCTTTCTGAATACATCAGCTTAGACTTAAGAATATTGTTACAGGTCTTTAAGCTGTTTTCTGATGCATGCAGACGAGAGCTGTAACTGACAATTATGTTCATTATCTATCACTCTGCCTGTTACGTTCACAGTAAATGGATTATGTTTAGTCCATAAAATGTCTATAAAATTGTGAAAAGTCCAATGTTAAGTCAAATTGCTTATTTTGGCCAGTCCAAACCCCATGCTCATTAATGAGCAAGAAAAGCAGTAAATCCTCACATTTCAGAAGCTGAAGCCAGAAAAAATTTGACATTTATGTTTTAAAAAAAGGGTTTAAACAATGAATGTATCATGAAAATAGTTGGCAATACATTTAAACTTGACTGCTGTTTGTCAAAAAAAAAGAAAAGAAAAATGTCACTTTATTTTGTTGCTCCTGGAGCTCTCTCCTCTGTCCACTGAGAGCAGCTCCTCCATTCCTGCTGTGGATTTTATTGAGGGACATTACTGCACATGGACAAAACTTAGGTCAGACAAATGTACTCAATTTTGGCTCATCTACACTGACTACAGTTAGGGAGCATAATGGAACTGGGACTGAATATTTTCTTCACAACTTGGAGTATATATAACTTGTGGTTTGACAGGAAATGATAACAGCTGGTCTTGTGCAGTTTCAGTCCTAAACCGAACTGGACCTGTGCTTTAAGGCATTGATCTGGTCCTCTCCATCTTCACCCATTGTGCAATGAGGTCTGCTTCAGTCTTCCTGGCACTGATTACTGACACTGGATCAGCATCATTAGATCCTCTGCATAAGAACACAGTAATGTCAGGTTAGATTTTCACAACAACAACAAAAACATTCAAGTCTCTCCAGGGGCAGCAGGCTTCAGTACCTCAGATCCAGATGATGGGCTCCTCCAGAAATATTGACCGCTATGAGTGATGAGCTCAACGACTTGCGCACCTAAAGAGCAGAGAGCTGATTAAGTGAAAGCGTGACCTCACAGTTTACTGAGGTGTATTCAGCTGGTCACCTTAATGTCTTACCCCTCCGTTTGCCCACGGGTCCAGATCTCCATTGGAGAAGATTATGTTGCTTGCTGTGGAGAGGGCTGAACACACACAGCTCATTAGAAACAAGAACACAAGTCCAGATACATACAGCTTAAGGGAACTCTCAGGAACTAACTGGACTTCTAACTTAGACTTTGGGGTTCATTAGTATTGAGTACTCACCGTCACCCCAGAATTGGGTTTTGAGCCAGTCTGGTCGTGGAACCACAGCCCAGCGTTTGGCACAGTACAGCTCACGGTCTTTCTCAGTGAAGGCCAAGGGAGGAAACATGTCCGTCACATTGTTGCTCTCGTAGCACAGATCAATCTCCGTGCATGCCTGCAATCACAACAGAGGCAGGGGACGTGTCCGCGTGATCGACAGTTTAAAGATTAAGCACCAGAGCTGAATGGGCTATATTTCTTTTGTCAGATTAAAATTCTGTTTGTCAAAAAAGCCTCATGGCCTTCATCAGCACGGGAGTAAAATAGAAGTCATGTCAGATATATTCAGAAGTTTGCAGGTGATTTGATTCAAGTGATTAACTTCATAATCTTTTCTTGACTAAGTGTCACTAGCCGTTTTTAAACAGAGTCTCCGCGTCATCTCCGGAGCGGTGATTCGCCAATTCTCCGCCGATGGTGATTCACACAGAGTGAAGCATCTCCGCCTTCACGTGTGTTATTCACACAGAAAGCCGGCGCTGCGGCTCCTAAAGAGGCGTGACGGTACACGTCATGTTGATGACGTCGGTGTTTCCCAGGTGTTCCCCTGTTAATCCAAACCCGCGGACAGTTTATAATCATATGGATGTTGTTATAATGTGTAGTGATTGAGATCCTGAACCACCAAACTTCCTGGAAAGTGACGGAGTGAAGTTTTTCATGCTAAATTACATAATTATACATAATCACCGTCAGTAAACAGGACGCTGTCTGACTCTGTCACTCGCGGGGATGGAGGCTGTTTTCTGGGAGAAAGTTCCCTGAAGTCTCGGTCAGGAGGGCTGACGGTCGCGGTGATTTATTTTCATCACAAACACTCAGTGAGTTGAAGTTTTTGCTGGTGACAGACGCTGTTTTTCGGGCAGAAATGTGACGAAGAGTCAGTAGGACAGGTGGGAGGACAGACAGGAGGACAGACGCTTCTCCACGTACAGCTGTGGTATTTGTTTTCCTCATATAAGTTGCTAAAGACAGTTACAGTTACTACGTTACTGTTGTTCGGTCCTGTAACGTTGCTTTGTGGTACATTTCTCTGTATTTAGTTGAGTGAAGGACCTGTGTAGTTATCAGACTGTCAGACCGACACGCCCTCGCTCCGTGCCTCCGGATTATCCGTTCACACTGGGACGGCTCACCAATAATGCGGCCCTGATACTACCTCCAGAGGAGGATCAGCGCCGGAGCCAAATCTCCCCCCTCTCCACATCTGAAACTTTCACACAGAGGACGGCGCAGAGAATTGGCGCAGGATCCCCGCATGCAAACGGCAGTGTGAAAGAGGCTACTGACTGAAAAAGATTAAATGCTGTACACGATCTCATGCAATTTGACAGTTCTAGCCGAGGTTACAGGTTCTGTAATAGACATTCTGTTAATTAACATGTGATCCTTTAAACCAATTGCCTACCGACTCCTGTATTAGACTGCATGACTTCCATTTCCCTCAATGCTCTGATGAAAGGCAGTGAGGCTGAAATGTTGGCCAGAATAAATTTGTGAAAATTAGATAAGTCAACTGTGTCCTCAAGATTTGTGTGCTCACCCTAAACCTTTGGATATTCAGCAGCTGAAACAATCTGTTGTCACATTTCTTTTAATACTGTAGACTGACACTTTTATTCTAATGGATATGCTTTTATAACATGTGATATTCCAGCTGTATTTCAAGTGAGAACTTTCCATTACCGATGTGTGCCAGTTCATCTGATACATCCAGGAAGAGCTTCATGAAGTCAAAATGAAACTATTCCTGTACTGAAGTTACATGTTTCATGTTCAGACAGTTATTGTTAAATTGTTACCTCCTCATATTGGTATCGTTATCAGACCCAAAAATCTAGCATTGGTCAGGCTCAAGTAGAGACAGGAAGGAAAGGAGGCATCTTGTGGAGTAGTGTTGTGGGGACACTTTTAAATGACTACATTAAGCGACAAAGTACACTGACTACAACACAAGCACAGTCGTTTTGCAGCTTTTGACTAGTTGATCTGGAAAAATCTCAATGCGAATGCTGTGTTCACAACTGTCCAAGCAAACTGATCATCTGAAAGGGAAACACGTGCATCCAACAAGTCAGGCATGAATACACCCTTAGAGTTTACGGATACAAACCTGAGAAGATTATATGCTGGCATTTTGATCAGATTACACAGAAGTACTACAGTGCTGTGCAGGTGTGTATGTGGGTGTTGGGGTACCTGGTAATCCCAGGCCAGGCTGTCAGAACCCAGTCCACAGCCAGTGGGATCAGCACACTCCAGATACAGACTGTACAGGTCAAAACAGGTCAGCACCCCAGTAGAGTTGTACACAATCCCTGCAGGATACATCGGGGGAGGTTATTTAGGTTCCTTGAAGATCAGGTAGATCCTGCTCAGCATCAGTTTACAATATAAATAAAAGCCTCATTTTCATTCATTTATTTGTTGGGGTCACAGAGATTTGGACTGTTGCGCAGCAGGTTCTCTGTGATCTTAAGGGACTGCACAGACTTTTACTTTTCCACACAGTCAGCAGTCCAGCAGGAAGAAGCCAGAAGAACACAGGCAGAGCAGTGCAGTCAGAACACCAACAGAAGAACACAAGCAACTGGAACCAATTGTATTTCAAGGAATGTGAAGTTGGCCACTGCCCTCTAGTGTCTGCTGACATGAAATACACCCAACATTGACACACTTCTCATTTGCCAGCATCTCAAATATACACAATCCAGTCTGAATCAGAGTGGCAGCTTTCAATAAGGTTCAGTGTTAATGTGTCTTACCTGCAGTGTTCCTCAGGTTAGTGAGCAGGTCGGGTCCACTCAGCATGGTTTCACACGCCACCTGAAAAACACATCAAACATTTCTTGTTAACATCTCACTCCTGTTAGTCTTGTCATATCCACTTCTTTATGATTGTGTTATATATATATTCATGGTACAGATTTGTGTTTTTTAATTAATCTATGTAATATATGACATTATTTTGTGTACCCTACAGACTTGTTGTCATTTTGTATGCATCTTTTATACTGTAACTGTACAACTGTGTGCACCTTCATTTAAAACATCCGTATGTGCTGCAGCTACTGGTTCTCCCAGCCTGCATAATATCAGTAACGTTGAAGAGTCATATTTACTAAAGCCTGACTGATTATTCTTTGATTAACTTGTTAACAAACTATATGAACTTGTTAATGAAATGGTTATTATAGTTATTACAGTTATTCTTAATGCCTGTCACTGAATGGCATTGCGATTAAATGCTGTACAGGATTTTACAGCTATCATAGTATTATTCATCTTATCTATTCACTCAAACATTTATCACATACACTAAAGGCCATGTATTGTGTTATGTATGTATTCCCTCTTTCTTCAGTTAGTGTTAGCTGCTTTTAGCACGTAACTTCCTCTTGTTACTGTGTGCGCTTGCTCTCTGAAAAAGCTTTGCAACGCTGACACTGTTCCTCAAAACATATCTTTCTTTCTGTACTGACATTTCTCTCTACTAATGGACCATCATATAAACCTTACCAACATGAATATATCGGCAGTAAGCTCATCAATATTGATATACATCTGGGAAATGTATCGTCTGAGCTCTAATACTTGACCAAGAAGTGGAACTGCAGACAGCAGCCCCACTAGAGGTCCACAGCTGTTGTTGGAACCGCTGGTTTTATTTGGTCATTACAGCCTGGGAGAGCTGAACATAGAGTGTGGACTCTGTAAGTTTCTCTTCTGCTTTCAGATTAGTTTCAGTCTATGTGATGTTGCATTTCAAAGCAGTGATTTGCAGTATTAAAAGAAAGGCTGTGTGTACCTTGACAGGGTTGGCAGGCATGTTGCCCATGAAGTGCGTGCTGTAGGGGTAATCCAGCATGGCCATCAGAGTGAAGGCGTTCCTCAGCAGACCATTCAGCTGGTGGATGTCCTGAGCAGATGATGGAGGCTTACACAGGAGGAACTCTGACTGGATGCGTATATAATCTGGAGACAGCATCAGAGTTACTACATCTCCATGACAATGTTTCCCTTTCAAACCAGAGAGCAATGCCTCCGAGGTCAGGAGAACTTCTTGACAAACAATCAGGTTGACTTGAGACAAATCCAAGTGCCATCGCTGCCTAAGCAACATAATGTAGTCAGACATTTCCTTTCATTGTCACAGATTTACCTTGGTGCTCAGCTAACTCTTTCAGCTGATGAAAAGCTCCTCTCACAGCATCTGTGCATTCAGGGGCTACACTCTCAAAATCCTTTGAAAGAGGAACAAAGATCATTATCCAACTTGCATATGTTTGAGTGAACCAATTAAATACAATGTTTTCCAAAACAGCTCTAACAGTTTCAGGGACAACAGGGACACTGGGAAGATAGAAGGACAGATTTGTCTTTCTCACTAAGAAGCAGGCTGAATACAAAAAGAAGAGCATGGATGCACTTACAGCTGTGACATCTCTGAAAAACTGCCTGGAGTCTCCCAGCCCAGCAGTGGACAGTATGGGGGCACTGGCAGCCAGAGCTCCAGCCACAACGTTGGGATACTTGAGCCTCATATAGACTGACAGCATTCCCCCGTAACTGCAGGAAGAGATGAGACAGCTAAACAGGAAGCACTCCAAGATGAGCGAATAAGAATAAATAAAGAATTTCTAACTTTTATTTTAGAAGCAATCTTGTGTCATGTCTGTCCTGAACTGGACTGAGGAGTAACTGGGTTACTGCCAATTTGGAAAATGATAATCTTATATCTGAAAGAAAGGAAACATTAATCACTGATGCATTCCCTTCATAAGATTGAAAGAACAGGGAGAGAACAGCTCAGATCACACTCTGAAAGCTGACACTGCAGCTCCTGTTAGATCTGGTATCTGGTTCTAACCACAGTTACACCTGGACGTGTGAAGTATATCCAAAGTATCAGAATAGCTGCAGTTTCAACTTTGGCTTAATGTATTTCTTTGCAAAATGGCACAGGAGCGCACCTGGCCTGTTACACATCTTCAGGTGGTGAAGGCAAGTTCATAGCAACCACAGCTGACATGATTAGTATTTTCTGAAAGGCTTCTAGTAGAACCTTCTTTCAGACAACCGTTACCTGCACTACAGAGCAGGCTCTACTGAGCATGGTGTGGTCTGTCACACTTTGAGTGATACTTCAGTTTGCTTCAGTGAGCTGAGACACTGTCCCTTTTTTGGGAGGGGCAGCCAGTGACACAAACATTTCTTGAGAACCACACAATAGAAACACCATGATTCTAAACAACTTTTAATATAACAGCAAACAATAAAAGTCTGGGTCACTACCAATCCACATGTGAGCAGCTGACTGTCACTTTGTGCATCATATTGATTGGTTTGACTTATGCCATTTGTACATAGTACTGTTAGGTGCTCGTATTTGTTGCATAATGGTTTTTATCTGGTTAAAAGGTTAATCCAAAAATAAAATGCCCCTACAGTTTGATTGACACCTCTCTGAAGCGGTTTCCACAAGAAGTCAACATGAAGGTGGGATTTGTTCTGGGTTCAGATGCAACAATGAATCGATGTCTGCTTGCTTATTTGAGTCTGTTCTGCTTTCTTTCCTCCTCTCTGACTGTAAACGAAATGTCTTTGGTTTGTGGACAAAACAGACAAGACATTTGAGGACGTAATTTGGGGTTTTGTGAAACAGTGACTGACATTTTTCAGAACTTTTTATAAACCAAACAACTAATACATTATTTGTAAAAAGTCTGTATATCAAGTATCCAAAGATTATGCCTCACTTCCTCTTTGTGCACCTTCTTTATAAAATTCAGTTGTGCACTATGGCCAAAATATATCAAATGGAAGAAACCAGTAGGTTTAATGATTTCAGTCAACGAATCAGAGGTGGAGTGTTGCTGCTCTCAACCCTTTCTTTTGGTTTATGTGTGAAACTCAGTGAGGTTTGAAACCTGCTCACTAAAATCAACTCTACTCTGCTTTGATCACACAAGAAGATGTTATTTCTTGAAGGGGACACAAAAAAGCCACATATTCAAGCTTAATGTGAACAGCCAGTATTGGACAGATTTTTCATATAAGAAATGAAAACTTGTGAGATGCTTGACAACAAGTCACACAAGTGACAAACTGTGAGAGCAGTGTTGGGCAAACAGATCATACCTGCCTCCAAACACGATGACAGGGCAGTGCGTGGCTGCCAGCTGCTGTTTCAGCTCAGTGATCATGACAGCGTAGTCAGCGAGGGCCTGCTCCACTGTCAGCAGGCTGATCTCAGGGATGTTGAAGGATTCTTTGCCAAACGGCAGAGATTTACCATAGTACCTCTGAAAGAGGGAGAGGAGGACGAAAGTGTTCAAGGTTAATTACATTTTCAAAACAAAATCAGGCAGTGTCAAACTGCAGTGTAGCCGAGCTCCAGTTCTCCAGCTCCACATTCTTCCATTGTCATTTGTATTATATGACTTTCTTAACGTCTGCCACATAAGCCGGTAGGTATCTGAATGTTTCATTACTGAATTTAAAGATCTTTGACTCTAGTGCCTGAAACAAAACTACACACTAAATCTTTTCAGTGATTTTTCAAGCAAAAATGTCAAACACTTGCCGGTACCAGCCTCTTCATTATAACAATGTGCAGTCTTTGTCTGTTGGACTGTTTGGTGGTGGAAATTAGAAGACATCACTTGGCGCTACGGGAAATTGTAGTGAGCATTTTTCACCTAAACGATTCATTGATCGATTGTGTAAACCAATCATCAGATTAATTGATAATAAAAGCAATTGTTAGTTGCAGCCCTAGTTGACGACCACAATGAAAAGCAGCATATTAAAAACATAGCCTTTGTGTGTTTGTGTATCAGAGAGAGGACATGCAGCATAATGAAAGCTGCTGAACAAAAGACTGCATTAACAAGATAAGCCTACTTCTTTCTTGTCAACAGTGTAGTCCCACATATGACATCCTGCTCCTGTCAGGAAGACTCACTAGAGCATCATATAGCAGTACACTGTAGGTTTGTGAGCCATTATTTAACATGTATGTCCTCAATAGGAACAGATGAAGTGTGGGAGAGCCACAGACAGGGTAAGTACTGAGAGGCATATTGAGAGTAACACATTGTTGACTCTATGAACAAAGAAACTTTAGTTGGGCTGTGAATCAGTATGTGACAGTTTTCTGTATACATTTTGACACATTATTCAAATTAAGTTGATAAAACCTGTGTTTCTATACAACCCCTTAATTCGCTTAACAAAATACAATCACATTTCTCAAATGTTAAATACTGTGTAAAGCAGCCACACAATAAGTCTTAGCAGTCTTAGTGACGGCTGTATCACTGACTATATGGTGAATGTAAAAAATGTGAAAGTGGCTGAAAAGTTATTAAAGTTTGAACTGCAACTGTGTAGAAGTATGAATGCTGTGAAAAAGTTTAATTGATGTGAGAAAGTCCTGATCTTTGTGAACGTTTCACAGTTTGAATGAGGTTTCTATAAGAATGTATGAAGGAGGGAGAAGAGTTGGAAGATGAGTGGGTCAGAAGTGATTGCTCATTGACTACCGTTATAACAGCGATGTGAAAAAGCTTCAAAGAAAGTTGAATATTTTCAAAAGTTTGAATGGGATTTGAAAGATGAATACAACCCTGGAAATTGTGGAATATTTCAGAGTTTGAATGGAGTCTCTATCTGGAAGCATGAATGACTATATGAGCTTTGAAAATGCTTGAAAAAGTTTGAAAATGGGGGATTGTTTGAAAATTCAGTAATCTGCTTGAATGAGAAAAAGTTCACCAAAAAATGTCAAATATTTCTGAAATTATGAATGATATCAGTAAGAAAAATAGACATGATCAATTCCCAATTGAGAATAATATTTTGGAGTTTGAATGGAGTGAAAATGTTGAAAAAATTGGAACGAGTTCAGTACTTGTACTCCAAAACACCTGTTAACCTGTTTAAACGTGTTAAATTAGCAGTTACTCTTTCATTAAGAGATACTGGCACTTGTACTTGAGCCCTTTTATTTCATGCTACGTAAAAACATTTCATTACATTTCAGAGGCCTTTTTAGAACATAATTCATCCTTAAGTTCAGGGCCAAAATATCAGACCCGGAAGATATACTAATAAGAAAATTAAAGAATTCTGTGTGCAGAAGAACATAATCGTCCATCAGTGGTACATTTGGGGCAGACAGATGTGATGTCACTATAGGCGGTTTTCAATGTAATTCAATATCAGAGGGCCCCATCCTGCTGAAGAACCTCTTTTTCCCTCTAAATTACATTTAATGATGAAACTGCACTTTATTCTCTGATTTATTGTTTCAAAGTCCTGAAAGTGTTTGTTTTTTTTAATCTTGGTTTTGTAAGGTGTCCTCGGTGCTATGATAGGCCCACAGTTACACCAGCTGATTAGAGTTTGTAAAGGTGTTTAGTTTGGTGGTGGAAACAACACGACCTTGTAAAAGAAGCTATGCAATATTGTCCTTGGAGGGTTGTGGGAGTGAAAATCAGCTGATGGTATGAGTCAAACGTCAACCATCCATTTCCCATTTTCCTTTGTCACATGACCTGTAAAGTCTACTCATAGATGATGATATTACTGTTTTATGAGGTGCACCAGTGTTTTCTTACATGTTCAGCGAATATGACCAAGGCTCCCTGCTGAGCAGCTAATTCTGTGATGAATCCAGAGTTGAGTGCAAACTCCCAGATGTCTCCCTCATTGCCAGTGTAGAAGAAAATGGGACCATGGCCTCTGTGCCAGTACTCATCTTAAAGCAGAGGGAAAACAGAGCACAATGACTCATTTGGTCATGTGTTCCTTTTGGTTTAAAATGGGACACTGGTCTCACCTGTGATCAGGTAACGCTGACTGAATGTCAAGTTGCCCATGCTGTTAAAGTTGAAGTGGTCCAAGGTCTGACTGAAATACTTCTCTGTGAACTGGGGTCCTCTCTTGATTCCATCCTGTTTGCTCCACTGTAAAAAATAAATGTACAGAGCACATTATATTATACTCATTTATTCAGTAATTCACAACAGGCTGCACACACCGGGCGTTTAAAAAGGAGAATATAACAGGATCTTTTCTCACTACAAGGTCACGGACCTTTCAGAAGTTACGTCACACCAACCAAACTCCATTCAGAAACTGCAGATGTGTTACAGCCTTACGAGCATGCGGACCATTAGAAGATGGAGCGTTATCGTCAGACCTGTGATTACAGTTTTTGCCTAACGCTTAAACACTAAAAGTGGTTGCTATGCCCAAAGCATCACAACCTCTAACTTTGGTGACCATGCCCTTAACAACAGCACCAACCCTGTAAACACAATATATGCTTTGCACTGTATTTGAAATTCTCCAACATACTTCTTGCAAAACACTACACACTGTTTTTACATAAGACACATTGTTCAGAAAGGAAGACTCATGCAATCTTTGGGAAAACACATCTATTTAAAATACAAAACACAACTAAAATTGGAATAGCACACAGACTCACACACATGAAAAGATTTAAAATCTAATTGTAGAGCAATCAGTCTAAGCCATAGCACTACAAATACACCTGATGTGAGCTCAGCTCCTTTGTGCCAACTTTGGAAACATGGAGGCAGAAAGAGGAGGAGGGAGAGTAAGAGCAGCAGCAGGACGAGGAAGAGGACGAAGAAGAGGAGCAGGCAACAGTGACACTGCATCACCACTCCATCCTCGGTCCCTACAACACAGCCCTCATTATTCTCTTTCTGGACACACTTCATGACACAGTAGTCCAGGACGGGCCAGAGCAGCCCCAGTTTGTTGTCAGTCTAGGATAATGTCAGTTTCCATCGGGCTGCTCTGGTCCGGGACTGGTTCACCAACCATCATAGATTTATTGCACTCAACTTGCCACCATACACCCCATTTTTTTAAAGATTTTTTTGAGGCATAGACACCTTTATTTGACAGTGGATAGAGAGAGAGGGTGTGACATGCAGTAAAGCTCCTCTGGCTGGATTTGAACTAGGGTCCACTGCGTACATGGCATGCACTCTAACCACTTGACTACCTGTGCAGCCCATACACCCCATTTTGAATCCAATTGAGGAGTTCTTTTCAGCATGGTGCTGGAAATTTTATGACCGACATTGAGGTGAGGTCCATACAGGGTTGATACGGCATGCAAGGTGATATTTCCCCCGTTGCTTGGCAAGGGAGGACATTGCCTGTGATGTGGATGAGGTGATGTGGCCAAATGCCAACAGGAGACAGGATCCACAGCCTAAATGTCTTCCAATAGTTCCCTTACAACACTAAGTTTTGTAGAACATTCTAGTTGTACCATGTCTTTGTGTTTTTTTTTACTTTTGCAAAAACATGAAAAAAAAACAAAACCCTGAAGTGTCTCCAATTTGTTTTCATGTGTCTAGATCAACTGTAGTGGATCAATCTTTCACAGAAAAAAAAATCTGTATGAGACTTTTAAAGTCAAAAACCATCCAAAGTCCTGAATCCAGCTGTTTTGCATAAAGCACATCTGTGTGTTGTTGCTGTGAGGAAAGAGTCAAACAAAGGTGCATGTGTTTAATGTTTTGATGCTAAAAACTGTTTTGAAATGGGATTGTTAGGTTTTGTTTCAAGAGTTTCATTTTGCCGTATAAGTTAGGAGTTTATCTACATGTGCTTTGTCTTACTCGACCTGTGTGTTAAGTTATGACACAGTGAGCCAAAGTCTGCAACATGTGTGGAAGCATTCGGCAAAAACTGTAAAGTCAGTCTTCTGTCCTCTCTTCAGCTTCCAGCTGACTCAGCAGATAGCAGTAGCGTTATTCACATTACTTCGGCGACACATATACTTCAATTCATTTCATCTAGCACTTCACATCTTTGAATAAAGGCATGGCTTCATGAGTGATTTGTATATCATTAATTATCATTAACATTATTAGTAATATTTTAAGTCATTGTTCATGCCAGCAGCGGACACTGACGCAGAGCAGACAGGTCTGAATGGACTTTTCTCCAGAGCGGAACTGAGATCCGACAGAAACAGTCACAGACGTCACAAAGTGACTCGTTACCTGAGAAGAAGTCCCCGTGAGTCCCCGCAGCAGCTGCACCGGACACAGGCTCACTGTCACCGTCAGAAACACTACGATCCTCCTCATGCTTCCCTCAGAGCGCTCCAAACACTACTGACCGCACTCCACTTCACTGGAAAATCTGCACCGCGCCTGCGCACATCGCACGTGTCACATGACTTGTGTTATGATCAATGCTGAGTTCAGTGCGTCTCGTAAATTCTGGTATTCTGCTTTTATACCTCCAATCAGCTGAAACAATATAACAGAGGAGAGAAATGAGACCAAGAAAGAGAATTTCTTGATTTGACGTTTCATCTTGGCCTACATTACCTACAATGCAATTTAGCCACTGACCGACATCACTAGAGGCAATTTACAATTTCTTACATGCAGGTTCCTCTGGAGCCACAAAAGGTCCACTACATTTTTCACATATGCAGTTGTACTCCCCAACACCTGTTAACCTATTTAAATGTGTTAAATTAGCAGTTACTCTTTCATTAAGAGATACTGGCACTTGTACTTGAGCCCTTTTATTTCATGCTACGTAAAAACATTTCAGAGGCCTTTTTTGAACATAATTCATCCTTAAGTTCATGTGTTAATGTGTTCCTTATAGATCATTTGTATACATAGACATAGTAAATATTTATGTATGTACATGATGATGGAGCTTTATTCTGAATCTCACTGTTTGGACAAGTCTAGCCAGGGAAAGCAGTGGAGAATGCTTACCTGTTGCAGAAGAGTACAGTATCATGTTAGTGAACACAACTCCAGACGTGACTCCTCCTCTCTTCAACACCCAATCACAGCCAGATTAGAATCATCAACTTTAGGGCAGTGCCAGAGTGATAGAGCAAACAGAGTGTCGCCCATAGACATAAATGTCTATGGGCGACACTCCCGCAGACCTCCGAACTACAAAATGGTGGCGCTTTTTACCGCCTACTTCCAGAGTATGGAGATCGGATTAGTTCCAAACACTCAGTGCGTTTACATGCACAGCTTAGTCAGATTACAGCCATAGTTCGACTATGCTACTCAACCAGCCAACTGCAATTATCCGAGTATACATGCTGGTGAGAAAATCGGATTATTGGGCCGGAGCATGTCATACCCCAGTACTATAGGTGGCGCTGTACCCATTTCAACTAGTAGGGCCACCTCCGGCTGACCTCTTTACGTCACCAGCTGTCTCAGCATTCAAGAAAGATGGCGTACGAAGAGCGAGACGAAGCTACATCTTTGTACATTTCGTATATGGTCTACATGATAATTACACAAACTAGGTGCACAATGGCACTCTTTCTTGCGGTGATTTTGGAGGAAAGACGCTGCCGCCGCCGTCCGTCTACTTCCAGCTCACGGCCCCGGGGAAAATATCTCGCACCTGCGCAGAACGCAAAATCTGATCCGATCTGATGGAACGCATAGACATAAAGATATATGTCTCTTTATATGTCTATGATGGAACGTATACATTGAGGAGTAATGCGACTATCAATCAAATAATATGGGTGCTTTAATTCGACTATGAGAAATCCAATCCGGTCCGATTTTAGTCAGACTAAGGTGTATACATGCATCTTAAAAATCCAATCATAGTCGGAGCACAGTAATTCGGTTTTCTTGAGTGTCATGTAAACGCACTGACTGTCATTTGGGTGCTGGACCTCATTCAGTTACATTGCTGCTCGTCGAGTAGCTCCAGAGGTAAGTTGCTGAAATATCGACCTCTTTTGAATTGTCAGCTGTCTATAATATTGTATCAGAGGCCCTTTGTGATGCTTATACTGGTCTTCATTTGTATATGCACAGCGTCATTATATATATTTTATCTTGGTTGTTACAACCAATTTTCAAGCATTGCCTGCTAGCTAGTTATCTAGCGAGTTTGGTAATGAATCGCTAGCAACTTTTATATTAATTATGTTTGGAAACTAACAAGCAGGATTTAGAGGTATTATCAAGGGGTTTTATTTATTTTGGCTTTTATCTGCTGAACCTGACGGTGTCAGCCATCGTTAGTCAGTTATGTGTGTGATATAAGACTATTCTAGCTGCTAGCACTAGTAGAAATAAGGGGGCGTTTGTGATAAATATTTCATTTAATAGTTCATTTAATTTCGGAACATACTAACTTTTCATTATGTGACATGTTGTTGGCTGCACTTAATTTTTGTACTGTTCCTTGTTCAATTTAACATGGTTACTCTCTTCCATATAGGCTACTGAGCTTTATTTTAAGCAGCTGCTGCTGGAGGTCATGGCGGCGGCTGCTGGTCAGTGTTGCCAGATATCGTGAGAGAAACAAGCAAGCGGGCCTATGAAAACAAGCCCAAAACAAGCGACTTCTCCATTCGTGGTAAAAAAAAGAAAAAAAAAAGAGAGAGATTATTACACTTTGCACTCACCCTGAATCCAGAAATATCATTGTATTTATTATTGTTTTTATATGTTATGATCCTTTTTTGTTTTAGTTCCAGGACATCAAAACAATATGACATGCAATACAATAGAAAGAGGAACACTTTAACAACAAGCCCAAAAAGCCGCAACCCACGAATACCAATATTTATAAGCGACTTTACAGAAAAACAAGCCCAAAGTCGCTTATAATAAGCGGACTTGGCAACTGTGCTGCTGGTGGTGGTCACAGCGGCTGACGATGCTGGCGGTGGCTGCTGCTAATGGTCTGCTAATTAGCTGCTAATTTGGTCCTTCTGAGTTTGTTTTTTTTTCATTTGGTTCTTCATGGTTGCGGTGTCATGGATCACCTTCCCCGGTTTTTGTTTTTCTTGTTCACACACACACAAGCACACATTCTTGTTGTCTGTCATTGTTTAATAAAAAAATACTTTCTTTGAAAACCTTCATTTGTATCAGCCATCCTTACACTGATGTCTCAATAAGTGTAACAGGAGTTACAAGTGTTTTGTTATAATAGTTAATTGCTTAAGTTACTTGGGTTGAGTTACAGCTACCCTTACTCTCACTCTGCACTAACCCAGAACCACAGAGAAAAATCTTAATAGCTCTGCACTGACCTATAGACCCAAGCATACAAGTGTAAGTTAGTTTTTATTCTGTAATAGTTTTGTATGGCTTAATCTTAAATATTCTAGTAATATTCTTAGTCTTAACATGACCATGTTTCTCGTTGTGGTCCTGGGGGTGGCCACTTTCATCAGAAGAAGTGAGCTAGCTGCTAGGTGAATGCTGAACGGACCACGGCAGACCTCTTAGTGCTACCATGAAGGTACGCTAATGGCTGAATCAGAATTTATTATAAGCAAAACCCCGGGAATCAATGATACAGCCCAGTTGCGCTAAAATGAAAATCATGAGACGTCTATCATCAGATGAAGGATATGAAAAAGAAAAGTTAAACATGAACACTAAGCTTTTCCCTCCAAAAATGTCAAACTTATCTAAGTAATACACAGCTTTTCATTGTCACCCTGCCTCTCCAAATGCAAAACTGACAGTAACAAAAATGCAATAATGCAATAACAGCTGAAAAAGTACTTGGGTGTGTGTGTTTTTTTTTATATTTACCGTTCAATAATGCAATCGCTGCTGTCTGTCCCATAGAAGAACATGACAGCCAGCCTATGTTTTCACCTTACTGGCTGTCATGTACCCAAGTAGTTTATCAGCTGTTATGGTATTATTGCATTTTTGTTACTGTCAGTTTTGCATTTGCATTTTTTATGCAAAACAGCTGGATTCAGGACTTTGGATGGTTTTTGACTTTAAAAGTCTCATACAGATTTTTTTTTCTGTGAAAGATTGATCCACTACAGTTGATCTAGACACATGAAAACAAATTGGAGACACTTCAGGGTTTTGTTTTTTTTTCATGTTTTTGCAAAAGTAAAAAAAAACACAGACATGGTACAACTAGAATGTTCTACAAAACTTAGTGTTGTAAGGGAACTATTGGAAGACATTTAGGCTGTGGATCCTGTCTCCTGTTGGCATTTGGCCACATCACCTCATCCACATCACAGGCAATGTCCTCCCTTGCCAAGCAACGGGGGAAATATCACCTTGCATGCCGTATCAACCCTGTATGGACCTCACCTCAATGTCGGTCATAAAATTTCCAGCACCATGCTGAAAAGAACTCCTCAATTGGATTCAAAATGGGGTGTATGGGCTGCACAGGTAGTCAAGTGGTTAGAGTGCATGCCATGTACGCAGTGGACCCTAGTTCAAATCCAGCCAGAGGAGCTTTACTGCATGTCACACCCTCTCTCTCTATCCACTGTCAAATAAAGGTGTCTATGCCTCAAAAAAATCTTTAAAAAAATGGGGTGTATGGTGGCAAGTTGAGTGCAATAAATCTATGATGGTTGGTGAACCAGTCCCGGACCAGAGCAGCCCGATGGAAACTGACATTATCCTAGACGACAACAAACTGGGGCTGCTCTGGCCCGTCCTGGACTACTGTGTCATGAAGTGTGTCCAGAAAGAGAATAATGAGGGCTGTGTTGTAGGGACCGAGGATGGAGTGGTGATGCAGTGTCACTGTTGCCTGCTCCTCTTCTTCGTCCTCTTCCTCGTCCTGCTGCTGCTCTTACTCTCCCTCCTCCTCTTTCTGCCTCCATGTTTCCAAAGTTGGCACAAAGGAGCTGAGCTCACATCAGGTGTATTTGTAGTGCTATGGCTTAGACTGATTGCTCTACAATTAGATTTTAAATCTTTTCATGTGTGTGAGTCTGTGTGCTATTCCAATTTTAGTTGTGTTTTGTATTTTAAATAGACTAGTGCAGTGCCCGTAAGAAAAGTGTATTCCTATAAAAAAGTGGGAGGTTAAGTAGTTTTTTCATGGACGGCCAAATGAGGCTGTGTTTGAAGGTGGGACGTCAGGGATATTTAGGTTTGTTGTGAAATCCGATATTCCAGGGTATAATTGGCCGTTTTTTGGCCGACTATTTTTTATTTTGCCATTATATTTCACCTTAAAAAATATTTACTTGATGTCATTATTTTCAGCACAACCTCACATGTGTGACTGTACAGTTATTTCAGTATTTTTACATACTGTATTAACACAATGGACCTAAAATCACAAAAAAACATAAAATCCGAGTAGAAAACCTGTGAAAACCACAAATATGTTTAACAAACCATTTTTTTTTTTACTTATAATGCAAATATAAATTGTTGTTTGCTAAATTTGTGCATACATTTTAAACATTTACGAAGTTATATGTAACTATTTACATTTAAATGCAGGTAATGCTCAGGTCTGCCTGTGCTCCTTCCAGCTGAATGAAGAGCTGCACTGCCTGCTCCACATTCAGCTTCTCCTCATTGTTCTGACTCATTAAACAAAAAACCGACTCTCCACTACACACTACACCAAACACTACATAACACACTAACTACACACTCCAAACACGCTAAATGTCACAAATCTCTCAAATCTCAATATCGCTGTCTCTACACCGACCATCGTTGCCTGTCATTCATCCGCCTCCGTCCCTCCCACAACTTCCTGTTCCTCAACAACCAAACTTGCTGCTTGGACACTTTTGTGACAAAAGCCTGTTTTTACCGTTTCTTCCTGCACCAGACACAAAGCAAGCGTGATGTCAATGTTCGCGTAAAAGCGTGGCGGACATTATTTACCCTAAGTCCGGTTTCGGACGTGCCGATGCGTGCGGTCCGTCGCCTCGGGAGGTGGGCTGTGTAGCTAGCCGCTAGCAGCTAGCTGTACAGTTATTTCAGTATTTTTACATACTGTATTAACACAATGGACCTAAAATCACAAAAAAAAACATAAAATCCGAGTAGAAAACCTGTGAAAACCACAAATATGTTTAACAAACCATTTTTTTTTTTACTTATAATGCAAATATAATGATATATGATAGCCGTGTAGCTAGCCGCTAGCAGCTAGCTAGCGGCTAGCTACACACGAACATCCACAGATTCTGATTCCACTTTGTTGTCTGCGCGTCTCCGGATCTCCTCAGACCCGAACAGACTCGACCTGGACTCGTTTAATCTCATTAATCCACAACAGTCAGTAGATGAACAGAACAGAACAGAACGGGACCGAACCGCCGGCAAAATCCCGGTCCAGCTTGCGCCGCTGCAGGTATAAATTAGGGGTGGGTGGATCGATCCAAATATCAATAGTATCGATACCAAGGTGAGTATTGGTATCGGATCGATACTAGCGTGATGAGATCAATATTTTTGTTGTAGTTTCTCTTCTATAAATTCAGCAAATCACACATATTTCTTCACAGAGTTTGTGTGAGCGCAGTGTCTCTCTCAGTCCTCAAGCGCAGTGCTCCTCTTCACTTCTCTCACTCCAATCACTCAGGTTCACTGTAACTGGAACACAAAAATATATACTTATATTTAGATATATAGCCTACCTCAAGAATATAATAACCCTTTTGTGTATCTGTTGAAGGAACATTAGTATTCCTATTTAGGCTACTTGCAGATAGGTTACAGATTTAATTATGTTAAATATAATTTCCTTATTTGGCTAAAATCTTTGTCCTGTGTTTTATCGTTATCATAATCATGGTCAAATAATTAAAGGCAAAAGTACAAAATCATTCATTGATCAGAAATTTTCAAGTAAAATGTATATCAGTATTGGTATCGGTATCGGCAATACTGGCCCTGTATTTACTTGGTATCGGATCAATATCAAAATTTGCAGTATCGCCCACCCCTAATATAAATCCGCTTGTTTCTTCAGGTACGTCGTGGGCTTGAGCTCTGCAGTGATTGGCTCTGGTGCGCACTTGGCCACTGTGTGCAGTTATTGGCTCTGGTGTGCACGTGACTGTGGTGGCTCCGGTGGACAATGCTTGCGGAATTTGTAAAGCATTTATGAAATAATTTATTCACGGTATTATTGCAGTCCAAACAAATGCTTAGTTGCACGCCATGTTGAAAGTCTCGGGTCAGTGTGATCCTGATCCGCAGAGATATTTGACCAACAGACACATACACACACACACACACACACACACACACAAACACACAGACAGACAGACAGAGATTCCGTGCTTTTATAGAGAGATGTGTTTTCCCAATGATTGCATGAGATTTCCTTTCTGAACAATGTGTCTTATGTAAAAACTATGTGTGTAGCATTTTGCAAGAAGTATGTTGGAGAATTTCAAACACAGTGCAAAGCATATATTGTGTTTACAGGGTTGGTGCTTTTGTTTAGGGCATGGTCACCAAAGTTAGAGGTTGTGATGCTTTGGCCATAGCAACCACTTTTAGTGTTTAAGCGTTAGGCAAAAACTGTAATAACTACTATTTCACATTCTTAAGTATATGTTTGTTCTGTTATTGCAGATTCATAGGAATTGATTATTTCTTGTATAGTTGTATAGATTATTATTGTTTATAGTATAGTTTGCACTGTGTATATACATTGTATATATTTTGCTTTCTATTTATGTTATGTACAGAGTGTTTTTCTTTCTTCTTTTTTTTGCAGACCCACTGCTGCTGTGACAAAATAAGTTCCCAGTCTGGGATCAATAAAGTAATTCTATTCTATTCTATTATAACAAAACACTTGTAACTCCTCTTACAGCTATTGAGACATCAATGTAAGAATGGCTGATACAAATTAAGGTTTTCAAATAAAGTATATTTTATTAAACAATGACAAACAACAAGAATGTGTCCTTGTGTGTGTGCTTCTGTGTGTGTGAGAAAGGAGAACAACTGTGAGAACAAATGTATAGACGGGGGAATATTAATAAATACAAGTATTTTAAAGGGATAGTTCGTGTTTTTTTAAGTAGGGTCAAATAAAGTACATATCTATAGTAGATCTGTTCCCTACCATAATTGCAGATTATTTTAATTCCAGCAGAACAGCTCTCTCATTTTCATTGCTGACATTCTGTACTAGTGCACACTGGCATTTGTCACAAAGTAAGAAGCTGATGACTCTTTTCACAATGTATCCTGCCAGATGGTATAGCACACCATCTGGCAGGCACAGCCTCAGTTTGGAGAAGCACAGAGCTGTTCCAACCCAGATGCTCAGCTTTGTACTGCAATGAACGGGGTCGGATGCAAAGCAAATTTTAAGCACCTAAAACAAGGCCCACCTAAAAATATCAGTTCAAGTGTACATTGTATAGAGAAAATTTACACCGCTTTACATCGCCGTCAGACCGGCCTTTTTTTTTGGCACTACATTTTCTCAACCGTAGAACCAAAAGAAAGGGCGAATTCTACAACTATTTACAGGAAAAGCAATCCAGAAAATTTGAAAAAAAAAACCCACCAAAGGTTCCTTTGTGAAAGGGACATCCTCTTTATCACCTGTTTCCTGGGCCCTAAAAGGCAGAGTAAGAATAGGGACAGTGGTGAATAAGGGGAGAGAATACAGTTGAAAGCAGACTAAACAGAGGACATAGAAGGTAGCGCTATATACTTGGGACAACCCAATCACAACATATTCTAACATCACAAACATACCGTACATTGCGTCATTACCACAACAGCCATCATTATAACAGCCCTCAGCAAACTCGAAACATGATGAAGAGTGAGAGAGGAGGATCCCGGTTTGGTCATGTACTCTGATCTCTTACCTAATCCAAGTCAGAGGGACATAAGTGGTTGGGGAGAAGTTGTCACCCGCTCTCTGTGATTTTCAATGATATCTGAGTTCTGATGGCTATTGTTTACAACCAACATTTTAGTAGATCAGCGGTCTTACCATGGTTTGATGTGTAGCATTTGGATGCTCTAACCGATCTGAGAAGAGGTTCCATATGTATGGCTTCCCTAAGAACATAGAGCGAAGGAAGAGATGGATGGCAATGGTCAACAGACAAAACCTGTTTCTGACTGATGACAACAACAGCAGAAAACTCTGTCATGTTAGTAATGCTCACAGAGGTGAAACTGATGTTACAAGCCTACCTACAGGTACACTTTGAAGATGACCATTTTATTGCCAGCAAATCAGGAGGAAATTTGAGGTTGAGGTCAGATGCTGTGCCAGCAGTATTTGTACATCGGCATAAGCCGAAAAGGAGGAAAGCCACGTCAAGGTTAATGCCTCCAGTTGTTAATGTAAGGAATGATGACCACACCTATTATGGCACATCAAACATCGGTATGATATATGCAGCTAACAATGTTTCCCATGTAATATAATTCAAGGATAGACTATACACTGCAACCTTCAGATTAGTGTGCTATATAAATAAATTTGACTTGACTTGACTTGACTTGACCTTCAGATTAGTACATACTGCTTCAAAACAACCAGAGTTCAGGGATTTCCTGAAGATTCATATACCACGCGTATATAATCTACAGATTTCTTCATACTTTACCATTGCCAATAGATGAACTTAGATGAATGTCACTATAGGAGTGTAGTGTACCCTTAAATGACAATAGGTGCAAATCTAAAGGCAGCATACAGATATAACAGCAAGAATACCTTGTTATTGTTACAGAGATTGAGGGAGAAATTGAGTTGGAGATCCAAGGGAATGACAGGGACATAACAGACAGAGAGTGAAACAGATGTCAGCAGACTGCCAGGGGCCAGTCAGTCAGGGGTCAGCAATGAAGAGGCCAGTTTGCCAGGGTCAGGTGCTCCAGGGACCAGATTGCCAAGGGCCAGTTGTGACCGGGCTCAGGTGGAGAATCTAATGAGGCAACTCAGAATGGAGAGATTACTCAGAAGGAGAGCAGAGAGGGCTCTGGTTAAACAGAACATGATTAATTTGGCATTAAGAAAAAAACACAATTTGATTAATCAAACGTTTAAAACAATCTTCAACACAAACCAAATTAGAGCACTTGGGCATTCAAAAAAAAGGGGACATATGGTGGGAGAAAGAAGGTTATTTCTTTAGTTATTATATAAATTAGGTTCTGTTGTGGCACTACAGGATATAAAACCCTCCAAGCAATGAATATGGCTCTGCCTGACGTCAGGACCGTTCAGAGGAGAATGCAGCACATCAAACTGGAGCCAGGAGTGTTGGGGGAGGTGTTTGATATGCTGAGGCTGAAGGCAGATGGCATGAATGAAAGGGAGAAGAAATGTGTGTTCACCTTGGATGAGATGTCCATCACCCCTAGCGTCGAGCTGCATCTGGAAACAGGGAGGCTGTATGGGAACACAACACTACCTGGCCACAAAGGCCAGGCCACTCATGCCTTAGTGTTCATGCTGGCTGGTGCGACCACACAGTGGAAACAGGTTGTGGCTTCCCATTACAGCAGTAATTCTACTGATGGCGCAGTGTACCGGCCCAAAATACTCACCATCTTGGAAGCAGCGTCGTCAATAGGGCTTCATGTGGTAAACATCACCACTGACATGGGGAGCCCCAATAGGGCAATGTGGAAATCTTTTGGGGTGACCTGTGCCAAGCCGTGGATAGTACATCCTGTGGAGCCACACCAGCGCCTCTACTTCATGGCTGACGTGCCACACGTGGTAAAGAACTTGAAGAGTGCCTTGGTCAATGGTCACATCATCACCATACCACAAGATGTGGTGGACAAGGAGAAGCTGCCATCCAGTCAGGTGTCTGTTGGCCCTCTGAAAGACCTGGTATCATACCAAGAGGGCATGGCCCTAAAGTTGGCACCCAAGTTGTCTAGAGTCGTCCTCGAGCCTAGCCATTTTGAGAAGATGAAGATTAGTTCAGCAATGCATGTCTTTAGCAAATCAACAAGTGCTGCCCTGAGGTACATGGTGGTGGAGGAGCACAGACCAGAATCCTATCTTACCACTTCATGGTTTTTGGAGAAGGTGGACCACTGGTTTGACCTCATGTCGTCGCGCAACGTTGTTACTGCCCTAAGTTATTTCAAGATGGAGAAGTATGATAAGGCCATCAGCTTCCTCCGGGACTCCATCCATCTGTTTTGGGGCCTGAAGATCGGTCCCCAGTGCAGCTGGAAACCAGTCCAGACAGGACTGGTGAAGGCCACAACAACAATCCTGGAGGTCCAGCATGACTTGTTGAGTCAAGGGCACAAATTTGTTCTCACACTGCCTGGAGAACATATTTTCGTCCATTCGTCAGAGGAACTCTGTCCCAGCACCTGTAGAGTTCCAATATGCACTGCGGGCTGTCACCGTGGGCCAGTTCCTATCGCAAGTGCATACTGGCAGTTACCTGGAGGATGGATCAGACCACTAGGCAGACTTCCTGGACACACAGAACAGCACCTGCAGTGCACTGCACTCTCAGTTCTGAGAGTGGAGCAGCTGGTAGACCTGACATCACCACCTGACGTCACCAAAACCGAGTCCTGTGTGCTATACCATCTGGCAGGATACATGTGAAAAGAGTCATCAGCTTCTTACTTTGTGACAAATGCCAGTGTGCACTAGTACAGAATGTCAGCAATGAAAATGAGAGAGCTGTTCTGCTGGAATTAAAATAATTTAAAAGGGGTGCACTTTTCCGTCCATCTGATGAGGTTTTCACTCTTGTTCAGACGTGGAGCAGCTGTTCCGTGTGAAGACAAGTGATTCCCTCATGGAGTCCTCAAATGCAGTGGCAGAGCTGGAATAAGATATGTTACTGCACAGCAACCTTCCCTCATGCCATGACCTGAAGAAAAAAATCATCTGCACATACATCAGGCTGAGGTTAAAGATTGCATCAAAGTGTATCAGGGCTGAGAGGAAGGACAAAAATAAAGGGTATCTTGGCAGCAAGTGTCAGAGTAAGAAGGTAAAGAAGACCCAACTGACACAACAGACTTCTGCACCGAAGGTCATAACATCTAGGCCACTGCCAAACACCTTACTCGTTGCCATGGATGTACTTGGCTTCTCCATTCCTGGTCCACCGTCAGCAGCCCCCAGCCTCCTTTTCTTTCAGCAGTCATCACCTGCAGCCGTTGCCAGCACCACCAACAGCATTCCCATCTTGAAGTGGAAGTGGATGTCAAAGAAACACTGCTAGAGATGTCTTTTCAGTGTTTAATGAAATATACTGTTTATTCAAATACAAAATTATGCCCACAGTAAGACCATATATCGATGTAAAAAGAGCTCTTCGCCAAAGTGGCACCTTAATGTATGAAAAACAGAGAGAGAAAGAGAGAGAAGGATAGAGAGAGATGCAGAGACAGGCAGACAAAGGAAAGAAAGAGCAGGGATCAGTAAAGGTATAGTTTGAATAATGTTTAGGTGAACAGAGAGATAATAGCTTATTTTGTACTTACATATGCTGAGACAAAAGGCTGCATGGACCTTGGTGGTCTGAGGGAGACAGAAAGCAGAGGTGAGGTCAGATATACTAGATTAATCTGATGCTGTCTCTTCTAGAATTAAAATAAGAGCTATTTAGTAAACTCCCAATGAAAGAAAAAGAACACATGTAAACTCCACATCAGGGAAAGGCAAACCTTCACTCCAAATATGCCCAAAGGGGAGAGAAAGAGAGGCCGGGTGGGTCAAGAGAACATCGAGAATGAGACTGTTTCAAAAAATGTACATTGCCAGTATTGGTGTCTTTAAAATAATGCAGTGATAGATGGTTGCATTCATTACAGTCACTCTGTAAAAGTGGTGGATTTTAGGACCATCCAGGTGGATGTCAGCAAGAACACATAACAGTATACAGTAAACTTACAAATGTAAAGAATGCCTGTAAAGTCCACACCAATGAAAGGCACATCCCTGGAACATCCCTGAGGGACAGGGCAGCCTTAAAGAGAAAGAGTTTGACAGACAAAAAAAGTGAGTGATGCACACCAATTGCATTATAACCGGACTAATGACAGAGAAAGAGAGAGAGCCAGGAATGTTAATTTCACTAGTGTTATTTCTCTGGTTACCTACCAATGATAAATCATCCATTTCGGCAAAGCAATGTTTCACTAATTGAAATTCCCATCATTCCTAATTAAATAACCCTCGCTCTGAGACATCAGATGTCAGCAATACTGCACAGCTATCGCTTGTTCTTTGTTTTGGAAAAGACAATTGCTTAAAAGAGAGGTTCATCAAATTTGAGGATGTGACATGAAGTAAATGGGCAGAGGACATAGCAGCCCTGGCACTTCAGTTCTTGGAGGAATATGGATACATGGACAAACTTGTAGCCCAGTGCTATGACGGCGCCACTGTTATGGCCTCGGGGCTGAATGGAGTGCAAGCCAAGGTGAAGGAAAAGATCCCACAGGCGCTTTTCAGATCCCACAGGCGCTTTTCTTACACTGTTATGCACATGCCCTTAATTTGGTTTTATCTTAATTTGGTTTGGAAGTGGCTGCCACGAGTGGGACCAACCAGGTGGAATTTGAGAGACAGCGAGATCCTCCCAGTGACAGGTAGTGGCACCACAGTGGCAGTCTGCAGCAACCTGTGGCATCTCCTGGCACCCGCTCGGCAGTTCAGAAACGCCTCCCTTGACTCACTGCCAATAAGGGCAGGCCCACATTTCCTGGGAAAACCCACTGGTCCGTGTTTGTTGTTACGACAGTCACTCTGCTTTCAGGTGATTGTTAGCAGTAGGTTCTGCTTTTTAGTGCTATTTCTATTTACTTAACCACTTCCGCCATTGACGGCTGTAGAGCAGGTCGGCTAGTGATCGGAAGGTCGCTGGTTCAAATCCTGGCTCTGGGCTGAGCAGAGCTGCATGTCGAAGTGTCCTTGAGCAAGATACTGAACCCCAAATTGCACCTGATGTGCAGTTGGCACCTTGCAATTGGCCATCAGTGATGAGCTTATATGCAAAACAAAGAGAAATTGTGCAAAACTTTGTACATTAAAATGTGTAAACAAATAGCTGATTTTTACCTTATATTTTATTTTGTCATGACTCCATGGCGTAAGTGGTTAAGTAAATAGAAATAGCACTAAAAAGTAGAACATACTGCTAACGATCACCTGAAAGCAGAGTGACTGTCGTAACAACAAACACGGACCAGTGGGCTTTCCCAGGAAATGTGGGCTCGCCCTTATTGGCAGTGAGTCAAGGGAGGCGTTTCTGAACTGCAGAGCGTTTGCCAGGAGATGCCACAGGTTGCTGCAGACTGCCACTGCAGTGCCACTACCTGCCAATGCCACTGGGAGGAGCTCGGTGCTGCTGGGAATTTTTGCATCAGGATTGGTGTGTACTGTATTTGAAAAGAAGGATGCTCTGAAGGATCTGCTTGAGTATATCGTTGACCGCCATAATGAATTTGAAAAGGCGAGTGCTGATGGCTACATATCAAACCTGGCCAACTTTGAATTTTGCTTTTAGTGATATGTTTGCACATGCAGTTGTGCTCTTGACATTTTACAGAACAAGTCATTTGAAATGCAATTTTGTATGGCCAGGGTGGAGGAGTTTTGTATTTGCATTGAGGGGCAGAGGGAACGTTTTGATCAAATATATTCATGAAGTAGTTTGCGTTCCACTCAGTGGACTCATTTTCCCCTTAACTTCCTTCTCTGAAACATCTGTGAGTACAAAGGTCACTCTGAGAAGATGACATTCAAATCATCACAGTAATTGTATTATGAGTCAACTCCAGAGTAACTAGAGCTCACTACAGTATGTTGATATGATATGATGACTCAGTAGAGTTAGACCTGCTGAAGAAACCTTAACCTCTGTAGTTACTGCACAGGTAATGCAGGATTTCACAGTCATGGAGTTTCTTTAAGACAGTCTGTGACTCAAGTGTTGGCATATAGTACCACCCATCTGTAGAGTCAAGTAGTCTGGGTTCACCCACACAGGTCAATGGTGTGCCAGAAATGTAAGACATTTACAAAATGTTATCTATTGTCCACATTATTCTATGATATAACTTTGACTTGACACTTGCAGTAAATCCTAAAACAACGCATCTGCTGTAAGAAATGTATCAGTTGGAACGCAAAACTAAATCTCTCCTCATAGAGTATCAGGTCCAACAGGTTTGACCGAATGCTGTGTGACTGGATGTTGTAATTGTTATGCGTACGTGCTACACTGCCAAGTGAATTCCTGAGTGTGCCTGTGTGGCTCGTTTTCCAGTATGTGGATGGAGGACTTCCTTATAGGAGCGGGGTGGAGACTCCTGACGAGGAAGGTTTAACCTGCGCTCACTTCCCTGTTAGCACAGTGTGGAAGGCAGCAGGCACAGCTGGACACTGACTGAACTCTCAGCAGCCTCTTATTCAGGAGCACAAGGTGAGCAGTGTGAATGAGTAGAGAGGATTTATCAGGTTTCTGTGCTGAACTATCCAACCTGTATGAACTGACCTGACCGACATGTGCACATAGGCACAGGGTAAGGTACAAGGAAGTATTCCAGTTAAATCCTGTAGTACGTTACTGATTAACACCTCTTCAGTTTCTCTGTAGCTTTCTCTTTTCTTTTACACATTTATTGTATTGTTATTTTAATAAATAATAAATGAGTAAATACAATTTAACAATTTAGTCATTAACTTTAGATTAAGGCTTGGTGTAAGAATTTCTATGAAATAGTTCTCCAGATCCAGTCTACCTTCATGTCCCTCACTCCTCCCTCTCATCTTCTTTCTTTTTCCTCCTTTGAAAAGTGTTTTATTTAAACTAACACTTAATCCATTGCCCTTTGCCGTCATTCACTGAGTCAACTGCAGCAAAATACTGAGGTCAACTTTATTTTTCAATCCATTTAGAAAGTTACTAATTATATTTACTTGGATACTGTACTTGATAACAATTTTGAGCTACTTTTGTTAGTATTTTCTATATTCCATGTTCACTAGATAGCAGTCATTAAATGTTACTTTGCAGATGAAATGTTCCATCCAACACATCTCCTTATTATGTTTCGTTTCTGCGAGGGTTGCGGGATGTTGCCGCTTTTTATCCCCCAGAGGGGTTGCGGGGCTTACTGGGGCCAAATCCAGTTTTTACCCATGAACAAAGACCGAATGAGACGCCAGCTCATTGCAGGACCCTTACTGATGGCAGTGGCTGCCCAGGGGAGCCGGGGATTCGAACCTTCGACCTTTCGATCACTGGTCCACCAGCTCTACCCACTGAGCTACAGCCGCCCCATTCCTTATCATGTAATATGAGTCTCTGTACTGTTGTAGTTTGAATATGTCATATTATTATGTGATATGACATATTCAAACTACAACAGTACAGAGACTTGATATGACTCCATCAGATGTAAAGTTAAAATGTGGTAATACACCAGTTACAGTGATACAGTTTTGATGTTTAGTTTTTCTTTTACTAAAGTACAATGGGCTTTCATCTGTACTGATTTTTTAATCTATTTTTTATTCTGGTAATTTTACTTCTGTAAGGCATGCTGAATACCTCCTCCAACAAGTGATGTTCAGAGAAATGTTATCAGCTTCATACAAACTAATAGACACTTATTACAACATACAGCAATCAGTCAAAAATATAGCGTCGTCTTTCCAGGATTTCAGTAGTCCAGGTTTTTTTTTTATTTCAGATGTAAATGTTTATGCAATGTGTGTTTTTATTTTTTCTTCAAGTATGTCTGTCAGCCTGATTCGGTACTTATTACTTTTACCAAAATGACAAATTCATGAATTGATACATGTAACAACTAGGCCTATATTTGTCAACCGTCTACCATGTTGTTCAAAGAAAATGGAAAGAGAACCTTAACATATTTTTTCAAATACCAATGCAAATGCAAAAAAAGAGAGTTGCAAAAACATGTGATTTACATGTGAGTTTTATTTATATAACATCATTCAGATCTCATTATCTGATGACAAACATGTCAAATGCAGACAATAAGGATGCATGAATTCATTACTAACTCAACTTTACTAACTCCTTTATCTTGAATCTTGAATCTTTATAGTGTAAAAAAGATTCCTTCAAATGATCATATCAAATGCAAGAAATAAGCAAAAACTAAATTATACTTTATCTTCAGTTATTTTCCACCATGACAATACTTTGTTCTCCACAATATATTGTCAGAAGGTGTGTGCTCATTTGTCTAGGATCCACTATGAAACAGCATCAGACCTTTGGAGCACTCTTCAGTTCAAGAGCATTTTTAAGTTGAGAAATTTGATGAAAAGATTTTGTTTACGTTTGTGAGTGAATGATTTTTAATTAAGTTTTTAATAGTCCAAAAAACAAGTTTGTAAGCAGTTCGATAAACACATTTAGAGCACCTCTTAAAAAAGCCAAGGCAAAGAACAACCTCCACTGTTGTATATCTGTGTCTGTTATCCTTTGCTCTTCTCCTGTCTCCACTGCCCAGAATGCTTTACACTGAGTTACTGCGGTTGTGGAATGAGGCAGTGCAGGCGGTGGACAACAAGGACTGGCAAGGAGCTCTGGCCACACTGGAGACGATCAGTGAACCCACATCTCGCACTCTGTTCGATGCTGCCTCAGCTCACCTGGCTCTGGGTCAGCTTGAACTGGCCGCGAGGGTCAGTGTGGTGGTGGTGATGGTGGTGGAAGGGTGACAATTAATGACAATTATTTAAATCGGTCAAACTGTCAGACACCAGTGTATTGTTATTTAATTACAACCCATGAAATTGCTGTTCTACTGTCTAATACAGGTTTATAAGTTACAACCAGTGAAATGGCTTTATAAATGGTTAAAAAATAAATGAAATTAAATAGATGAAATTAAATCAAATGTATTTATTTTATTTATGGTTTTGTTATATTATACAACTTATACTTGTATTAGTTATATTATAAAACTTGTTAAAATATGTATTTCTGGTTTTGGGGTGAACTGCCCCTTTAAGATATACAGCTCCAGACTTGATGGATTACTGTAAGAGCAGTTGTTTTTTTAGAGAGCAGCTGGTCAAACAGTCCATAGCAGTGGACATGCTGACAAATTAAAAAGCATAAAAGAGAAAAATCAAGTGTCAGAAAAAAGTAAACCAAACCCCAAGCAGCTCCTTCTTAAACAAGTCAGTAAATCTTTGAGTTATGATCCACTGTGCACCAGTTTGAATATCACCATGGTTAAAAACGTACACTATTACATATTGTGATACTTTCATCTGTTTGTGTCCATCCTACCCTGTCTCTCCCCCGCTGTTATTTCCAGGCTTTAGATCTCACCCTTGCCAAGGATGAACGTCTTGCTGTTGGTTTCTTCCAGAGAGGAGCAGTGATGATGCAGATTGACAGGTAGGGGGCAGCACCCCGTTCCCCTGTTAAGTCTATGCTTTAGTAAAGACAGATTATATAACTTTTGAAACAGTCACAGATAATGAGGCATTCTGGAAAACAGAGCACTATCATCCTGTGATTGCTCTAAATGTCACATGAAATGCTATTGTTGCTTCCTGAAAGCTAGCAAGTTTTTCTAGAATCATGTTATGTATGTTATATTTGTATGAAATCATCCTGACAGCAATGAATAAATTAAACGCTCTGACAAACTAAAAGAAAGGTAGAACATCCAGGACCTGTGGCTTTTGCAGGCCTCTAGTGATGCCCATCCAATCTTGTTTGGCTTGTATGAAATGATTGGACAGGCTACCTGTCTGTCTACCTACATACCAGCCTGCCTGCACTCATTGCACATGACCAGAGTCTTCCACAGGTGCTGTATCAGCAGCAAACTGATCTGTCAGCAAGCAAGACTTGGCACTAAAATGGCAGAGAAAGTGCTGCCAAAATGTCCAAATACTAAAAAGCTTGCTTGATGGTGGTGAGAAATAACACTAAACATCAATGTGCTGAGGCCCCAGTGCACAGCTTCTGACTCTGTTGTTGACTAGCTTGCTATCTTGGTAACATAAAGCACACAGCCCAGAGCACAATGACAGAGCTGCTGTGGCACCAAAAGACTTCTGTAGATGCTATAATCAGCAATCTGATAATAACAACAGTGTTATTTGTGTATTTGTTAGTCTAAAATGGTAAAAGAGCTTGTACATGTCGTTAATGTGAACGTGACGAACAAGCTGTTAATACATCTCCCAGCTGGCCAATGAGAGTTACACGGCAATCTGTTGTCAGGAATTGTGTGTTCATATGCCTTGGAGGAGTGGGTGTGAAGGCGCGAGGTCGGGTTTTCCTGTTGGATACTTGCTTGCTTTTGCTGGTTTCTACTGTTTTTCCCCAGCTGGTAAGGAGTTTTTTAAACCACATTTGTTGATTCAGGCGGCTGGGCAGCTGTCTTCTGGCTGGCCAGTTTACATTACATAGTTTTTCTTTAATTGTCCAACTTAATGCACACACACTGGCCGGCTTCACCTCTCTCCTCTATGTTTTCTTTCTACCACCAACATTATCTGCTTTATTTGCCAGCTCTTAGTTTTATAAAGCTGACCAAAAATACACCTTGAATTTAGGATAAATGTACTGGGCAGGAGTGAATATACCTTGGCAGACTGCCCATGTAATGTGTGGGAATCACTGGGTAATGTATCTATTTGTGGCTATGTAAGATTAATCACTGCAATATGATGATGGTAAAATCAAGTAAACATTGTTTAACTGCTGTACCACCAGACTACAGAGCAGCTTCGCTCCTCAGGCTGTGAGACTCAATTTATCTTCAGCACTCCACTGTAAAAAAATTAGTAAGACTGTTTCATAAGCAATTAAAAAGTTATAAAAGGCTCCTTGAAATACTCAAAATGTTATGTAATTCCTGTTAGTGATTGGCCGATCTTATGTTTAAATCCACAGGCTCAGTAGATGTGAAGATGAGAAGATTGATACCTCTCTCATTAGTACTGTGAATGTAAATCTGTGTTATGTGTGGAGTATTTCTTCATTGGACACAGCCACTTGCTGCAGACCTTTCATCACTGTGAGGTTGCCAAGCAACCAGCCAGGATTTAAGGAAGTTACTGTGCCTGCAGAAGAAAGTCAGACACATAACCTGTAAAACAACATTTGTTTTCATTTAATACTGTACATCTCTGTGCGTCTGTCTGTCCAGGTTGGAAGAGGCTCTGTCCGACTGTATCTGGGCACAGAAGCATATGAGAGGAAACATGGTCATTGATTACAAACAGCTGGGACTGCGATTCAAACTGTACAGCTGGCAGGTCGGACATTCAGCCTCACACACTACACCACACATCTACACTCACACAGGGTAATACCACCCTTCAGCACGCTTCTTCTCACACTTTAAAGGAGATTTAATCCCATGAGGTTTGACACTACTGAGGAATGAAAGCAGAGCAGAATGGGAGGTGTCAGCACCTGCATTGTGTAGTTCCAGTGTCACACACACCTGGGAGGAACAAAGCTTCATTGATGAAGGCTGAGGAGGTTACACAACACCTCACATTTCTCAAAGTACAGATAAGACATTCTCACAGACAGTGTGCCAATGCAACATCTAAACTACGGCTGAGTGCAGCTATTATGCTTACATCCTTTGTGTTTAAATGGAATCACAATATCAGACATAATAAGCGTCATACACCTTTAATATTATGAAAATGAAAAACTGCAGAATTAATGTTCAATTGAGATAGGTGGTAGAATACATCACCCTGCATACATTTCCCACAGTGACAGCTTCAAGTTCCCTCGAAATGGTTACTTGCACCCATACCACCTGTATAGTATCTACTTCCTGGAAACAGTGAATCTTTAGTGGTGAGCTCATCCTGCAAAAACAAATCACAAGCAAAAAGGCACGTCCTCAATGTTAGCACAAATTTTGGCACCATTTCATGACTAAAGAGGCTATAACAATAAAGCAGAGGGATTAGAGGAAAAGAAGACAAGAACTGGGTTCCCTGGTGACTTTTAGCATCCGTCAGAACTCTGAGCTGTGACACTGACACTCTCACATTGTGTCTACATTGCTTTTTTAGTCAATAAATTGGCTGTTTGGGGAGGATATAGTAGACTTAATTGATTCTACAGTTTCGTTGGACACTTGGTCAAAATGTGCAAATTCACTTCAAACACAGTGAATGCATCGGAAACGTAATATTATTTTGTAAAATACTAGATATCTGTGTTCAGGAATCATCACTTGTGTGATCAGTGGATGCTTTTTGAGGTGCATTTTTCTCTAGACAAGCTTCGCCTTCGTCTTCAGCTGGTAGCTGCTGGAATGTCTCCATCAGTGAGAGAAGCAGCTATTGTTTTGTAGCCATCACAGGAAAGCAATATTTATGAATTCTACAACAACTGAAACTGAACTGGAGCACTTACCCAAACAATGCACAATAAAAAAAAAGGAATGATAATGCACCCCACCACATCTCGTATACAATGTTATTCTTCAAGGTGGGAGAACTTGAGAAACTGGCACAGGTCTCTGGCTGTTTAAATCACACACGTCTGATCATCCTGATGAATGCTTGAATAAGAATGCTGCTTTTCAGCCTTTGTAGCAGGATGCTGTTTGCTGATAACTTCTTCTTCCGCTGTCTTAAAACAACACTGCATGGACATTTTTTATTCCAAAAAGGAAGTAGCCTTGTAAAGATCTGAGTTGAGTAATCATTTAATGATTGGTGCTGGCCTGCATACAGGCAGTTTATGGTCCTCAATGATTCTGTGAAATCTCTTTAAGCAAGTTTTTACACAGCAGTTAAGAAAACATGAATATCTATGGGATGTAGTGTCTAACAGTGATGTGTTCCCTAGGTGTTGCATAATGCAGCAGCTGTGTACTGTCGGATGGGCCAGTGGGAGCAGGCCAGGGAGGTCCTGCTGTCAACCTCCCAGGAGAGAGGAGGAGGTCGAGGGGGAAACATAGAGGTGGCTTTGGACAGCATCCTGGTGAGTGTCACAACTTTGTCACAACACCTCCTCTTTTGCCTAAAAAAGTTCATTCACATCAGAACCTTGAAGAACCTTCAATTTCATTTAACATTTTTATTTTTAAACTTTTAAGGGCACTGGAAAGCTGGTTCTGACTCAGCATGTGACAGTAATGCAGCACTTTGTGCCAAAGTTAGAACAGCTTTGTTAGCAGCCTTGAGAGGGTTCTCTCTTTGTGCTTTGTCTGTTTTCTTCTTACTGGTTTGAATTGAACAAAGCTCAATTAGTGGTTTCATACACTTGAAACATTTAACAACGTACATTTAAACTTGATACAGCTATACCTATAGGTCAGTTTAAGACTGATTTCAAACTACTCAGCATTTGAATGGAACTGTTTTTAACTACATTTATCTCATATGCACCTCATTTTTATTTGCCTTTTGTCATGTTCGTTTGCTGCAGTTTCTTATCATTTTCAAGCATTTTTTTCCATTGATAACAGATAAGAAATATGGCAGAATACAAATACATTTTCATGTACCCAATCTGATTATTTACTCTGTGATTATGTTCATTTTTTTCTGTTTGTTATCACATTTTTGCAACTATTTTGCTTTTAATTAATGCTCTTGACATCAATGAAAATGAGGGCTAGCCCTCAATTATTTTTCAAGATTTAAATAAAGGCTGGATGAATGAATTGGCATAGGTGATTTAAAGCACTTCCTCACACCAACGAGGAACCAGAACAAATTTGAATCAAAATCTGATGATAGCCTCAGGGTCAGATGAGCAGAGTTTATGAACATTAAATTCAAATGATTACTAAGGATGTTTTTTGGACTGTATGCTTATCCAGTCATGACTATTTAATGTTTTAAGAACATTTGAAAACAGGTTTACAGGCTGAAACTAAGACTGCCAGTCACTAGTCTCTATAATTTACCATTGCTGCATTAATAGATGATTTAGGGGCCCATTTCACCAAATTCCTAACATGCTTATCAAATAAAAGAAAAATGTCCCACACTTGAACCCACAGAGCCGTGTTACAGGACCAAACAGTAATGTGGTAACTGATAGTGTCTTCGGCAACTTATATGAGGAAAAAAATACCACATCCATCCTGTCTGTCCTACCGACTCTTCGTCACGTTTCTACATGAAAAACAGCATCTGTCCCTGGCAGCAGAGCCAGGCGGCTCCCGAAGTTGAATGGCGGTGATTATGTGATGCGATTTAGAGCAAAAAACGTACACTCACCATGTGTATTACTGCGACTGTAAGCCCTCCCAACCAGACTTCAGTGAACTTTCCCCCAAGAGAGTCAGACAGGGTCTGCTGTTTACTGATAGTTATTATGTAATCATGTCATTTAGAGCAAAACATTTAATTTTGTCAATTTCCACAATGCATCAATATGATCATAAACAGTCGGTGGATACATGTTTAGATCTACAGGTGGAAACCAGGGGAAACACATTGAAAAAAACACATGGATAACAACGTCACAATGTCTACAGAAGCTCCCCTTTTAGTTCCGTAGTGCCGGACTTTGTGCCTAATGGTGCTGCTTGGTTCAGTGTGAACAAAAAAAGGGCGGCGCTTGCTAAGGAAAGCCTTCGCTGCGGCGATAATGCCGAATCTCTGTGTGCTAGAACAGATTCAGATCACAGCTGGCTCCACAAGCACAGTACTGAAAGTAACTTTCTATTGCTACTTGTAAAATTTCTTTTCTCATCTTTTGACCACATATTCTGACTTAAAATTGTGATGTTATTCTTCTTAAATAGCAACTTTGGAAGGTCAGCGCATGTGTAATTTTAATTTGCAGTCAAATGGAACACTTTACTCTGATTTTCATCACAGAGGGGGGAAGTCCTGGCTCCTCTCTTGGTGCCTGAGGGTGTGGTCTTTCGTCCCAGCAAACAGGATGTGGAGCAGCTGCCACAAAGAGACTTCTTGGGCAAAGCAAAGGTAGAGTATCCCTGTGGTGAATGTTGTGTCATGGCTAAATAACTTGTAACTATAGGCTAGTGGGGAGAGACAGGCAGGGATGGCAGCTGGACAACTGAATGTGGCCATGACATATGACAATACAAGCGACGTGTCAAAACCTTATTTAATATGAGTGCTCGGATTCCATAGCGATGCTCACCAAACCTTTGACACATTTCAGTGTGTATAAATAGCTCGCTTTACTATGTCATGATATAGAATTGTCATGTGTATCATGTCTACATTTTTGAAAATGCTGTTTAGTTAGGTTATCGATTAAAATAATTATTAATCAAGATTAAATTAGATTAAGTTTGAATGAAATTGAATCCAAATTATCTGATTCCATTCGAACTCCCAATTCTGCAACACAATCTCCATCCTCTGAAATATGCCACAAGAATAAGACAGAATTCACTAATACATGAAGTCCTCTTCTAGGTGATTTCCTCCATTATTCCTAATGATGATTTCGGAGGCTTTGAACCTCTGAGGCTGCAGGTGAGAATGACCAGTGTCAGTATGAATAAATATGTGGTTGTCACTCACTTCCTTTGCTAACTGTCACTATCCTCTCCACAGAAACCGGGTTTCTACGAGCCCAAGATGGTTGGAGCGGAGTAAGTATCATCACCAGTCACACAGAAATATAACTAACCTGAGCTGATGAGACAGTAATCCCCCTGTGTGAATAACACTTTATAGTCAACCAATGACTGTAGATGTATGACATATTTTGTTTTTTCACTATTTGTTAGGGATTCTCGATACATGCGCATGCGGATCCCTTACATGGCTCGGGGCCCGGGACAGCTGACTGTGCCAGGAGGGGCAATGGTGTTTTTATTTGGCGAGGAGGACAGGGATGGAATGGCAACTGTCATATATGATGGAGAGGTGAGGAGCGAGAGAACCTGAGCCAAAGATACAGTGTAAATGTTAAGTTTGTGTCCTGAAAAAAGTCCTTGTTTTTTCTTCTCTACCTTTAAAACACCTAAGATACAATATCATTTTGGATTAGAAGAGTAAAGCTGTATTGAAGTTACTTTGTGGCCCTATGGGGGCAGAACAAGCTGGAAACACAACATTTTCCTGCTATGTCCTTATAAAGTGAACATGGCAGCATGCTGTATGCTGTATACACCCAGCAGACATGGAGCAATATTATCATTCATTTGGCATGCAGAAATGTATGCGGCATAAACAGAAAGAGATAGCAGCTTTGTGTTACACTCCTAATAACCGCTTAACAGTAAATGGCAAACAGTCAGTCAGAGGCTAGATGGTTAACACAGGGGAGCATGCAGCAGCTACAGAGCCAGATATCTGTCTTAAGATTCAGTGGAGACCGAAACAGAGCTAAAAGAGAGAGAATATTGGACTTTCCTTGCATGGACACAAGCATACTCCAGACGATCACGTTGCTCTGTGTCTTCCGGATGTGTGCTTAGAAACAAGGTTCACCACAGGAACTTAAAAGGTGTCAGTGTTTTGTTCACAACGACTGTCTGCGGCCCCAATGCAACCAAGGAAGTCCATTATTGCAGTTTAATGAAACAGAATAATAATTAATTCTTGAAAAGTGTCCATGTGTAATTTAAATGCAGTTATTCCTCCTCAGGTTTTTGAGGAGTTGGTGTCTACAGCCTGCTGCCCCTGGCACCTGACATAGGTCTGTCTCTGATTTTGAGGTCTTTATCTTTCAGAGAGGACTTCTGCCAGTGTCCCTGCTCGAACCTGCTGATGTCAAGATGTCCAAAGGCAAAAAGGAAAATGTAATGTCACTCAAACACTCAGTTTTACAGGCCAAATACGTGTACACATACAGGGAATTCGACTTTGGTTTAAAGTTGCTGTTAATGTTACCAGTAATGGAATGTAACCAGTACATCTACTCAAGTGCTGTACTTAAGTACAATTATGAGGTAATTGTACTTTGAGTATTTTCCTTTTCTGCTACTTTATACTTCCATCCCAACGCAATTGGAAGACACATGTTGTACTTTTTACTCCACTACATTTATTTCCTAACTTTAGTAAGTTACTTTTTAGATTACATGCTGCATCAGAGCCAGATACATGCAAGTTTAAATTAACGTATTTGAACAAAAAACAGATTTTCAAAAACTGAAACTGAAAAAATGCTTAATATCGATTGGCCCATAGTATACTGTATATGCATACATGTAAATATATGTATAATTGACTTTGATACTTCAGTACATTTAATGTCAGATACTTTAAGACTTTCACTCAAGTACCATCTGTGTGAATCACTTTTACCAAAGTAATATTTTAACACCATATCTTTACTTTTACTTAAGTGTGAGTTTCGGGTACTTTATACAATGCTCAATGCTCCAATAGAAAGACATATAGCTAAACAAGGCATACAAGACTGAGCAAAGATAGGTAGATTAAACACAGAACTAGTATATACTGTACATGCAAGTAGGTGAAACTACATGTCTGAAGAAAATATGTGTTCAAAATATTGACCAACATGCACAGAGAACAGACTGGAGTTTTGCAGTGTAAAACTGGATTGGCAGTTCCAGCAGGTTGGACTGTTTGAGCTGGAAGAGGAAGTACATAATCTGCTGGGCCTTTTTCATGATGAGGTTGATGTTGGATGCCCCCATTATAGTAACGGGAAACTATGACTCCCAGAAACATAAGTGTTTCAAAGGCAGACAGTGTTGTTGAGCACAGGGGGCAGTGTTGGGGGGCTCATCCACAGCACGTTTGGCTCAGGACTTTGGAGATGTACTGAACACACTAGAGGGCCTCCCAATGATAGCTACACATCTTTCTATAAAAGCACGGAATCTCTGTCTGTGTGTGTGTGTGTGTGTGTGTGTGTGTGTGTGTATGTGTATGTGTCTGTTAGTCAAATATCTCTGCGGATCAGGATCAGACTGACCCGAGACTTTCAACATGGCTGCTGCGTGGTTCAGTGGTGTGCATCTAAGCATTTGCTTGGACTGCAATGATACCGTGAATAAATTATTTCATAAATGCTTTACAAATTCCGCCTCGGCACGTCCGAAACCGGACTTGGGGTAAATAATGTCCGCCACGCTTTTCCGCGAACATTGCCGTCACGTTTGCTTTGTGTCTGGTGCAGGAAGAAATGTCCAAGCAGCAAGTTTGGTTGTTGAGGAACAGGAAGTTGTGGGAGGGACCTAGGTGGATGATTGACAGGTCGAACGACGGTCGGTGTATAGACAGCGATTTTGAGAGTTGAGAGATTTGTGACATTTAGCGTGTTTGGAGTGTGTAGTTAGTGTGTTATGTAGTGTTTGGTGTAGTGTGTTTGGTGTGTAGTGGAGTCGGTTTTTTGTTTAATGAGTCAGAACAATGAGAAGATGCTGAATGTGGAGCAGGCAGTGCAGCTCTCAAGGAGCACATGCAGACCTGAGCATTGCCTGCATTTAAATGTTATTTAACTTTGCACATTTTTTAAATGTATGCACAAATTTAGTTAACAACAATTTATATTTGCATTATAAGTAAAAAAAAAAATGGTTTGTTGTAAATATGTTTATTTGTGGTTTTCACAGTAAAAAAATCTAACTTTTTCTACTCGGATTTTATGGTTTTTTTTTGTGATTTTTGGTCCATTGTGTTAATACAGTTTGTCAAAATAAAAAAAAGAACTGTACAGTCACACATGTGAGGTTGTGCTGAAAATAATGACACCAAGTAAATAGTTTTTAAGGTGAAATATAATGGCAAAATCAAAAATAGTCAAAAACAGCCAATTATACCCTGGAATATCAGATTTCACAACCAAAAAAAAAAAAAGCTCCTTAACCTCCCACTTTTTTATAGGAATACACTTTTGTTACGGGCACTGCACTAGTTGTCATAAACAACTGAATAGGTGGATTGCCAGTGATTCCCAAAACAACATATATCACTGGTGTATCACCAAAACAACATGACCATTGAGGCATACCAACAACAGTTCACAAGGTACAACAACAGTAGTCTCTTGGATAAAAGTCCCCTGATGCATTCCCCCCATCCAACTTCCTATACAGACGTTGTCGCTCATTATCAGTGTTGGGAGTAACGGCGTTTAAGTATAACGGCGTTACTAATGGCGTTATTTTTTCAGTAACGGAGTATTCTAATGAATTACTTTTCCCATCGTTACAACGGCGTTACCGTTACCGACTATAAAATGTGGCTCGTTACAAATTGAAGTTTCTCATTTAAGTTTTTGTCATCCAACTCGGCTCTCAGCCACCGGAGCAGCAGGGCTTAGGGGTGGGCGGATTGATCCAAATATCGATCGTATCGATACAGAGGTGAGTATTGGTATCGGATCGATACTAGCGTGATGAGATCGATATTTTTGATGTAGTTTTTCTTCTATAAATTCAGCAAATCACTCGTATTTCTTCACAGAGTTTGTGTGAGTGCAGCGCTCCTCTTTACTTCTCTCACTCCGCTCACTCAGGTTCACTGTAACTGGAACTCAAAAATATATACTATATATATTGATATAGAGCCTACCTCAAACCTGAAGTTTGAATATGGCAGAATGTAATAACCTCTTTGTGTATCTGTTGAGGGAACATCAGTATTTCTATTTAGGCTACATGTAGATAGGTTATAGATTTAATTAAGTTAAATATAATTTTCTTATTTGGCTAAAATCTTTGTCCTGTGTTTATTGTTATCATAATCATGATCAGAATTTTCAAGTGAAAAGTATCAGTATCGGTATTGGTATCGGCAATACTGGCCCTGTAATTACTTGGTATCAGATCCATACCAAAATTTACAGTATCGCCCACCCCTAGCAGGGCTGCTTTATTTTTCTCCGGTGAGGCAGGAGGGAGGGGCGGGACAACCGCAGAGGTGATGATTGGCTCTCTAAGGTAGAGTGAGAGTTCATAAGCCAATCAGAGGCTGTGTTCGGTTTACACACAAACCACACAGCCTCGCACACTCAAACTAGCAGAGGTGAGCTGCAGAAATGGCGAGTCCAGAGGGAAAGTTTACGTTTTCACAGTGGAAGTACAGACACTACTTTAACCTCCTTTGTCCACATCCGTTTTAAGCAACTCTAATCTAATGAAGCATCTCTCAACTGCACGCGCTTCTACAACACTAGTGGCCAAAAACTCCGTTGTTGACACTGTTGATGATGATAGCAGGTGGGGCTAACGTGAGCTCTGCTAACACAGAAGGACACAGAGCCGTCCGAGCAGCTACAGCTGGATGTTTCTGCTCCAGCTTCACTAAGACTTGTGACACAGACTGAACTGAATGCAATGATAGGCAGGTATGTTGTTGAGAACATGCTCCCGTTATCAACAGCTGACTCAGACTCCTTCATAAATACCAGGGAGAGCAGGTGCCAGGTGTTATGCCAAGTAGTGATGGGAACGGCAGTTCTTTTTACTGAACTGAATCTCTAGAATCCGTTCATTAAAATAATTCGTTCAAAAGATTTGTTCACCGAATCGTTCAGTGCTCTCCAACTCCCTGAACTGATAAACAGCCAAACGATCCGTCATTCAGTTCATTAATCAGCCCTGAGGTTCACTTTCACTTACTGGGGGACGGTGCGTTCAAGGACTATAGTACACAATCATTTGCTGGAGACGCAGCGCTGCTTTGAGTGGTATACATGCACTAAAATTATTACACAGTGAAAGTGTCCTCTGTGCACAGTAAACTCACTTAACATGATGCTACACAGATGCTAGCAACACAGCGCTAGTTTTACCAGTACGGTTACTGGACGTGAATCAACTCCTCTGCCCTGAGTGAGTGACTGGCTGACACACAGCGCCACTTTCAGCACAGTACGTGAACGAGAATCGCGTGCTGGCGCCCCTCCCTTGTTCGCAAACGACCTGCTGAGGAGGTGAGCAGGTCGTTCGCGAACGAGGGAGGGACGCCAGTACGTCGTTCGCGAACGAGCTGCTGAGGACCTGAATTACGTTACCTGCTGAGAATCACGTTCGTGAACGTTAGTGACTTTTACTGTGCAGTAAAATCACTTAACTTCTCTCCCCTGAGTGAGTGAGTGAGTGACACAGCGCCACTTTCAGCACAGTACGTGAACGAGAATCACCTCATCAGCGACAGTTCTCTGTGTGCAGTAGGTTCACGAATCATGAACGAATCAGCGCAAACGTGAATCGCGTCCTCACAGTTCTGTGTGTGAGTCGCGGCAGTTCCACTCCCACACTGATACATGTATGGAGTCCATGTTCATATGAATAAACACTCTTAATTACAATTTCTCTAACCTCATAAGAGTGTTTATTTATATGAACATGGACTCCATACATGTAGCAGTGTGTCTGTCTTAAGCAGCCAGGGATGCATATCTTGGCAAGTTCAGAACCAGCTCTGCCGAATACTGCATCCCCCTCATGTTGCGAGCGGCATGCAGATCCCGGCGTGCAGGCACTTCTTGGCATAACACCAGTCCGCCATGCAGAAAGACATTTTCTAAATAATACATGGATGCAGAGTCAGGGCTGCCAAGTTTCAGAAAATGACAAGAGTGAGACTTAAGTCATACGATGTGTTCGGCGAAAAAAATGTGGCCTTTTTTAACATCGATTTATTCCTTAAAGGAGAACTTCGGTCGATTTAAACATGCAGCTTCATTGCTCAAGCTACCCTTGACTTGCCAGTACCGAAGACGCGAACAAATTTGGTCCAGCCATTACACATGTCCCAGGGTGGGGCCCCGGTGACGCCGATCCGGGCGACGTGCACATCCTTGCTTCTCTTACTGTCATTAGGGGCGAGTGAACCGATCTTAGTCTGACCCGTCACCTAGGACCTGTTTGCCTTGGGAGACCCTACCAGGGGCATTAAGCCCCGGACAACATAGCTGCTAGGATGCTCGGGTGCTCAAACCCCTCCATCACGATAAGGTGCTGGTTCAAGGAGGAGGTAAGAAGAATCATTAATTAAATATATGAAAGTTACACAAGACAACAATATAGAAGACAAAATTTATGGATTTGACGCTGTGATCGGTGATCGGCAATATCGGGATCGGCAGATACTGCTTTCGGTGATCGGTGATCGGCCCCAAAAATCCTGATCGGTGCATCTCTATTTAAAAGTAACGTGACCAACACTGCTCATTATACTACTTCACCTGACTTCCACTAGAGGTCACCTACTAACAGGATTCTTAAATATAAGTTGTATAAGATGCTTTCACAGTCGACCTATATAATCCCTTTAGTCAGTGTATTTCTTAGTGCAAACACCGACTGTTCGATACTTAATGGTGGCACTTGAGATTGCTCGAAATATACTCATGCTGAGCAGGGCTTGATCTCTGCTTCACTCCAGAGACCAGGCAGCAAATGTGTGTGTCAGGGAATTTTCAAGAAAATGTTCTAATAAATTGTGCTATACAGCTGTTCAGCCATAGTGTGGCGGGGGGCACTAAGGGGGAAAAATTCACGGGGAAGCCATATAATGCCACCTGGGGACTGGAAACCCCAAGAAATATTTGAACCTGAAATAGAAAAGGACACACAGGCTCGTTACTGAATAGGCAGAGGTGTGAGTTATAAAGTAAAGTAAAGGTTTTATTTGAAACAATAATCAAAATTAAAGCTGCAAGCAGCGATGAACGGGCCCTCACTCCACGCATGTAGGGCGCGCACCTAGATGTCTGCTCACATGTTACTTGCATGTCATGTTGTAGTTTATGATGTGTAGAACACAAGCAGTAAATGTTATGTAAATTGGATGATGTTTGTGTGACTTCCTGTGTCCACTGGGTGGAGCTATGGATATGACACGGGTATGATGCATAGACGTATTCAGGGCGAAACCCTCTACATGTGTGAGTAATTTGTTGTAGATGTGAAATTGTATGTTGAATATATAAGGACTTACTGCTTTATGGCGAAGCATGGAAATGGACTGCGCCGTCGTGCCAACTAGGTATGAAGTGAAAACGTAGTAAAAACTAAGCCAACTCACCACTTCTAGCACTAGGCACAGAAAACACTCTGGGTAGGGGCAAACAGGGATTCCTCACATGGACGGCTGCTTCAAACAAAGACAGTCCACTGTAATACACATTTCAGGTGGGAATATGAATTAAAAAAGGATTTTTCCAGCATACCTGAGACACCAAACATTGCCAGCCACAGGAGGGACAGAGAGCAGGAGGCCGAGACAGAACAATGGCACACATGTGCCTTACAGCTTGGCCCTGATTAGGGAATTTGTTTTGGGAGGAGTTGATTCAAGGCTGCATTCACCAACACTACGCCTTGCTCTGTAGGGGAGTATACCCCACCACACTCGCATTGAGAAGATTACTCTGTGGGGAGTTTCATTAGCCTTTCTGTCTTCTTTTGCAGAGAGTTCCCAGAGGGATCCCTCTCCCACCAGGACTCAAGCCACCCACTCGCCCACAGGCTCAACCCAGCCCTGTAGCGCCTCCCCGTGGTAAAAACTCCCACTCCTCCTGGTCCTCCTACTCTACTTTCTCTCAGATCCTCCTGTCTCACATCCCTTCCACTGATCTGCTTCAGTAACCTCCTCTCTGTTATAACAGATCATTTCAGGGCCAGAGCAGTATTCTTTGTGTCTGGCACTGTGGCTGTACCAGATTGTTGCCTATGATTCAGGGGCTGCTGGAAATTCAGTTATTGTTGTTGAATTTGCTTTGATAAGAAAAGGTGTTAAAATAAAGGGCTGATACTGCCTCTAGTTTTATAAAGGGCACAAAGACAGATATGTCATATTGTAGGTCTGTAAGTATGTCCACCCAACATTTCATTTCTCAGAAAGACATCTACACGGATCATGCATAATATTATGACCTCCTGCCTAATATTGTGTCTGTCCCCCTTTTACTGCCAAAACAGCCATGGACTCCACTAGGCCCCTGAAGGCATGCTGTGGTACCTTCTTCCATTGCTCCGCGGTCCACTTCTCATTCTCACATGCCCATTGTCGCCGGCTCACTACTGTTTCCTCCTTGGACCACTTTTGATAGATACTGACCACTGCAGACTGGGAACACCCCACAAGAGCTGCAGTTTTGGAGATGCCAGTCATCTAGCCATCACAATTTGGCCCTTGTCAAACTCACTCAAATCCTTACATTGCCCATTTTTCCTGCTTCTAACACATCAACTTTAAGGAGAAAATGTTCACTTGCTGCCTAATATATCCCATTGAAGTGTTATTCACTTCACCTGTCAGTGTTCATAATGTTATGCCTGATCGGTGTATGTTACATGTGGTGAAGCTTTATTTTGCGGGGCCCTAATCTGTCAGTGATTTCGTCGTAAGTACTCTGGGAAGAGCTTTGTATTTTAGTAATAACTAAAGCAAATCAGACAAAGTTCTGATACAGCTGATGAAGTCTAAATGTTCTACTCACTGTAGAGTAGCTGAGCAGGTATGTATGACACACAGTCTGGTGGTGAATGCACCAAAAATGTTTGTTTGTAAAGCTTGCTGGCTTTAACAAAAACCTGACCCTGATGACGGCCACAAGTCATGACCTGTTGGTGTGATACTGAAGTTGCTCTATTCACAATAAGTGTCGCTGGAGTTTTGACCTCTTTAGACTTTCTTCCTTCTCTGTGCTCCCTGGAAGTATATTGTAAGGGAAGTTATGCCTGAAACTCCTCCTCTGCTTAAACAGAATTATATAATTAAAATAATAGCCCCCACTGAATATAAGACTCAAGATGTAATAGTATGATTGGTTCTAATTCTTTTCAGTCAGGTATGCCCGTATGAACACTGAAAAATGTTGTAGGTTACCTGCTGTGATCTCCTGTTCATACTTTGATTTTAATGTTAGTGTTTTGGGGTAACAACAAAGCAAGGCAGAAGCACATACCATTTTAGTTTGGCTAAAGTTGATAAGAGGCTTCAGCTGGCTGTGGTAGACAAATCAACTGGTTACTTTCCAAAGGAACTCTGTCCAGAGACCCAGGAGAGGTGATATTCTCATCTAGCAATGGTAAGTATGAATAGGGGAAATGATTACAGCAAGAAAAAACAGTTCCAATGTATTTATGTCCTTGTGAGTATTGTTTGAAGACAGACTTGAAACAATGTGAACCTTTCCTTTAAGTACTACTCCTGCTGAGGGTGTAGAGAAAACAGCAGCTTCTTCAGAATCCCTGTTGTGTTTGTGTCTTCTGTTTTCACAGTGGATCAGACTCAGAGAACATCTACATGTCTAACCTTCCATTAGTATTGTACTGCATGTGCTCACACTGTACCTGTGCTGTTTTCCTGGCAGTGCGTATTACCTCAGACACTCCACCTCCATCCTACACTACTGCCACCCACGCACCACTGCCAGCCTCAGAGCCTCCGAGGTACACAGCCAACACAGCCAGCGATCAGGTAGTGTCTCCCTCTGAAAAGTAATATTCATCTATGTAAGATGAAAGGTTTTCATTACAATTACATCAACAATATTTTACTACACATTCAGCTCATGATACGCACACACCCTGATCTAAATATAGAAGGATTGTGTGGACTTGTGAAGAAACTGCTTTGTAAGGTTGAACTTAGCAGAGGAAATGCTGATGTGTCCCGATTATGTCACATTGACACTCAGGGGAGGCAGAGGTAGTCAGCGCTTGAATATTAATATTCTTTTGTGTCTCTGCATGCCACTGTGACCTGAAAAGATAAAAAGATCTTGTCAGAGGTATCTAATGGACTTCCTGTTCCACATTTGCCATGAAATAAAAGCTTCTCTCTGTCGGGGTTACACAAGAAGACTTATCCTCAAATTGATGAGGATGATGCTTTCTAATATCTTCCTGTCAGTCATTGATTTGTTCATTTCTAAGGGGGTGGTGACCCAATGGGTGCCCCCGTCTGCACCCACACAACTAACCCATACAGTTGTGCACGCCTCCCAAAGGAATTGTAGGATGTTTAAACCATAATCATTTCTAATTTGACAATTTCATTCTAGGAATATAATAGGGATACTACAGACAGCAATTTGTCTCCACAATCCTCTCACAACTACACATGTCACTTATAAAGGTGACACTACTTTTTAGTGCAGGGAAGCCCAAATAGTGGGGCTCATGAGCCAAAGCTGGCCTGACATAAGGTTTGATTCGCTGGGAAGTAAAAAAAAACTCTTCAAAAATGTTGGATCCCTAATGATTAATTATTTTTTACAGTGTGAGTATGTCGGGCGGCATAAGTCAGAACTAGTATTATGATTCCTATTGTATCGGCTTGCAATGCGATGTCCGAAGCCGAGACCAGATCGGGGTGAAACCTTTCAGACGCACCTTCAAACAAGTAGTCCTGGATTAATTCATTCAAAGGAATTTATTGCGATCCATACAAAAATCCATAAATCAGGAGGCACAATTCCAAACGATCAACCAATGAATGAACTACGAAACGAAACGAAAAGGAAACTAATAGTATACGGTGTTATTTGGTGGTTAAAAACTATATGATCACCCGTCTTTGTCCAAACAAAAAAACCCCTTCCTGCTTTCTCTGTAGACATTTTAACACACCTGACAATTAGCCATCAATCATCAGGCCACAGATGATACCGCAATCAAATCATAGGGGGAGCAATCATTCCAAATAACCAAGGCATAATCCTGTTTCACAAGAAAATAAAACAATGCTAAACTTAAAAATGAAACACATGAATAGCGGTATTCAAACAGAAATATTTCATATATAAGCAATATGGCTCCAACACCTATGCAATAACCACCTGAAATGTGTTTGCACTGACCGGACCAGATCTGTATTTTAAGTAAAAGCTGTATTGCTATTATTTCTTCCCAGAATGCTGGTGGATCTCAGGGAGCAGAGACAGGCTCTGTTGTAGTGAAGGTCCACTACATATACACTGTGGCTCTGTCTGTCCCTCTGGACACACCGCACAATAAACTGAAGGAACAAATTGCACAGAAATTGGGCCAGCCAGCGTCTCAACTGCGCCTCAGGTAACAACAGGCCTGCCAACCCACTTCTGTCTCCTTGAATTTCAACAAGTGATGCTTCATTTCTAAAAATATGCTTTTCTTTGGCCACTCCACCCTGTGGGTCCAGTGACAAAGGACACTGAGACTGCAGATATGCACACAGATATGAGTGCACTCCATGACAGCAGTGATAAACAGCACAAGCATTGACATGGGAAAAAACACAAAAGCATTACATGACATCTAAAGATTGATAACAGGACCAGAACCAGAGCTGACAACAACCAATAACGCTTCAAAGACTTACTGTAATGATTGTAATCATCTGTGCTGTCTCAAGTCAAATTCATTTCTTCTGTCATGTGCCTACCCATGTTTGCCCCCATGGTGCTTTTAGTTCTCCATCTATTCCCCTGCTACTACTCCCCCTCACCACTCCCCTCCATGTCTTCCTTTAATCAGACATAAGCAGCATGGCTCCAGGGTGCTGAGGCCTCTGTGTGGGGAGGACGAGCCAGGCTACACCATACAAGAGGTTGCTGAGGCTGGCAGGGCCACCCTGTGGTGCCAGGTGAGGATTTAAATTCACACCTGCACATGCATCATTGATTCAAACTGGACATAAATTGCCAGATTAGAGGGATGTGCCTGGGGAGGTTGCACTTGTCCTCACACAGATATTTTCCCAGGGTTGCAGCTATACCATTTTTCTCAAACCGAGTACCAGTATTTTAATTTGTGTACTTGATATCAATATTTCTACCACAAACATATCTATGAGGTTACAGATGCACAGAATTGGAAGACAGGAATTATTTTCTTCTCTACTTGTTACAACAAATGATAATAAATTAAATAAATATAAATAATCATCATTTCCCGTGTCAGCAAAAAGCCTCCACATTGGCCATGTCTTCACATGTAACAAAATATCAATGAAATTTGACAAATTAAACTTATTACACAGTCAACTTAATATCTCAATTAAACTATTGCACAGTCTCCACATTTAAATCAGTGTGATATATATTGAAGTAGCCTAGTATCAACGTCTGCATGTAATCAAGAACTGACTGCCAAATCAAATAAAGAAAGAACATTTTGACAATATCTCGACAATATTTATTGTCACTAAACCTTTCATTATACAGATATATAATACTGTAGATATGTATTATTGTCTTCTCTCTTTAAGGAAAAGGAGGGCTGCATTTAAACATAAAATAGTGAAAATAAATAAAATAGCTTTTTATAAATTGTGCATCTTAAAATAAAGTACTTAATTTTTGAAAAATAATGTTTCTTTTTCTGTTTCCCCTCAACTTAGGTTTCAGCTACCTCACTCATGCACTCCTAGACAACTCCATCAGTAAATGGCTTTTCGTTTTGGCCAAAAATCCAAATGACTGGGGGAAAATTCATTAACTCTTAGAGAGCTCCATGCGGAGTTATTTTTTTTGTTGTCACTGGCTCACACATCTCACCGTCTGTCTGTGTTCAGAGTCACAATGTTTATTGCCTTGAATGCACAAATTTGACTGGCTGTGTAGCATCTCGTGGAATGGCTTAGCTTGCATTCAAATGGTCAGTGGATTTCCTGATTCGCTAAAGTCTAAAAAGGCAGCGCCGGACAAAATAGAAGTGCCCCCCTCAAAATGCTTCAATCATTTATTGACCATAGGTCCAGGTCCGTATAGGACGGCAACTGGGTTTGGACTCGGACAGCGATCCGGCTGTCGGAAATGACAACAAGTAATGACAAGCCGCCCTCTGATCACCATCTTCAGTTTCATACACCGTAAGGCCTAATGCAGTAAAGTGGTATCGGTGCGTGGCGTCGGTGAATGTTTGCGAGTACAAGTACGAGTATGTGCAGCGTATCAGCCTGTACATGCCAGTACATGCCAGTATTGGTACCGGTGCATCCCTAATTTTCCTCTTCAACAAAATTGTTTGTTATAGGAATCCTTTCAGTAGTGTTGTCAGACACATAACGTGTCAAACAAAAAACCCCACAAGTTTCACTTTTAGTAGATGGGACTTTGATGGTCAGTTGCCCCTAAAGATTGCATTACAGCCTGGAGATGATGTAGCGGAGTCATTTCAAAACTTGTTGTACCTATTTGTCATTTACAACCCAAAATATGCAAACATGGCCCAGGTTAAATAACACAGTCATCCCCCTATAACGTTCCAATGATGGACTTAAGCTGCTATAGGAGCAGATATATAATAACATGTATCCCAATCAGAAAAGGGTCTTATTTGAAGTTAAGGCAACGTTGCACTGATCAGTGGCTCTCCATAAGTGCACATATGGCCCACCCATTACCAACTGAGAAATACCCATGTGTGGCAGGATCAGAATAAAGGAACATAATGTTGAATCTGCTGAATATGAGATTAACATCTCCTTAGTATTATTCTGCTGCAGTCTGTCCTCAATATTTACATTATATGCTGAAAGAAACTTCCTGTCATTGTGCTATCATGCTTCAGGCTGAGGACCCCTTGGCCAGCCGTACCATCCTCTACCAGATGGTGGCACTGTATGATTACACTGCTCAGGGCCCAGAGGACCTGGAGTTCAGTGAAGGAGACACCATTGACGTCCTGGGTGAAGGTAAGGCCCTTGGTTAACTTCATACTGAGTGCACTCATAAAGTCTTTGTCTCTCTCACTGCCTCCTTACATTTCTCTCTTTTCACTCTCTGACAGTTAATGATGAGTGGCTGGAGGGACACTGTGCAGGTAGTGTCGGTATCTTTCCCAGCTGCTTTGCCTACAGGGAGAACATGGACATCACCCAGAGCCTCGAGTTATAAAGGCAGGTGTGTTCCTGTGCAGTCATCTCTAATAAGCCTCCAAACCTGTGAATGGCTGCCGTTTACAGCCTCAGAACAACCGAACAGCACCCTTATAGAGAAAGACACTGCACTCACTTATGTCATGCTTTCAAATGTTTCTTCTCATGTGCTATTATTGTAATCTGAAGCCGTGGCTCAGAGTATGACTATTGTATGTTTATATTAAACCTGCTGTACCTTTTCTGTTTTTCTTTCCTGTGGTATAACTCTAATAATCCTGTTGAATGAACCAGGGTTACAGTGATGCTGGTCTCTCAACCTCAAACTGTATTGAGGTTGTTCGGCACCGGAGGGTCTAATATTGTATCCTGATACATTTTCTTAATGAAGATGCTGAAACCTTTAAATCAATTTGTACTTAATGATTAAATAAAAATGTTTTGAATTTACCAGTGATGTAGTATCAACTGTAGTAAATTATTAGGAAACATGTTATTTACAGTAGTAAATACAGTCGTTTACACAAACTGCATGGTTTTACAACATGGAATTAAAATTAATTTAAAGCTTGGTACTTTTTATTTTCATTGGTTAAATTTAACTTTACAGATAGTATAAATAGGTTATTAGTATGACACAGATCACCGAGGTCTGTCATTATGCAATACTGACGCACTGTGAGCACACCTGTGACCAGGATTTAAGGAATTCAGAGGCTGTGAGTTCAAATTCCCACAGGTTAGGCGTACCTCGCTCTGAGTGTAGAACTGACACCAAAAAACTTTTTTAGTTCACTTCAGATGGATTTTCATCAGCAATGCTAATTTGATGTGGTGTTCACCATCAGTGAAGCACATGTTTCACATTCCGTTACTCATACAGGTGTTTGTTCACCTCATACAGCCAGATGACTGTACTGTACATTAGCTTGATGCTAGCGACCTGCAGCACACTAACAGTGTGTCTGTGTGTGTATTTAGGTTACCTCTCTGTTTTTTTTGTTGTTTTTGTTTTGTTTGGCCTTGATATGGCTCTATTGACAGGACAGATTGAGATATGACAGGAAACAGGATGAGAAGGAGGAGGAACAAGACACAGCAAAGGGCCCCAGACTGGGTCTCTAACCCAGGGCTGCTGCAGCAAGTCAAAGCCTTGGTACATGAGATGCCCGCCCTACCAACTGAGCTAAACAGCACCTTTTTTTGCTTTGTTTTGATCAAGACCGCTGGTGGTAGAAATGCAAATTGTGCCAATAAATGTGCAACGTCAAAACTCCCCTGAAGTTGTCAAATTCCCATAAAAATGATGTGAAGTCATCACCTGAGTGTACCTACAACCGTTATTGAAAGAGTTAGGACTAGAGTTTTTAATTCTCAGATAATTTATAAAATCATGAGCTGTGTACAGCTAAGGAGTGAATAACTTTTTCAAATAGATTGAAAAAGGTAAGGATATTGGGAGACACAACTGGTACAGTTTACAAACATTTTCTGAACTTAAGACTTTTATGAAAGCTACAGGGAATATTGTTAAACTTCCTGACACACGCTCTCTGCAAAACTATCCTGGAGAGTAGGGCAACGGTGAGGGAGGCCAATTAGACGCCCACAGCAGCTTTGAAGTCAGTGTCTTATGAGACTGAACTGTGAATACTGGAACAGTGGGCCAGAATCTTCACTTCTTCACTAATTCATAAGGGAGTCAAAAACAGAGGTATTCAAAGAAACTCACCATGTCTTTGCTTGAGTTTGCCACCAGGTGTGAGGCAAAGTGAGATGTCTGAGCGGCTTCATGGTCTCAACAGAATAAATCTGAGCTTTTTAGACTTTTGGGCCAAACAGGTCTGAATGTGGTCATGTGGCAGGTATACTGGTGCATGTAGGTTAGGTCAGATTTCACAGTTACCTATATTCTATCGCGTGAATTGTTTTGTTACTGATGGTAGGTCCATTGTTTTTCAAACGTTTATGGCATCAGTCTTTGGTCACTATGGATACAGCTTCCTCACAAGGATGCAAGCTGGTGGCAGCATCATATTATATAAAGGGTAAAGTGAATGAAGCCGAGCACAGCGGAATCTAGCAGATAATACTTGTTCTGTGCTTCCTTCATATTAAAGTGAATGGGAAATGAATACAGCTGGATCAAGCAGCTGATGATGGCTCTGTGTCTGCCACTAAAATAAACCCCCACACAAATCATGTTTCGGCAGTGACAATTTACAGTTATGGAAAAATACAAAAATCTAAAATCACTTGCCACTAAATCCTGAGAAAAGATAAAGTGGAGCAGTGACTGACTGCATTTTTTCATAGTAATAAATTAGACAGAGACCAAGGTGAGCAGATGTTCTCTAATGTGTCTGTATGTAAACACATCACTTTCACACTTTAATACCTGGCACATTATAATCACTTTTAAAAACAGGAACAGCTACTGAATCAATGTGTCCCTTCCTCAGACTTATATATACGTATATTTAGTATTAATTCAGACACCTTAAACATTCTCCTTACTGTGTGTCTGGGCAGTAGACTATAGATAGCTGTCCAAGTGTCTGTATATTAAGCAGAGACCTTGACTCCCTCAGAACTGTGGGAAGTTCACTAGCTTGAGCATTCATTGCCAGCTAAGGAAATGTCAGGTGCTTTTAACTGTCGTCACAAATGGTAGATGTAAAAAGCAGCAAGGTGGGGGCACATGAGCCACTGAGAGCTTCATTCAGATCACTTATGAAACATCAGCCTATAATTACTGCTCTACTCTCCCAATGCACAGAATCAACACCCACCTTCCCTGCCTCACAGCCTGCCAGTGAGGACTGTCACTCTGTGTGACAGGCGTTTGTAAAAGTGTTTTGTATCATGTTAATTTGTTTTCTGAAATGTAAATTTGTTTCGGTAATGTAATTTTGTTTTATGATATGTAAAAATGTTTTCCAAAATGTAAATTTGTCTCAAGCTTCGTAAAAGTATTTCACATTTTGTAATTTTGGTTTGCACCTCCCGGCCACTGTAGTTTTCCCATTCATTCTTATGGGGAAATTTTCAACTATGGTTCTGCTACTGCTCCAGCATGTGTGCAGCTAGAGATTTTAAGGTCTTTCAGCTCATTACTTTTCAGCCTTTTTGGGCTTTTCAGCCTTTGAAAAATTCAGCTTTCAAAATATTCATTTTTTTCTACAAAGTCTGAAATATTCCAGGATTTGTCTATTTTCATGGTTGTATTCATCTTTCAAATCCCATGGAAACTTGGAAAATATTCAACTTTCTTTGAAGCTTTGTCACATCGCAGTTATAATGGTAGTCAATGAGCAATCACTTCAAACCCACTCATCTTCTAACTCTTCTCCCACCTTCATACAGTCTCATAGAAACCCTAATAAACTGTGAAACGTTCAAAGATTAGGACTTCCTCACATAAATTCAGAGAATTCATACTTTCTGCACAGCTGCAGTTCAAACATTGGTCACTTTTCAGCCACTTTCAGATTTTTACATTTGTGTGCATGGGTTGGAGTGTCGACAGCCAGAGTGGAGGAGCTCAAAAAAATTCAGAAAACCTCGTCTTCAACTCACCCTCCCCTTCCACAAATTTCACTCCAGCAGAAAAAATGACTTTTGGCTCGGTGGGCGTTTAACTGACAGGAACACCGACCAACTGCCACATTAACTCCCGTTAAACTGAGAGGAAAAATATCTGAAGGCAGGCAAACACATTCACTTCTCTGAACTGCTCCACAAGACACATTTTTGACCACACACATAAAAAATTCAGAAAGTGCTCACAAGACTCTCATAGTTTGTACCATGTCATTATTGGAGTGATAGCAGTTACTGTTTTGGAGGGGGACTATTAAGTCAACTCTCACAGTCAGTTACCGCGACCACCCTGGCTAGCATCACCGTGGCAACCACGATCAATTGGGCCAACACACAGAGAGACAGATTTATCAATGAGTCAGTTTAATACATACACACAGATATGCAGTCAAATATGCATGTGTAAGCATTCACACATGACCACACATGTATACACACACACACACACACAAACATACAGCCATGCTTAAGCGAGCACTCACATGCACACAAACACACACAGTATATTTCCCAACATTTTAACTATATTTAACTATAAATTATCTTTTCATTTATTCAAGCCAGAAACTCCGTCTGCATATATAAATGTTCCCAATCATCGATATATTGAGATTTATTGAATTTCTCAGTCCGATTCACAGTATTTGACTCATTCTCACTGTGACATCTCTTCATACTCCATCAGCTGCTTTTCGTCACAAATTCAAGCCAGCATTGCAGTTTGTCTCAAAGCTTATAGTCTATGTTTAATGCTTCATCCTCACCAAACTATCATGAAGCTTCATTCTCTTCAGACCTATTCAGTTTGGCCGTAGCTTTTCAACAAACCCTACATTATGTCACAGTTTTTAGATTTTATGGATATTATTCAAAGTCTTCACAGCCAGGAAAGTGCATTTGGCTTCAGCTTCTTCAGAACTTGCTTTCTCTAGTTACAACGTTGTCATTTGTTTATTACATAGAGATTGGTGCGGCAAGAATGAGTCACACATCTGCTGTGACGAGAGACTTAGTTTGGTCTGATCAGCAGTCTAATTCAACTTCAACCAAGTGTGCAGTTATAGTAAATCAAAAACAGTATTGTTACAATAATGCAGTGTTGTAATGCAGAGTTTTGCACAAAACACAATATTGATGAGTTAATTTGTACTCTGAAGTGACTGTCCTTCCTTTGATCATAATGCAGTGTTCTCTCGCAGGAGACAGCCCCATATCTCCTGGACTCTGTTTTGTTAATTGTTAATTGTTGTGTTTTTTCATAAAGTAACGTGAACTGTTGGTTAAGAAAAGTGACAGGCGGCTGTGCTGGTGAGTCGAGGAGAGTTTAAACTCAGAGAGGGAGTGGATTAATTTTGACTCAAGACAAAACCTCATTCACCCACTCCACTTTATTTAAGTCCAAACTAAACCCCGTATTCCAACACAGCTATGTTTGATCCAGCTATCTGTTAAGGAAGGAGGTTCTACCGCCTCCAAGAGGCCTGCTTATAAAGGTGGCCATTTATTACTTGGGTTTATAAAAAGCTCAAGGTAGTCTGTGCAGACATTGTAATCAACAGAAGCAGGATGAGCTGGAAGAGAGCAAAATGTGTTTTTAGTGAGTGCTAGTTGTATATAAACCTGCCTGCTCTTATTCTGACTAATTCATATGATAAATATTATTGCTTCTCCTTGTTGGATTTGAACATCTTCAAATCTTACTAAACCAGCTGTAAAAGCACTAGCTTCTTAGAAGTGGCTATTTTGAGAGCTAAGTCAAAGGACAAAATCTTCTATCACCGTTGGGTAACATTATTACGCAACAAGATGACTGCTATTTAAAGGTTACACATTACAGTACTTTAGGGTTACCAAAAATTATGGTTAAACACCTTTGCGATGTACATTTGAATGTATTGACTCTATCTATACTCATTTAGTGGCCTTCTTTACAGCCCACAATCGGTAACTCTGAAGCCTAATTATTGGAATGACAGACACAATGTAACATTACCAGCTCTTCTTTAACAATCTGACAGTGAACTGGGCAGAGACAGGCACAGCTGTTTACATGAAAACATAAACATAACGTAAACTTACACTTCTCAATGATGTTGTTCTCGTCCTTTTCACTCAAATATAATGGGAATATTTACACAGAGTTAATGCTGTCCTCTCTACCATAAGGTGACATTGAATTATGCCACATATACACTGTACAATATTAGCCCATTTTAGCAGCACGACTCATTTTAGATTTGGGCCGAAATTTCAGCTTCGTCAGGCATCGTTTGCGGTGAAGTGTACAGTGGGGAGCAAGGACTGATCATCTGCTCCCAACCTGCTATTGGACACTCGGATGAATTTTCTGACATACCAGGAATCGTGTTTGGCTACTAATTCCCTTTTTTTCTCACTATGTGTGAAGTGGCACACAAAGCATTTGAAAACGTCATGGCAACATGACATGCAGTTTATGGCCGTTAGCAACTGCACAACAAGAAACTAGGTGTAGCTAATGTTAGCTACTAAGTTAACAACAGTAAAGGTAGATAATGTATCTCTAGTTCCTTGGACAAACCATACTGTCCACATCTTTCAAGAGATCGTCGAGTCCATAAGCACCAGCGCCTTTTTTTTCTTGGAAGTTTCAGCACTCAGGATTGCACGGCTTATCAACACAGCACACTTCTGCATTGTTAGCAATGTTACTAATATCTGCCTCGGAGGTTTCAGACCAATCTTTATTAACAATTTCAGGAGCCGAGGGGCCGTTTTTACACAGACAGTATGATCCCTTAGGTCTTGGCTTGACGATCGGACTACACATTCCGATCACATTACATTACTTTACATTGTAGACAACTTAATAGTACAGTATGAATTGGAATTAACAATAACATTTCTAGAATTGTACATCGTCTGCTCAGCTTTAATAATAAAAATAATAATAATAGATTTAATTTATATAGCGCCTTTCAGGGTACCCAAGGACACAAAGTGGAGCAAACATATATGAAAACAAACAAAACAAAGAATAAATGGAGCGCCTGTCAGTCAGTACGGAGGGAACAGCATCCTCCGTCTAGATGTGAACTTGCGTCTGGAGGCTCCGTGCACACAGCGGGGGGCGACGCAGGAGACCCAGAGATCCCGCTCTGAACACCCGCAGACCCCACCAGCAACGGCGGAGCAGCAACCATCCAACATCGCCGCAGGCTGGGAGAGACCACAGCAGCAGAGCAACAGCGGAGCCAGGTGGTGAATAACCCCCAAGGTTGTGGTGGAGGGAGGACCAGCGGAGCAACTATGGACAGCCCACAGAACATCGAGTATGTCTGCTTATAAGTTAGCGTTGTTATGCTAACAGCTGAGCGGTGAGGCCAACAGCTGATCAGCGGAGAAAGTGAGTCCATGGAGCCAGTTCTTCAGGTGTGCAGGCTTCGAAGGTAGTAGCACACCTCAGAACTTGTAAAGATAACTTGGCTTTCTTCTTTTAGCAGAAAAAAGCCATTTTATCACGGATCGAGAAGCGGCGATATTCACGCCAGCGTCCTCTCGCATCCATGTTGCCATGGAGATGGACTTTAGCTTCCGCTAGCACGCAGGAGAGAAACTGAAACAGAGCAAATGCTTCAGGGATTTTTATTTTTGTGGCGACAAAAGGAAAGGACAAGTCAGCAATTTTTCAAATAATGGATTACTTTTATAAATAACAGATTACTCAAATTGCAGGACTAACGCATTATGTACTCATTACAACAAAAAGTAATCAGAGTGCTCTCATGGATTACTTTCTAACAGGTCACCCCAAACGCTGATCACAGCATATGTAATTTTATATTGCAGTTTCATATAGCCTGCTGTATATTGTGGCATAGTCAATTTTGTGATACAACCAAGAAAAAGCTTGTGCACTGTGTATTCTGACACCTTCGCTCTCCATGTGCAGCTTTGGCAGCCCATGACCATGAGCCTGACACCTGTTCTCTACTGTTCCTTCCTTGGACCACTTTTGATGACCATTGCAGACTGGGAACACCTCACAAGAGCTGCAGTTTTGGAGAGGCTCTGACCAAGTCGTCTAACCATCACAATTTGGCCCTTGTCAAACTCGCTGAAATCCTTACACTTCCCCATTTGTCTAACACATCAACATTGAGGACAACAAGTTGACTTGCTGCCTAATATATCCCACCCACTGACAGGTACCATGATGAAGAGATAATCAGTGTTATTCACTTCACCTGTCAGTTGTCCTAATGTTATGGCCAATCGGTGTATGCAATAACGAGTCCTGTCCGAAAGTCTTTGGTGTTTATACTCTATGAGGAGAGTTTGTGAAAGAGGGGTGTCTGCCCTGAGCAGCAGCAAGAGGTTTCTTTAATAATAAGTCTTTAATAAGCAAAAACAGGACAGGGCTTGTGCATGTTCCATGCTAAAAATACATAAAAAAAAGTGAGTCTTGGAAGCAATACATTGAATGTACCACACCCCCTAACATCTGCTCCTGATGGTCAGACCATTACCTCTCTGCTATGCTTTGTGAATGAGAGGCAAATTGGAAAGCGTTTTTTGCTTCATCAATGCAACCATTTTTACACTGAATTGCCTCTATGTGCTGTTGGGGTACAAACGTAGGGCAGGTGTGGTTATCAGCAATTAATAGTTACCAATAGTAATTATTCAATTTAATAATCAAAATTATTTATTTAATCATTTATATGAAGCACCACAATAGAAACAGGGTCAAACGACCAGACCAAAAACTGTGTCAAAAGAATGGTTCACTTAAAATGTTTAATATTTGTCAGATATTTAGAATTAAAGGAACAGTGAAGGAAATGAATCTGAGCACTGACCACCACAAACAGCAGTTACTACAAAGCATCTGCATGAATAATCACAGAAAACTGCTTTGCACAATATAATAGAATGTATTAATGTTAGCAAATTGATCAATAATTGGCAATACTTCAATCAACAAACATCTATCATTCAACCACAGCAGCTAAACTATGGAACTAAAACACTAAGAAAAATCTCAAGCAACAAACAGTGAAAACAAGCATGTGGTGTGCTTTGTGTGTGTGAGTCAGAGAGACAAAAAGGGAGAGAGAGCCAAGATGGCTGAAGCGATCTCTTGACAGATGACGTCATGGAGTGTTCAAGATGGTGGATGTGTCCATGTCACACCAGCTCTGTCCAAACCACAGCACATCCGAGCCAAGCCTGGTCAGCCCACCCTCAGTAAGCCTTCCCAGCACCCCAGCTCCAGTGTTGGGGTCCCAGCTTTCGCCACTACAGTTCTGGCGTCAGGGGTCCCGTCCGACATCCTACAGTGCTTCTCCACCAGACTGACTCTTTGTTCCTCATCCTGTCTGTCTCCTGAGTTTTTTGCATCTGAAATGTTTTGTTTTCTTAAATGTGTTTTTTCAGAAATGTCAGTTTGTTGTTGACATCCTAGGCCATCATACTTTTCCTATTTAGCATTTGTTTATTTCACAAATAACAGACTTTTTTTTTCCTTTTAAAAAAAAGAAAGAAAAATTCCCATAGTTAGTGAATGGAAGACTGGATGCCTCAAGAGGCCCATTTTGATGCAGTGATGAAACGTGTCATTAATGTGGCCTTGGTCTCCTCAGCTGCACCCTGGTGTGGCAGGTTTTTTTTCCTTGGGCTCTCATTATGTGTACGAGCCAGATGGGGAAATCGTTACAGTCATGAGGAGGTAGACAACTCTCAGCTCCTAAAAATAGATGTTTAAATATAGCCTTAGGCTGTAGTTATGACAAGGCGTCTCAGGGAGGCATTTGTTATAATGCAGCATGATCAGCTTAAAGGCTGACAGGCAGGCACCTACTGCCATCTGCATGAACCAACACACACGCACAGACATGCACACAAACTCTCTCTCACACAACAACAAAGCTCTCATATGCTTTGAAATTGTCCAGATAGTGACAGGTATCCCACGCAGGGATTCGCCTGCCTCGCCAGTCTCTGCAGAAACTGTAATAAAACCTGTACATTTTCACTGCCTTGTTTTCATTTTAGACTCCTGCTATTCCTGCTTCCACTCAACATGGTATGACATCAACTAATGCCCTGCCAAAAATAATCATTTAAATAAGGGTTAGTAGGGTTGTCAGTTTCTAAGCAACACATACACACCAGGCGCGCACACACACCTGCGTCATTTCCTTCACGCAGAGGGTCTGAGAGCATCTAGTCGAGCTCTGACAGCTAGTTGCGCGCAGAGAAGGATCCGACACACTCTGGAGTTTGTCCTGTGGACACAATAAACATGGAGGAGGCTGTGTATTATTTTTAACGTACCGTTTTACGGTTTACAGTGATAAAGACAGCGCGCCAGAGATTTAAATCCGCGAGCTTTCCGACATTATACCGGACACTGAATACTTGAGGTTCGTCCCGCTGAAGGCAGCCTCTGTTGTACATGGCATAAAAAGACAGCGAGAGGCAAAGAACATTCATGCTTTGTTCAGTGCGAGACGGACGCAGGCACCGAGCGAGGAATTGTTTGTTTCGGGCTGACACAACGTGTGCGGCGCACCGCAGCGCCGTTACGCGCGCACATCAGCGGTCACCTGTTGAAGTTGCCCGATGCGCGTTGAGCTTTGTCACGTTTTGCTTTTAAATGGGAGGATCGACTTGAAGATCACTTTGATAAATGTCCGATCCGTCCTCCGGTCTGTATGATGCTCTGGTTCCCCGTTATGTTGTAGGATGAGCGCTGATCTGGAGGGCGTTTCGCTCAACACATCGGTGAACTCAACCGGCTCGGGCGGCCGTGCGCTCTCGGCAAACGTCCGGCGACTTCACAACGCTCTCAACCTGCTGCTCAGCGACCTGGAGAGAGAACAGTTCATCCACTGTCTCAATGTCTACCACGCCAAGCGCAACGTCTACGACCTGGTCCAAACTCTCAAAGTGATTCTCAACACGCCCGGTAAACGACAGCTGCTGCCCATGCTACGCCTGGTCATCCCGAGGTCCGACCAGCTGCTGTTCGACCAGTACACGTCCGAGGGACTATACCTGAAGACAGACCTGCTCACCAGCAACGGCAGCGCGGAGGGCTTCGGAGAGGAGGGCGACTCAACTCTGCAGAAATATGTCAGCTCCGTCCACGAGCAGCCGGTCACCTCTGCCTGTCCGGACGGGTTCTCCGCCGGCGCAAAGCTGTCAGCCTCCATGGCCCAGCCGTTCTTTGACAGCTCTTTTGGAGAAGTGCGCCAAGTCACCCTGACGCGCTCCAGGAGCCACGAGGGTCTGGGTTTCAGCATCCGAGGGGGATCGGAGCACGGCGTGGGGATCTACGTGTCCCTGGTGGAGCCGGGCTCGTCGGCCGAGAGAGAGGGACTGAGGGTCGGGGACCAGATCGTGACGGTGAACGACTTCATGTTTGAAAATGTCACTCACATAGATGCGGTCAAGGTAGGTCTTATGCATGTGTGACTTTGAGTGCTCGTCTAATAGTTTCTTATACAACTACCTCAAAGTAACAAGGGGAAGAGTCCGCTGACTCTCTCTGTCTCTCTCTGTGTGTGTGTGTATGTGTGTGTGTGTGTGTGTCTGTGTATCTGTTTGTCTCTCTCTCGCTTTCTGTGTGTGTGTGTGTGTGTGTGTGTCTCTGTGTGAAGCCTACATATGTGCAGATGTAAACACTGTATGCTCCAGGCACAGACAGCATGCATTAGGAGAACTGGGCCATGCAGTGCTGCCTTACATATCAAGTGTAGTGTGTGACTGCGCTGCCTCCTCTGCGGCCCTCAGGTCCGCTGGAAGCTGCCTCCAGTCTGGCCTCTGCCTTTTTATGAACTCTCCTACACCACTTGACTGGAGCTTAATGCACTGTGCACAGCGAACCAAGATGAACTCAAATGTTCAGAAACAGATGGTATGGAGGACATTTCACTGCACCTTCAGACAGTAGAGGTCGCAGGCAGTATTCTGCATCCTGTATTAGGTGAATCACTTATCAGAGGGTCAAACATGGAATTAGTTTACTGGAAATTATCTTTACACAAGGTATTGCATCTATTGGTGACGTGTTGGAGACATTCAGCCAAACAGCAGTAACAACCTGTCACCTGCAGCCCTTCATTTAGGAATAGGGAATATAGAATATAGAGCTGATGTCATATAACATTTATCAAACTAAATGGACTTGCTTTCCTTTTAGTGCTTTTCTAGTCTACCAACTACTCAAAGTGCTTTACAGTGCTAGTCGCATTCATCCATGCGTTCACACACTGATGGCAGAGCAACGTGCTGCCTGCTCATCAGGAGTGATACAGGACTTCCTGGCGGCCCTGTATTTCGGTGCTCAGCTGTTCACATACACACAGAGACGGAACAGCAGTTCGGGGTTCCTTGTCTCAACAAGAATACTTGCCCAGTCGAATTAATTAAACAATCGAACCACTAACCCGCTGAACCTCCTAAGCCAGCAGTTGGTTAGCGTCATTGACTGAGGCTGCGCTTCTACAACTGTGATTAGACCAGAGGTGGCAGCAGGAAAGTTTTTTCTGGGGCAAAATAGGGCAGTAATACATGATACAACAAAACAGTGCTAGCAGGCTAACGAGAGCATTCCACAAGATGAGGCCCCAGCTGGGACAGGGCCTATCTATGATGAGGTTGCATGTTTCCCCAATCATCAAAACACCTAAATAGGTCAATTCTAGGTCAGTCCCGGTGACCTCGGGTCATATAAGTAATGTCACATTTTTCAATGTAGACTTAGAGAGACTAACGTTACATCAGAGATATTTTTTTCATAAAGTAATTCTCCACTCCATGAAATACCTTCCACGCATTACTCTGGCCATAGGGTTAAAAAATATGGCGTTAAACGTTAAATCTTCTTGCTCCAGTTATTATGTTAAACGTGGGAACAGCTGATTTTTACTGGAGTGTGGCATTCAAGTCATATCTAGTCTCTTAAAGCCAGACCTCTCTCATCTGACCTGTTTTCAGTTTATCGAGTCTTGATTATATAACGTGACACCATCGCCTTGTCCAAAATAGAGACAGGCACTGAGGGCAGCAAGACAGGTAGGAACGGTTACCTTAAGACTTAAGTTACTTACTTAAGTCAGTGTAACTTAGAAAAAATAAAATATGTATGTATGTATGTATGTATGTATGTATGTATGTATGTATGTATGTATGTATGTATGTATATATGTAGATACATAGATAGATAGATAGATAGATAGATAGATGACTATTTTCTATTATTTCTATTATTCTATTATCATTATTACTATTTTCCTGTTCAGCTTGCACCAACAAAATATAATTGCCATTTTAATTGTATATAAATACATATTTTTTAATATCGACCAATTAATCGGCTATTAGCGTTTTCCTTCTTCTTCAGACTTTAAAATTCCACTATTGGTCTACCTTTACTATGTTGTATGTTGTTATTATGTGATAAAATAAAGATTTCTCTTCTCATACATAATTTGATTTTATCACCCTCTGTCATTCTGCTGCACTCACAGTGTTTACTTGTGGTTGATGTTTCAAAAATAATGTCTACATTTGCTGAAATGTGGGGATGTGAGGACCCACTAATGGCATGACAGTCTTCTCAGGAACTGGCCTGCTAATGCATCATTCGTGTTGAAAAGTAATGGGTATTTTTTTTTGGAGGACAAAGTTTATATCTCATTATTTATATAAATAGTATTATCTTCATTTTAGATTGATTGGCTGGATGTGAAGTTTTATATTGTTTTGCTGGACAGTTAACGCTGCCTGTGTGGGCTCTCACCACATCTCAAAATGAAAATGAACAGAAGCAGTATGCTGTGTCATGTTCAATTTATCAGCTTCAAACTCCCAAGAACAGGATAGCATCTAGATGGCAAATCTCATTATGAAAAGCAGAGATTTTCTACAAGTGCGTTACATTTGGATACCACGCCTGGGGAAATGGGGCACAAATCTTATAAACAGGAATGGGGTAGGTGAAAAATACAGGCAGACGAGCAGGTACAGATCAGGGAGAATCAGGAGCAGGTGTTGATGGGCTGGTATGAATACTGAATGGGACACAGGTGAGCAGATCGATGTGGGAGTCACGTGACTGGGAGAGTGGAAAAGTATGAGGGTATCTGGTGGACAGGTAGAGACCATTGCGACAGTAAAAGCATTGGTGTGTCTGACGTGGCCTGGCTGTGATTGACAGATCCTGTTATTTACAGAGAGTATCTGGTATTGTCATCTCTTGTGCTGTTTGTCTGTATGTCCACGCTGATATGACTTTGATTGTTGAGCTTGTGCAAAAATGATGTGAGAGATGGAAAAACATGTGGGAGGACAGATACTTAACAGAATAGATGAGGCAAAGGTTTATCTGGCAGCAAACTGAATGTGTTCCTCAGCTGTTGCTGCTTTTAAAAATATCCCCCATGATGTGTTGTTTTATTATCTTGGACATTAATGTTTGCAACATGTATTCATCTGAATTTCTTTAATGACCTTGCAAACAGTCTTCACTGAGTCAGTCTCTAATACACAGCAAGTTCCAAAGAGAAACAACACTTTTCCTTGAGGCTGAATGGCTCAGGCCTTGGGTGATATCTTATTTTAGAGCAAATAAAGAGGCTTTTTCACCTGCCTATACAAGACGTTATTGAATCAGGCCAGCATGAGGTGAAAAACAAGCTGAACAGCTCCTTTTCCCTGACAGCACACTTCCATCTTTTGAGTTTTGAACTGACCTTATCCCTGATGTTTCCAATAAAATTAGCTCTATGACTTTCCCAGTATAACGTGAGGTAATGTGTTAATATTTTATTGATATCAAGATATGAAACTATATATCTGTAGTAGGGCTGTCAAAGTTAACGCGTTAACGTGAGATGTTTAATTTGTGGAATTAACACGATAATTTTTTTTAAATGCATTAACGCATGTGCAGAGTGACCCACCCCGTATATCCCATAATTCATCCCACTCTGTCCACTCGTCCACGTTCTACTGTTATGTTGGCTGATTGTGACCCAAAAGAGATGGAGGAATCTGAAGAACCTGTCGGCCCTTTGGATGGAAAGTTCGAATATAAGAAAAGCAAAGATGGAACAATCAGTAACAGGTTGTGATTTGCACACACTGCTGACCACCCTCACAGAAAGCAGGGCATTAAGTAAGCTTGGCTCCGACAAGTTGACTGACACGATTGCAAATGGATTGCCAAGGACTGTAGACAGGTTAATATTGTCGAGGACATGGGCTTCAGAGAAGTTCTGAAAGTTGCACTTCTCGTCATGTTCTGCAAGCCACCATCAAGAGGCACAGTGATGACTAAATGTTAACAAGTTAGTTTGCTCAGCAACTGGCTAAAAGAAGAATAGGTAAAAGGGCCACATTTAATTATGTGAAAGTGCAGCTGTTTGCTCAAAAAGTTTCATCCTTCCTATATATAAATATATATAAAAAAGTCAAAGGCTAAGATGCCCAAATTGTTTTGAATTAAGGTTATCTTTTAGTTTGATTTAAAAAAAAAAAATCTGAATTACAAATCCTGTATTTGCTAAGAGGCATAGAAGACAGCCGAATTGAGTTATTTTTCAATCTCAGCAATAATATCATTTAGATTTGATATAAAAAAAAATGTATTTACACAATTCATATCTATCTATCTATCTATCTATCTATCTATCTATCTATCTATCTATATCTATATCTATATCTATATATCTATATATATATATATATATATATATATATATATATATATATATATATATATATATATATATATATATATCTATAATATATATATATATATATATATATATATATATATATATATATATATATATATATATAAATTGTGTATTGTGATATAGCTATAAAATGTTGTGATATTATTTCAAGGCCATATTGTGACTTTTTTTTAAAAAGTATTTTTTTGGCCTTTATGGCTTTATTGATAGATCAGATGAAGATTTTGACAGGAAACATAATGAGAGAGAGCGGGAGCGACACGCAGCACAGGGACCCAGGCTGGGAGTCGAACCCGGGTCCGCCGTAGCAAGGACAAAGCCTCTGTACATGGGACACCCGCTCCACCCACTGGGCCAAATATATCACATTACATGTCACCAGTATCACATTACTTGTTATAAATGTTAAACATTAATGTCAAACCAAATTTTATGAAAATTGGTTCAGAATTATTTAGGGTATTATTTATTTCCGCCTTCAGTCCAGGCTAGTCTATAGCACAGGACTGCCAGATATGTGAGTGCAGCCATTAACCTCTTTACAGGAACAACCACACTTGACAATTTTGAGAACAATTGATGACATTTTTGTTCTCAAAGAATTAATTTTAACATGCAGCTCCCGTTCAAACCACAAGTAGATGTTATTTTCTGTATGCAGGTTATACAAATGAGGTAAAACGTGTTAAATAGTGTGTTTTAGAGGCTTTGGTATGTGTAATTTTGAAAATTGGACACCCAGGTCATTTGTTTTTCCCTGCTTTTTGTCTTTATGCTAAGCAAGGCTAAAAACATCCTGACTCCAAATCTGTACTTATTACAGAAAGAATGCAAATACTTGTTTTTTTTTTCAAAATGTGGAACTATTCCTTTAAGGTAAGAGAACATTTTTACAATGTCACTTTATCTGAAAATGTCCCAGACATAGTTAAACACTCTCTTTTTTCTTCTCTGTTAACAAATTAATACAATATTTCATATATTATTATCATATATTTAATTTATATTCCATCCAGCTGTATTTATTTCCAGTTCACGCATAACAAAGCTGGCTGGAGACTAAAGACTGCATCTCAACATTTGCAAGCATGAAACCACTGGATATTGTTAACAAGAACAGGGCGGTCAGGCAGGCAGACAGGTACAGATCAGTGTTCAAGGTCAGGTACAGGTGGCAGGAAAGTGTAGATGTAGGAGTCAGGTGAATGGGAGAGGTGGAAAGTGTGAGTGTATCTGGTGGACAGGTAGAGACTGTTGTGGCAGTATTAGCTTTGGTTTGTCTGACATGGCCTGGCTTTGATTGACAGATGCTGTGATTTATAGAGAGTGTCTGCTATTGTCATCTCTGCTTGTTTTGCTGTTTTCCTGAATGTCCACGTTGAAATGACTTTGATTGTGTAACAGAAATATGAAGTGAGAGAGGGAAAACATGTGGGAAGACAGATAGCACTGTATAAAGATATCTGAAAGATACTTGCAGTCCTCAGTTGTCGCTGTGTTTAAAAATATCCCCCAATGATGTGTTGTTTTATTATCCCTGACATCAGTGTTTTATTTGCAGCATGTATTGGGGCTGTCTGAGGAACAATTGTACATGACCTTGCAAGCTCCAGGACCACATCCCTGTTCTCATTAAAAGCTGAGTAATTCATTACAGCTTTTAATAAGGCTGCTAACATTTAAGGCCTTCTCCTCCAAGGCGCTTCCCCTCGTCTGAAGCGTGACTTCAAAAGCTGTTTACCAGTAGCGTGGTAAAGGCCACGAAGGTAGCTGCATACACAGAGGACCTCATTTGTGAAGATAAGTGTATTTAATCTAGATTTAGTTCGGCAGTTCTGTAAGAACAGCAATGTGGAGAATTAATTGTGGGAAATTAATTAGTTGACTTGCTCTGAAAACAGTAAGAACATGTTAGGCTTTATTAAAATTTAGCTAATAGAATACTTTCAAGCTATTGTGGGCGAAGGACATTGTTTTATTGTATTTCATTTTATATTTGGGTTCCTACTCATATGATCTCGGTATAGTGACATCACAGTTTTACAGATAATAAGAGTCCTGGTGTGAGATTTGCATTATGACTGCAATTTGTTCCTGCAGTAAAAGTCCTATTCATTTTGCCCATAGACAACTGGCCTCATTCATATATAGTTTATGTGCACACGACTGTTGAGGACCAGTGTGTAGAGGATTTAGTGGCATCTAGTAGTGAGGTTGCAGATTGCAACCAACTTCATACACCTTGTCTGTGTCAGGCGGGGGTTAAAGGGAAGACTAAGGAAAGGGGAAGGTGGACCCAAATGCAGTTATACACTAGAGGCAAGGCTAGGGGAAACAAAAAGCGAGCTTTATTTCAAAGCTGAACATGAAAAAACAGGAGCAGACAAAACGGGGGCAAGAGACAAAGTAGCAACCAAAAACTGCAAGGCAAAGTACAAATCAAAACCAAAGTTCAAATCAAAAATGCAAAGTTCAAGTCAAAAGGCAAAATGCAAAACTCAAATCCAAAAACACATACCGTGGGGGAACAAGGAACAGACAGGAGCAGGCACATGGACGGGAGCATGGACGAGACAGAGGCAGACAAGAACAATGACCAGACAAGGAGTGAAGGGAACACAGAGACTAAATACACAGACACTGATGACAAGACGAGGAACAGGTGAGGTGGACCAACAGGTGAGGTAACGAAGGGGAGGAGCACACGAGAACATGAAGGGAACAAAGCAATAGACAGAGGGAGCCAGAGGGAACATAGGAAAATACACAGGAGAACTTAAAGGACACATGAGGGCATGGAAAAACAAGACACAAGACAAGATACAAAGACATAAAACCATGTCATGACAGTACCCCCCCCTCAAGGGGCAGCTTCCAGATGCCCCAAAACATAAGTCCAAGTGAGGCTGGGAGGGTGGAGGGGGTCTGGAGGAGGGCCAGAGTCAAAGTGAAGTCGGGAGGGTGGAGGGGGTTCAGGAGGAGGGCCAAGGTCCAAACAAACAGGAAGGTGGAGGCGAGGACTGGAACCCACTGGAGGCCGGGGAGGTGGGCTGGGGCCCCCTAGAGGCCGGGGACGTGGACTGGGACCCACTAGAGGCCGGGGACGTGGACTGGGACCCACTAGAGGCCGGGGACGTGGACTGGGACCCACTAGAGGCCGGGGACGTGGACTGGGACCCACTAGAGGCCGGCGACGAAGGCGAAGGCGTTCTTGAGGCCAGACCACTGGCTGGGAAAACCTCCTGGGTCTTGGCCGGACCACGAACAGGGGTTTGCAGGGAGCTGGTGGCCTGGAAGCTGATGAACGGTGGCTGGCAGTGGACGACCTCGGCCGGGCCTCCGACCGAGGAGCTGGCACTGGACTTGGCACTGGCCTCGGCCGGTCCCCCGACCGGGGAGCAGACACAGGACTTGGCGTGGGACTCGGCCGGACCTCCGACCGAGGAGCAGGCGCTGGACTGGGCGTGGGACTCGGCCGGACCTCCGACCGAGGAGCAGGCGCTGGACTGGGCGCGGGACTCGGCCGGGCCTCTGACCGAGGAGCTGGGACAGGCCTCGACCGGTCCTCCGACCGAGGAGCTGGGACCGGACTTGGCATGGGCCTCGGCCGGTCCTCCGACCGAGGAGCTGGGACAGGCCTCGGCCGGTCCTCCGAGTGAGGAGCAGGGACAGGACTTGGCATGAGCCTCGGCCGGTCCTCCGACTGAGGTGCAGGGACAGGACTTGGCATGGACCTCGGCCGGTCCTCCGACCGAGGTGCAGGGACGGGCCTCGGCCGGGTCTCCGATTGAGGAGCAGGGACAGGCGCCATGAGGTCCGCCGACTGAAGGCCACAGGCAGGAACAGGCGCCATGAGGTCCGCCGACTGAAGGCCACAGGCAGGAACAGGCACCATCAGGTCCGCTGACTGAGGGCCACTGGCAGGTGTCAACCGGGCCGCCGACTGAGGGCCACTGGCAGGTGTCGACCGGGCCGCCGACTGAGGGCCACTGGCAGGTGTCGACCGGGCCGCCGACTGAGGGCCACTGGCAGGTGTCGACCGGGCCGCCGACTGAGGGCCACTGGCAGGTGTCGACCGGGCCGCCGACTGAGGGCCAGCTGGAACCGTTGTCAGCCATGCCGTCAAAGGGGATGACCCAGCTGGCATCGGCTGGGCAGCCAACACAAGAAACACAACCAACCAAGAAAGGGGACATATTAGGATTGGCAGACACTGTGGTTGAGACTGAGGCCTGGGCTGGTAGCCGAGCTGCGGCTACGGCATGGGCTGGGGCTGGTAGCTTGGCTGTGGCTGTGACTGTGGCATGGGTTTCGGTTGGTAGCTTTGCTCTGGCTTGAAAAAAAAGGTTGCTAGCAGCAATTTGACGAGCCCTGCTAGCTGGATTTGTCATGAAGTCCTGGTACCAGCAAATAATTTCCAGCCCATTAACTGCTGGGTCCATTTTAGGTCTGGTCATTCTGTCAGGCGGGGGTTAAAGGGAAGACTAAGGAAAGGGGAAGGTGGACCCAAATGCAGTTATACACAAGAGGCAAGGCTAGGGGAAACAAAAAGCGAGCTTTATTTCAAAGCTGAACACGAAAAAACAGGAGCAGACAAAATGGGGGCAAGAGACAAAGTAGCAACCAAAAACTGCAAGGCAAAGTACAAATCAAAACCAAAGTTCAAATCAAAAATGCAAAGTTCAAGTCAAAAGGCAAAATGCAAAACTCAAATCCAAAAACATATACCGTGGGGGAACAAGGAACAGACAGGAGCAGGCACATGGCCGGGAGCATGGACGAGACAGAGGCAGACAAGAACAATGACCAGACAAGGAGTGAAGGGAACACAGAGACTAAATACACAGACACTGATGACAAGACGAGGAACAGGTGAGGTGGACCAACAGGTGAGGTAACGAAGGGGAGGAGCACACGAGAACATGAAGGGAACAAAGCAATAGACAGAGGGAGCCAGAGGGAACATAGGAAAATACACAGGAGAACTTAAAGGACACATGAGGGCATGGAAAAACAAGACACAAGACAAGATACAAAGACATAAAACCAGAGTCATGACAGTCTGTCCTGCTGCATAGGAGTACAGTGGCTGCTGACAATGTGAAAAAACGTGAACCAGTAGAATCACGGTGGATGCTTCCGAAGAGGAGCCACGTCCTCTGTAGATAAAGACAGTGGAAGAGTTCATTTTCAGCTGATTATACGCTAAAGAAAACATCTACAAAATGATATATAACACTCCATTTCTGAACCTTTAAATTTTTTACACAAAAATAGAGGATTTAAAAGTTTATTTATTGCCATAACGTGTTTGTACTCTGTGAAAATATTTCTTAGATCACCAAGGAGTGTCAGACATCAATTAACTAAATGCATAGCATATATGCATATATAAAACTGCTTTTATTAAAATAAGCTTCAACGGACAACACCATCTTAAACAGGTAATTTACTAATGCTGGTAATGCACCCTGTCATTGGTGAGGGTGGGCGCTCAACTCAACTCAACTCAACTTTATTTATAATGCGCTTTAAGCAGACATAGCTGGAACAAAGTGCTGTACATGAAAAGAAATAGAACATGAAACATAAAACATTGGAAACAAAAAAATAAAAACAATAAAACAATAAAAATGTTAAAACAATAAAAACAATAAAAACAATAAGACACTAAAACACTAAAACAAGAGCAGAGTCTCATGCTAGGTTGAAAGCCGAGGAATAAAAATGGGTTTTAAGATGCGTTTTAAAAATGGACAGTGAGGGGGCTTGTCTGATATGGAGCGGGAGGACATTCCAAAGTTTGGGACCTGCAATGGAAAAAGCTCTTTCCCCTCTGAGCTTCCGCTTCGACCTCGGTACCTCCAGGAGCAGCTGGTCAGCTGACCTGAGGCAGCGTAGGGATGGAGAAGCTCAGAGAGGTAAGGCGGGGCGAGACCATTTAAAGATTTAAAAACAAATAAAAGAATCTTAAAATGAACTCTAAAATGCACAGGCAGCCAGTGGAGGGAGGCCAGAATGGGAGTAATGTGCTCCCTCTTACATGCTCCAGTTAAGAGGTGAGCAGCAGCGCTCTGGACTAACTGGAGACGTGTGAGAGAGGACTGGCTGACTCCAAAGTAAAGTGCATTACAGTAATCCAGTCGAGATGTAATGAAGGCGTGGATTACTGTTTCAAAGTGCTTTTGCTCACCCAGCCCTAGGTGGAGGGGAGTGAAGGGGCAGCCGCAGGAACGTCCACTGCTGGATCTGATGAGGTGCAGCTGGGGGCTTCCCCAGTGTCAGTATTGGAGAACAGCTGAGAGAGACCCAGGTCTGTCCACTGTCCACAGATCCACATCCACAGATCCACATCCAAGGCTGGGGGTGACACCTCAACTGGCGTCCAGCTCCCACCACTTTCACCTTGGTCTTCGGCCTTTCTGGATGATATACCAGATCGTCCAGATTTCCCAGGATGAAGTATGGTCCTTCATACAACTTTCTGACCTTGTTCTTGACTTTCCATGTGCCTTTGATGAGGTACCACACAACAATTGAGGGCGACCGTGGCTCAGGTGGTAGAGCGGATCGGCCTATGTTCGGAGGGTCGCCGATTCGATCCCCGCTCGGCCAACTGCATCATGGTCGTTGTGTCCTTGGGCAAGACACTTCACCCACCTTGCCTCGTGTGAATGTGTATGACTGCTGTATGTTTGAGGTGGTGGATCGGAGGACCCGTAGGTGCTGAATGGCAGCCACGCTTCCGTCAGTCTGCCCCAGGGCAGCTGTGGCTACTATCGTAGTTTACCACTACCAGTATGACTGTGTGTGAATGAGCGACTTTGGGTCATTCTTGTCATATTAGGTCTTTGCATGTTTTTAAGGACTCACCGAGAGCATCCCTGGTAATTTGGTGAGCCAGCTCTGGGCACTCTCAGCTGGAGCCAAACATCATGAAGTTGGGCATGAAACCAGTTGCACTGTACTTTGTTGCTCTGTAGGCCATTACAGCATAGAGGATCATGAGGTCCCAGTCCCAGTCCCAGTGGCAACGCTCGGCTGTTGTAGGCAGATGTGGTTGAAGTGCTGGCAGGGTGGCATGAGTCTTTCAACCTGGTCATCAGACTGAGGTTGGAAGGGTGTGGTGTGCTTGTTCTCGATACCGAACAGCGTGCCCATTTTCTGGAACACTTCAGACTTGAAGTTCCAGCCTTGGTCGCTGTGCCATGTCCCACTCTGAGGCCAGCACTTCAACCACATTTGCAGCCTGCTTATTGGGTAGGGGGAAAGCTTCCACCCATTTTGTGAAATAGTCTTGTATCATGAGCACATTTATACATTTTTTATTTGTTTGATGCCGCCTTTCAAGTCACCCAAGGTCACCTTACATAGGATAAAAGCATAAAATCACAGAGTAATATCACCACATAATATCACAGAATATTAAAAACAAACATTGATATAAAAAGGAAAAGAAAAGTGTAGTGCACAGTGACCAGTCAGAGTGAGTATGCCAGTTTGAACAGGTGGGTTTTGAGTTTGGATTTGAATGTTGTGATGGAGTCTGACTGTCTTATGTGTGGGGGGAGAAAGTTCCATAGTCTGGGTGCTGAGCAGCTGAAGGCTCGGGCACCCATGGTACTGAGGCATTGTGTGGGGATGGTTAGCAGTCCAGCAGAGGTTGAGCGGAGGGTGCGAGAGGGGCTGTATTCGTGGAGGAGGTTGCAGAGGTAGGTGGGGGCTAGATGGTGGAGAGCTTTGTATGTGAGGAGGAGATTTTTGTAGTGGATGCGGTATTGTACAGGGAGCCAGTTGGATGAGAATAGGGGTGATGTGGTCAGATGATTTGGTGCGGGTGATAATCCGGGCGGCTGAGTTCTGGATGATTTGCAGTCTGCTGATGAGTTTGGTGGGGAGTCCGGTGAGGAGGGCATTGCAGTAATCGATGCGGGAAGTGACAAATAAATGAACCAGGATTTTGGTGCTGGACTGGGACAGTGATGGGCGGAGTCTGGAGATATTTCGGAGGTGGAAGAAGGCAGTCCAGGTGATGTTTTTGATGTGGGGTGCAAATGAGAGGGTGCTGTCCAAAATGACGCCGAGGCTCTTGACTTGTGGGGAGAAGGGTACAGGGAATCCGTCGATGATGATGGGTGGGGCTGGGGTATGTTGTGATTTAGTGAGGGTGGATTTGGAGCCGATGAGCAGTGCCTCAGTTTTATTGCCATTGAGCTTCAGGAAGTTCCTGCTCATCCAGCTCCGGATGTCTTCGAGGCAGGTGATGAGGGAGGTGGGAGGGATGGCGGCGTTGGGTTTGGAGGAGATGTAGACCTGTGTGTCGTCGGCATAGCAGTGAAAGAGGATCCCATGATGACGGAGGATTGTGCCCAGGGGGAGGAGGTAGATGATGAAGAGGAGTGGACCCAAGACTGACCCCTGGGGGACACCCAGTGAAACACCCGAACACCCAATTGACATAATAATTGTTGCGCTCCATCATGTTCAGTGGCCCCATGATGTCCAAGGCTCCATAAGGGTTCCCACTCAAACAGTACCCATGGGGGCCTGTGGTGACTGATAGGGTCTGGCTTTGGACGTGCAGCCACACCAGAGAGTGACGTCCACTCTTATTCGATACCAGAAGTATTGGGTTTGTAGCCGGCCACAGTGCGCTCCACACCAAAATGTCCACCTACTAGCCCTTCATGCATTTGCCCCATGACATCAGGTCGATAGGCACGAGGCAGCTCAACTTGGAGATACAACTGGGTGTCATCCAGGCAGTAGAACCGCCTAACCAGTTTCTCATCTTGGATGTAAGCCGCTTCCACTGGCTCCAGTATTTTTTATTTTTTTTTGATGTACTATTATAATCCCAAATTGGGAAATTCTTTTTTCCACTCACATTACACACAGGTGCACACACACAAACACACACGCAGTGTAGAGGAGATGAGCGAAGGGGCACCCAAGGCCGGTGCCTTGCTCAGGGGCACCTCGGCAATGCCCAGGATGTGAACCAGCACTCTCCAACTGCCGGTCCACATCATTCTTTTTTGGTCCGGGTGGGACTTGAACCGGCGACCTTCAAGTCCCCAAGCCAAGTCCCTACGGACTGAGCTATTGCCGCCCTTTGTGGCTGGACTGCATAGGGAGACTGTTACCCATATGGGTCTCTCTTTATTGGCCTCCATCCATGCTCTGATAAGTCCAATAACTGAATCGGTTTTCTGGGCCTGTCGCAGCTCCTCTTGGAACCAGCCGCAAAACGGTTTAGTGTTGTGGGTCTTAGGCAGGTAGATTCTCTTGGGGGGCTTTAACTTGTCCATGTCAGCGGGCGAGGCTTGGTCTACCCCCACTACACTCACTGTTGTGGACGCCAAGCGTCCCTCTACCCCCACCGGATTCAGCATCATCTAGTAGATGTCGGAGTCCAACTCCTGCACTGCACAGCCTGATGACTGACATTCACTGGATGAAGGGAAGAGCCTGGCAGCTTACATGGACAGGACTGGTGACAGGGTCTCCTGGAGAGGCTGTCTGCATTGCAGTGCAACTGGCCGGGGTGATAGATGATCTTGAAGTTGTACACACGGTGTCTGTTGAGCCACCTAGCGAACTGTCCCTCAGGCTCCTTCATTTTCGTTAGTCAACGAAGGCTGCTGTGGTCGATGCATACGATGAAGGGCCGCCCCAGGAGATACTGCCGAAAATGTGATGTGAACTTCACCAGAGCCAGCAGTTCCCGCCATCTAGTGCAGTAATTCTCGGGCTTGCCTATGGAATCAATGTCTCTTACAAACTGGCGGTAGTTAGATGCAAGGCCGATGAATCGGCAGACCTCCTGGAGTGATGCATGATGCTATGCCACATAGAATTCCGAGACCGATGTCATGCTGCACCAGGCATGTGCGACTGAGGCCACTCAGACCAGTAGAGCAGCTCCTCCCATTCAATGTCTTTGTGGCCCCTTCGTTTCTGCAGTTTGTAGTTCAGGTCAGGAAAAGCATGCTGGATATGTGGATTGGGGTCAGGAGACTTAGGTTTCCAGCTGGCTGCTGGGAATGCTGCAGCAGTCTCTGCGTCCTCCTCCGCGGTTCCCTTCCTGATCACAGCAGCACATGGCCTCTGCTCAGTCATGCTGCGTGCCCTGGAGTGCATTAATTAGCTTTAGCACAGCTCTCAAACCTGTGCAGAAACTCGTTACATTGAGTGGTGCCATCGCACTGATTTGAAAGTCTGCAAACTCCCCTCTGGTTAGTTAGAATGGAAGATGGTCTTGAATGAGTTGTGAAATGTCTTCAAGAAACTGAAACAAGTCCAGTTGACTACAATATAGTACTTAGAGTTGTTCTGATTTAATTGTGCTCATTAAAAACATTACATGAGTGAACGCAAATATCATTGTACAATTATGAAATATGATATCAATTGAGCTCTGACTGAAAGTCCTTGCTACATGTTACCACCTCAACTATTGAAGCCCAAGCTGCCCCTTTTTTTCTCCACCAAGATTACTCTGGAGAAGTATTTTACTGGAGGAAAAACTTGTTATCAGCCAGGAGCCAGACCTCCAAACTTGATGCTATTTATACACCAGTCTGTATCCTTTATCTAACATCACAAATAGCCAAAGTTCCTAAAAATGCCTGAAAAACAAACACAGCAACAAAGTGATATGCGAGGGATGACATTCATTCATTCAAGTGAGAACTGCTTCTATGGTAGTGTTTTATGGAGCAGATTAAAAACAAACACACACACACACACACACACACACATATATATATATATATATATATATATATATATATATAGATATATAAATATATATATAATATATATATATATTATATATATATATACACACACACACACACATATATATATATATATATATATATATATATATATATATATACATTATTTATATATATATATATGTACACACATATATATATATATATATATATACACACATATATATATTTATAAAATGAATGATGAGACAAAGAGTCATAATTATGAAATAAATTTTGACTTCTTATCTTATATGTTTTTATAATTTGTTACTTTTTATGGGAACAACTGAGTGGCAGACGATAGTGGGTAACATTATTTATATGATTAATGGCATTAAAACCATGTAGACACAGAATTCTTAAGAAGATGGTGGAAGCTGTGGGATGCAGTCACAGGGAAGTAAGTACAGCAGGCTTTGAGTGTAGCCATTCACAGCAAACACTTGTCTTTTTTTGGTAAGTCACATGTTACAACCTAGTTCATTTGAGGCATTTAGTCTACAGTGTATTTTATGCTGGAGTATCCTGTTTTACCTCAGTGCTGCTCTCACCATGGTCCCTGTGCTCATAGATCTGTCTGAGACTTCGTTACAGATCCGTCACTGTCCGCTCTGTTTCCCTTTGTCTCAGCTGTCACCTTGACTTGACCTGCCACACTTGTGTAAACTCCTCTTCCTGTCTCATTCTTCCAGGCTTCTCTCTTATCCTTGGAAGGATACACAATTCATGTATCCTTTTGAGAAACTCTGACAGAATATTAATCCTGCAAACTCGCTGCAGAGGAATGTTTACCAATAAACACTGCCTCGCCACATGAAACTTAAAATGGGAGTAGATATGTGTGGGGGATTTCAGTGGTATATGCTCTGCAAGAGAGCATTGATCTAGCATTGTTTGTACTTGCATAAGCCTATAAGTAAAACGTACAGTCTGAGGTATAAACTTGAAGTGTACATTTTACCAATGGTGCAGGTACATGGTATTTAGCTACATATTTTTCAGTGGGCATTGTCTGTTGCTGTTTGCATTTGACATACAATGAAAGTAGTTTTTCACAATAATTGTTCTACCTGGACATGACAGGCAAGCCCTCACAGAGACTGGTGCATATCCGCTGGGCTAGACATCAGCTGCAGCTCTGGTGGTTGCACTGTTAAGCTCTATTAGGCTACATTACAATTGCTTATCTGTTGTTTATTGTTTATAGCCTGTACTGTTTACAACACCAAGATCTAGTTTGTAGGCTTACAAAAAATATATGTTTCTCCAGTAGCAGCTTGGCATGGAGCTGTGGCATGATTACACATTATGTGCAATAAATCAACAAGATGGCGATGCCTTCCAGATGCAGCGTCCCGGCGCTCTTCCAGTTTTGACAAATACTTTGTTTTTGTGTTTTTTTCAGTGGCGTATCCAGGACATTTTTACTGAGGTGGCCAAGATGGGACACAAAGCTAGTGTGGGGTGGCCATGGCATAGCGAAGTTTAATGCCATGTACACAGCTGACCGCGGTTGAGATTTAAAGAATAGATTGTCTATGTTTAAGTGTGGGGTTTGCTGTGTATTAGCAAATAAATAACATACACTTTGTGCAAAATTGGACCATCCTTTTTAAATTACATAATGTATGAGAGTATACAACAACGTCAGGTAACTATTCATGAATGACGCATCTGGACAAAACAGAACTTGACATACCATGCTTAGCAGATGAAGCTCCAGACACTGCTGGATCACACTCATCTCTCACTATCTCCTGATCCTCTGAGTGTGGCTGGTCAGCTGTGGGAATACACGGATATCTGAGAAATCTAAGACATCAATAGGCTGGAGGTTCTGCCACACACACACACACACACACACACACACACACACACATATATTTTTTACACTCACACATTCATACACACGTACATACATACATAGATAAGTCTGTGTGTGTGTGTATTTATGTATTATGCACATTTTATTATTGTTCTTCTGTCTTTTACAACTGTTTTAACTATTGTTCTTGTGTAGTGATGTTTCAGACAGTTGTAATTGTATGACTGGAGTGACAAACAACTTGAATATGAGCCTACATGCTAAATTCAAACTATCCAAGCATGACCTACCATCCTGTGCAGGGGGAGCTGACTGCTCTTGGTCACTACTGCTGTTCCGAGGCTGCTGACTGGACCGGGCCTTTCACTGCTGCTGGTTGAAGCTGTGGCTAGCTCCGACTCTTTTCCTTTTTTCTGAAGAAGCTCTGAATATCTCTTCTTTTATTCATAGCTATTCTCTTAATAACCCTGGGGTAAATGTAATTCAATCACTCAATCACTCAATCAATCAATCAATCAATCAGACAGTCAATTAACTTTGAAGTAATAGCTATAGCTACAAACATCAAGCAGGATCATTGTCAAATAGGATTAGAATCAGTGTGCAAAATACAAGTGTTCATGGGGCTCTGGAACCCCTTAAATAACAGCTTTGACTCCATTAAAATGCCTAAAAGAAAGGAGGTGTCTGTTGTGAATTCTCTGCTGGGGGTAGTACATGTCACAGCAAGCTGCTTCATGCAGAGACTGATGGACTGTTTGCGCATGCGCAGTGTGTTCGATAAAACTTTCTGTGCGGTTAACTAGTTGAGCTAATCTTCCACCGATCGTCAGCGCTCTTCTTTATTCCTTTGTGCAACAGTGTGCGTCGGTGATGATGTAAGTTACGTGATGAGTGGATATTGTTTATATTTCATATGTGATGAGAGCTATTAATATTACCAGGGTAATAAGCTCGGTTTGCTTTGTTAGCTTACCATTTAGCATGTCTTACTGAACCCTATGAAACATAGACGGCCCAACATGTAACTCAGTTAATTACCATACATTTTATTTCCTTCTGTGACAGTTTATTTAGCGGTGTAGCTGTCCTTCATTGAGGCTGCTATCATATTGATACTAGCGTGTCAAATTGACCGGATCGGTAGCCGACTGGGCTGTCTCAGTTTAGCTTGGTCACGTGACCTGTATGGAGCCAGAACGGTGACTTTAAAATTTGGCATCCAAAAAATAAAATTGGCATTGAAAACAAAACCAGTACTGAAAAAGGAAACATGGTCATTGAAACATTTGCATTGAAAACAGTTGTATTGGCATTGAAACAAGTATTGGCACTGAAAAAAGAAACTAATTAAAATAATTCAAATCCGAAAATCTTATCATTTTATTTTATTGGGATTTTTTTGTATTTTTCAATGACAATCTTCAGATTTTTTCTTCATGTCACTTTTTTTTTCAGTGACAGAATTTTTTACAATGTCAGTTTTTTTTCAGTGTCACTGATTTTCAGTTTCAACTTTCTGTCACTGTTTTGGCGTCGAGAGGGAGGGGCCTGAGGGGAGGGGCAAGTAGAGCGTGGTTTGCATATCATTTGAGAAGGTAATGGCAGCAGCCTGCGGGAAGGCGGGGCTGGACAGTACCGTTGTAGCCGGCCGTCTCTGGGCAACACAGAGTCCAACTACCTCGCGGACTCTGTATGCAGCGGTACGGTCCTGTGTAACAAACTAATATCCAACCAGGACACACAGTAAACTGCTAATTAATTTGTTTGACACACACTTTCATACAGACATACAGAGTCAATGAGGAAATTAAGCAATGTGTCTGGTTTCAGTGGGAGGAGAGAGAAGCTCAGGTCCTTGATGTGTTCATTGCAGTGTGGACTACTCACATGTGCCTATCTGGTGGATGTTGGTGTGAACTGCAACTAATGCAAAAGCTGGATAAAATTAAAGCCCCCCTCCTTTTCTCCTTTAACACCACGACAATGGCATCCTCTAAAATGAGAAACATCTGTAATCATTTCCGAAACCTGACCAAGTCTTTATTGTGCCATAATTTTGAAATCCTTTACGTTTAATATTGGTAACTTGACCACGTTCAGTGCATTCAATGGACTGACACTGATAGAGCAGAGCAACTTAGTTACTGTAGAGTACATAACATCTGGTGAGTGATGCATTATGCTAACCAGTCTGTACATAACATGACAATGACATGACAACATGATTCTTGATGTGCAGTCTACAGGGAATCTTTCCACCTTAAGAATATAATCAAAAATAGAATAAAAGATGAAATATAAAGTTTAATATATATATATATATATATATATATATGTATATGTATGTATATGTATTTATGTATATATATGTGTATATATATATATGTATGTATGTATGTACATATGTATATATATGTATGTATATGTGTATATATATAAATATAAATTAGGGCTGTCAAAGTTAACGCGTTAATAACTCGTTAACGCAACTTCCTCTCAATGCCGTTAATTTTTTTAACGCGCGATTAAGGTTCGGTATTAAAAAAAAATTTGATTGTTTGATTTACGGCCGTCGATGGCACCTGTAGTCTTGATCAGAAGAAGAAGAAGCAGGGTTGGCGTTCGGGAAAAACACGATGGACTAAAAAGCGAAAGTGAAAGGAAATGGAGAAAGGAACGGCAAATTAAAAAAAATGCAATTAATCGCGATTAAAAAAATTAATCGTTTGACAGCCCTAAAATAAATATAAAATTGAACAGTAGCTACAGTAAACAGTGCAAAATGGTAGACAGTCCAAATGAAAGTGAAACAGTGCAAATGGATGTGCAAATAGAGGTAGAAATTGTCCATTGTCTATTATCTATTGTCCTCCCTGCCTTTACTGAGAGCTGTTGTACAGTCTGATGGCCAAGGGGATGAAAGAGTTTTTGAGTCTGTTGGTGGAGCTGGACTGGGACAGCAGTCTGCCATTGAACACACTCCTCTGCCTGGTGAAGGTGTTGTGCAGAGGGTGGTGGGTGTTGTCCAGTATGGACAGCAGTTTGTCCAGGGTCCTTCTTTCTGCCACTGTCACCAGAGAGTCCAGCTCTGTGCCCACAACTGAGCCAGCTCTCCTCACCAGTCTGTCCAGTCGGCCGGTGTCTCTCTTCTTGCTGCTTCCTCCCCAGCAAACCAAAGAGGACGCTGGCCACCAAAGACTGGTAAAACATCTGCAGCAGTTTTTTGCAGATGTTGAAGGACCCCAGCCTTCTCAGGAAGTACAGACGGCTCTGCCATTTCCTGTGTAAAGTGTCCATATTTGCTGTCCAGTCCAGCTTGTCGTCCAGCTGCAGCCCCAGATATTTACAGGTCCTGACTACCTCCACATTGACCCCCTCGATGGACACGGGTTGGAGATATGGTTTCTTCCTTCTGAAGTCCACCACCATCTCCTTGGTCTTGGAGGTGTTCAGCTGCAGATGGTTGGACCTGCACCACCTCGCGAAGTCCTCAGCCAGGCTCCTGTACTCCCCCTCCCGTCCATCCTTGATACAGCCAACTATCGCAGTGTCGTCCGAGTATTTCTGCATGTGGCAGAGCCCGGAGTTGTACTGGAAGTCAGATGTGTACACGGTGAAGAGGACGGGAGAGAGCACAGTCCCCTGTGGTGCTCCAGTGCTGCTGACCACAGTGTCTGACGTGCAGCCCTTCAGTCTGACGTACTGTGGTCTCTCTGTGAGGTAGTCCATAATCCATGTCACCAGCAGTGTGTCCACTCTCATCTTTGTCAGTTTGTCTCTCAGCAGGAGCGGCCGGATGGTGTGTAAGGCGCTGGAGAAATCAAAAAACGCGATTCTCACAGCGCCGCTCACCTTGTCCAGATGAGAGTGGACCCTGTGGAGCAGATAGAGGATGGCATCCTCCATGCCCACCTTCTCCTGGTATCCAAACTGCAGTGGATCTTGTGCGTGGTGGACCTGGGGTCTGAGGACATGGAGCAGCAGCCGTTCAAAGGTCTTCATAATGTCTGATGTCAATGCTACTGGTCTGAAGTCACTCGGCTCCCTGGGTTGTTTTATCTTAGGAACCTAGATGAGACATGAAGTATTCCAGAGCACTGGGACCCTCCCCAGCTGCAGGCTCAGGTTGAAGACATGCTGGAGTGGCTCCCCCAGTTCAGCAGAACAGGCTTTAAGCATCCTTGGACACACTCTGTCCCGGCCTGCTGCTTTCCTTGGATGAAGCCTCCTCAGCTCTCTGCTCACCTGATCCTTGGTGATGGTGGTGGGGAGGGGGGTTGAACTGTCCATGGGTGTGGAGGGTTGGGGTGGTCTGCAGTCTGAGGTGGTGGGATTGGGGGAGGTGATGGACATGGTGGGGGTGTGAAGTAGGCCATCGCTGGTTGTGGGAGCTGGAATATCAAACCTGTTAAAAAACAGGTTTAGCTGGGTTGCTCTTCCAGCATCTCCCTCTCCTGTGATGTTGCCATTCTTCTTGCAGCCTGTGATGGTTTTCATGCCATCCCAGACCTCCCTCATGTTATTATGCTGCAGCTTCTGTTCTACCTTCCTTCTGTAGTCCTCCTTCACCTCTCTCAGGTGGACCTTGAGTTCCCCCTGTACGCGTTTCAGCTCGTCTCTGTCACCATCCCTGAATGCCCTCTTCTTCCTGTTCAGGATGTCCTTGACATTACTGGTGATCCAGGGCTTGTTGTTGGGGAAGCAGCGTACAGTTCTGATGGGGACCACAACGTCCATACAGAAGTTCAGGTAGTCAGTAGTGCAGTGTGTGACCCCCTCGATGTCCTCACCATGTGCTTCCTGCAGGACGCTCCAATCAGTACATTCAAAGCAGTCCCTCAGAGCCTCCGCTGCCTCAGGAGACCATTTCCTGAGGGAGAGTTTGGTCCTGGACTGTCTCTGGATCTGTGGTTTGTACTGTGGCGTGAGCAGGACCAGGTTATGGTCAGACTTTCCCAGTGGGGGCAGAGGAGTGGCAGTGTAGGCTTCCCTCACGTTGACGTACAGGAGGTCTAATGTCCTGTTCTTCCTGGTGGGGCAGCTTACAAACTGGTGAAGGTCTGGCAGTGTGGAGTCCACACTGCCAGCATTATCCAGTCTGTATGATACATGAATTATGATGAAAGTCTCTTTCTGCATAAGCCTAGTGGCTGAGGAAGTCCAGGACATCCTGACCTGAAACTTTATTTTCTTTCATGTAACTATGATTTAAAATGTAAAAATGTGAAAGGGGTCGCTTTTCATGATGAACCCACAAAGAATATCACCTGAATCAGCAGCAGCCCTGAGCTTTATGGAGCTTTCCAGTGAGTTCCAGCACATTTCTTAGCTGCCAGACTGCAAATGTGGTCCTGTTCTTATTTGCAGCAGGCAGCTATTTTCTGAGAAAAAGCTCAAATTCACTGTCCGCTCAGCACCAATCATGAGACTAGCTGGTGAACTTACAGGGGGATGTTGCCCACCTGGAGACCAAGAAGGGAGCTTAAAGGAGAATGAATTTTGGACATTCATCAGATGAATAAAAACACAACTCCAAATGAATGATGTTGCTAAGTAACTGCTTGATGTGTTAACTCTGCCATACTAGATTGAAGGGTAACGCCACCAATTTTACACTGTAATGTTTGTCGACAGGTGTTGGGGAGTACGAGTGCATGTGTGAAAAAAGTATAATAAAGTATTTTGTGACTCCCGAGGAAAATAGGTCTAGACACGAGGTCAGTTTGGTGCAATTTTGTAGTGATACAATCTACCGCTGTGGTCCAGACAGAAATATCAAAATAAGTTGGATGGGAAAAGTAGCTGTTAAAGTAACTGTTAAAAGAATTGTCTGTTTAAGCCATCAGAAAAAGTAATGAGTCAAATCTTAATCAGGCTGTCATTGTTTGTTAAAAACAAAACATACATGGTGCCTGTTTTTAGCTTGTAAAATCAAGCATATTTGTAAATGATATCGACAGCAGTGTGCTGTGTGTCTGACCTTGGCCACTATTTGAATATATTTTTAAACAATGACTACTTCATTCTACCTGTGTGTAGAGAAATAACATTACATAATCACGACCAAATGACTATACCAGCACATCAGACCCTCAGCAAGCTCCAAAAAAAGCAACTCTTCCTCAGATTTTTCCATACCGGATGGAGGAGGCAGAGGAAGTATTTCAGTAGGTGAAGTTATCCCTTTCTGTCAGTTTGATAAGGCCAACATAATGTGACCGCTTATTATGAGAACAAACCTCGTTCACTGCTCGGCTCCCTTGATGCCATATCAAAACTCCACTGTTGGATGCTGCTGATGTTAAGTATCCTTTTGTGCAGCTTTCCATTTTCAAAGTGCATATTCTAGATAACAGGTATCAGTGTGTGGGAGAGGCCAATGGGAATCAGCTCCCTGACGTGGAGGAGCAGCCTGACACGCACTGTAGCTACAGTAGATCAGAGAGCAGAATGGCTGTAGTGTTATGTGTTATGCAAATGTCACTGTATTTTGACTAAGTACTCCTTTTAATAATCTGAGGATGCTTTAGGGATGGCACTTTGACAAAATACTTACATAATGATATTTAAAAAAAAATCAAAAACAAAACAAAGACATATTTGATTAATAATCATCAGTAATGTGGATAGAATTACTAATTGGATAAAGGCAAGTATTAAGGGAAGAACAGTCTGCACTGAATTACTATGCTTTTTACAATGCTTGTCCATGAAAGCATACAGAGTGCCATGGAACACTTTACCTACCACTCATCCCCTCTGTGGTAGGGGATTCCATTTATTCTGGAAAATAAATGTCAAAAAATAGGTTTCTCAACTATATTTACTCTGTTCTGGATTATTCCTCTTAGGATCAATGCATCATACTTGGGTTGACTAAGGAGCTAAGGTACTGTTTTGGATCTGCTGAATTGAGACAAGAAATGGTATTTGATCATTGCTTCTAAAAACCCAGATCATCAGCAGATTCATTTTAACTCCAAGAAAGAGTTAACTCATGAAACAGCTATCATCTACAGACTGCACTTTTTTGCTTAGATAGACTTGAAGGGGCTTACATGGGATTGCATTTATTTGAAGTTTGAGCTACTCTATCTGATGTACTGGAAGCCATGCTATCCCAAATTTAGTTATTTATTTTTTATTTAACCTTTATTTATCCAGGAAAAATCCCTTTGAGATTAAGAACCTTTTTTTCAAGGGAGTCCTGGCCTAGAGGCAGCAAAAAATTACACAGTCACATTAAAATTAATTAAAATTATAAAAAACAGTTACAGGTAAAGGAGATTGTCTCAAATGCTCTCAGCTTGGATTTAAGAGCATTCAAGGAAATCAGTTCAGTTATTTTCCAGTCTTTTTGCAGCATATTCCATGTCGAAGGAGCAGAGTAGGCAAAAGCCCTTTTCCTAGTTCTGTCCGAGAAAGTGGAACAGACAGCAACAACTGGTTGTTTGAATGTAAACTGTAAGAGTCAACACTTCTCCATGTTAATAAGTTACAGATGTAGGACGGCAATTGCCCAAGCATGGCCTTGTAAATAAAAGTACACCAGTGTCTCTGTCTCCTGGTGGACAAAGAAGGCCATCCCACTCGGGAGTACAGTTCACAATGATGGGTCCGTGCTCCACAGTTAGAAATGAACCTCAGAGTGCCCCTCATTAAAATGAACATGATTAAATAGACTTATACCATGGTCTGGGGGAATACTCGATTCTGATTGGCTGCAGGGTGTCCATTAACCCCTGATATATGGACACCTACTAAGTAGTTCCAGTTAAATTGACTGTTCACCGCTGTAAATTAATGCGCTAGCTGGCATATCAAATCTTAATATTTTTTTTCCAGCACTGAGTGCAGTCCGTCAGTCCTTCAGTGTCTTATCCTCTGAACACCACAGGGTGGCGACTGTATTACACAAGCTGCAGAAAGTTCACTTCCCCTCTAAACTTACTGCTACGTGAATAATCTCACGTCCCGTTCGCTGTTCAGCTCTCTGCTTCAGGCTGCGGCCACAGTAACGTTACACACGGCCGGTCATTTGTTGGTGAAAATCTTGCTATTGATTTGGGGACAATGACATGACTGGATAGTTAGCTAATCGTGTTAGCTAGCATACTGTCAAATTATATTTACAGTCTGTCAAACGTATGCAATATTATTGACTTTGAATCTTGCTAGCATAGCGTTAGCTTTCTGGCTCATCGCTGAGCGGACTAGAATATCTCCCGTTGCCAAGTCGTATCTATGATCCGTCCTATTTGCTGGAGGAGTGAACAACGTCTCCGTTGCATAAGAATCTTACGGGAGAGTAATGATTGTTCCAGGTATTAGTCAAACCCTCAGGCGTTACCAGGGAAACGTAGTTATGGCTCGGAAAAACTTTATATTTTGATTGTAAAACGCATGAAAATGTAGATTAATGGTCCGAATTTCTTTTCTTTGGCAAGTGACCATGGTATAAGCGGGATAATGCCCTTCGAGGTGTCCATAAACAGAAGTTAATGGACTTCGCGGAGGCAACCGTCGGACGGTTCTTAGGCCTCCGCGTCGTTTATGGACACCTCGTCGGGCATTATCCCTTACATATTCTCCTACTGGGCATCACCTCTGCCCAAAACATGCTGGCCTTATGCTGGAAACCACCTCATCCAATTTGCACCTAAATAGATTATTCCATATATAGATAATATGGAGTAATCAGTAGAGATGCACCAATCAGGATTTTTGGGGCCGATCACTGATTACCGATCACCGAAAGCAGTATCTGCCGATCCCGATATTGCCGATCACCGATCACAGCGCCAAATCCATAAATTCTTCTATAATGTTGTCTTGTGTAACTATATTTAACTAATGATTCTTCTTACACAACACTGACATTGTATTATTAAGTATAAAAATTAGAGATGAGAAAGTATCATGAATTGACCACCGTTTTATTGCAGGCTGAGGCAATGTGCAATATTTCACACTCTAGAGACTCTCTTAGAGACAACTTGGACTCAGCTTACATAGAGTAACTGTAGATTACTACAGGGTTCGAACGGGTGCTTGAAATCCTTGAAAGTGCTTGAATTTCAATGTTGCGTTTTCAAGGTCTGAAAAGTGCTTGGATTTTAGTTTAAGTGCTTGAACGTGCTTGACATTATAACTCTGTGTCTTTCACAAAATTGAGATCAGACTGGATAATTAATTTCTGAAGTTTTTGCTATTATGAAACATAATTTTAGATGTTTACAGCATAATACAATGTACATAATTGTGATTAAAAAGTGAAGAAAAAAAATCACGAGTATATATATTCCTGTAGATACATATTTTACCCCAGCAATAAGGTGCTGGAAAATCTTGAAAATGACCCTTAAAAGTGCTTGAAAAGTGGTTGAATTTGACCTTGAAAAAATTTGTACGAACCCTGTTACTAGTGGGAATGCATGCAGTCAGGGAGGGAATATTGTCATTTTAGGGGCAAGTCCATTTGGCCTTCAGTTTTGTTTTCAGGGGCACCAAGGCCACATGACAGGGCACAAAGGCCACTGAGTAAAATGTGTTGATTTACCTTTCAGACTGATACCATAACATCCTAATTTATAATAAGACATGGATTGTGTATTAAAACAATTTTTTTATACCAAAATCAAGTTAAAGTTACATTAGAAAGTAGTTTTTGTTAAGTAGGGTTAGAGTGAGGTGATTTTTGTGACACCACACCGAATATTAGTGTTACTGAATATTTCTCCCAATAGAAATTCCCCAAAATTATGGCAAAGCACATTTTTTCCAAACAAAAAATTGTAGAATAACCAGCAGGAGACCACTGATGTGTGGAGTGATTTTGGTGGCACTACACTCTGAATAATAGTGAAGTTATTGAATTTTTTGTAGTTTCTCTTTTCGGTGTTGCACTTTGTAGACGGTCCCTGCGCCCTCGTCTCACAGCTGGCTGACCATACAGACCAGAGTTAATGTCCAGACGCTCGTTTTGATTAACATACGGTTGTAGCTCGTAGTCTTCCTCACTACGGTAGGAAAGAGCCGTCGTTTGTGTTTTAACAAGGTTTCACTTATGAGTTATTGATCCAGGAAGTTCGAATTTGTGAATATATTTCCAACTTTACCGAACTAAGTCTTACCACATAAGTCAGTTACGTATCATGTCAAAACCGGCTGCGCTCACTCGATGTGCTGTAAGTTTCGTTCTTGTGTTTTGAGACGCTGCTGCTGTGTGAGAGGCTTTCACGTGAGATCATCGTGATGATGAGACTCCACCTGCGCGAACCGCGGACTCACTGAAGTTACTGTGAGTGACTACTGTGCACTCAGGTGGCTGTAATTAAAGGCAAGCCTGCATCAAGGCCAAAGTGCCGGGCATGGCCGCCATGAAATTCCCTCCCGGCATGCAGTCAATGCACTGTCTCTATATTGAAAAGTCATCTGATCGGCCTGATTTGATCTATTTTGAGAACTCCCATCAAAACCGACAGGGGCATTATCGGCCGATTGCGATCGGTTGCCTGCAAAGTGTGTGGGTATGAGACAGGGTTGGGGATTGCAACTATAAGTTTTTGTATGTTTTGGTTTGTTTTGTTCATGGCATATGTATCGGAAACAAATATCAATAAAAAAGTTGAAAAAGGAGAACAGTCTGGTAAATTCAGAAGATGACATCACTTTACTGTGAGCCTTAAAAACCAGGAAAAGACACAATTTTTTCAGGATAACGATTTCCCACATCTAAGATGAAATATAGTGTCAATAACTATAACAATATGATATTGAAGTATTGCTTAGCCCATTCCCTCATCTACAGTACATAACAGTATATAACTTATTTTCTGTGGGGGGATTTGATTTTGCCCATATCATTAAAATGTGTATGTTCATTCTGATGTCACCTTAGTGTTCCAGGACTTCTACCTGTATTATTTGTTCATGTAATCATTATATCGAAGGTCAGAGAATAACTTACATCTGAAAGGTTATTGCTAACTCTGTAGCTAACCCCCTTCACTTTTATCAGTAGGTTCCAGACAGGGAGGAGTTGTAGCATTTATTCACTAACAAACAGCCTAATCCAACATACACTGCACTGCCTCATTCACTGTTACACCATTACACAGCAATGGAGCACTACCATATCCCCCAACATGTCAGAGGGATGATCACCAGCTTCAGAAAATTTAAATTGCGATTTAGGCCTACCCTTTCAGCACTCAGTGGCAATATCTGGAAAAGGGAATTGTAACGTGCTGCACCATCTCTCTGTCCCCATTCATCATGGGAATTCATCTATTCATAATTCCAGCAGGGAAGGAAACCAGAGGGCCACTTCGGCCAACCACCAATAAGAGGCTTTATGGGTGACCTAACCATACAAACTTCATCTCATTAAGAACCAAGGTTGATTCTGAAGGCACTTGATGTGTTGCAACATGGGCAAGAATGAAATTCACAGAACACAGAAGCATGGTCATCAGAAATGTGAAAGTGACCAGTAGGTTCCAGCTCTGAACCCAGGGGGAGGCTATACCATCTGTTGAGGAAAGCCCA